>NC_057794.1:136988656-137362649 GCF_018294505.1 Triticum aestivum
ATGTGCCTACTCATTCATGTTTGTTTGTCATGCCTGCTATTGCTTAGAGTTGAGTCAGGTCTGATTCATCGGGGATGAATCAGAGGCGTGTGAACCTGTCCTACTATGTGTGAGCTAAGTGTGTGAACACGATTTGGTAAAGGTAGCGGTGAGAGGCCATGTAGGAGTACATGGTGGGTTGTCTCATTGCAGCCGTCCTCAGGAACTGAGTTCTGTGTTTGTGATCCATGATTCAGCTACTACCACGCATTGGGCCCGAAACCAATGGACCCTCTCGGCTTCTTGATCACCCTTGTCCTCTGTCCAGGAGTTGCAAGTAGTTTCTGGTGTTTGTAGTATGCTGGAGGCCGTGGGCAGCACTGACCGTAGGGGTGGGCTGTGATGCGGTAGGCACGTGGCACGGTGTACCGGGCGCCCGTTTGGTGTCTCGGGAACCCTGTTCACATCGTTTGGGGCTGTGAGCGAAACTCCGGCCGGATCTCCTCATGGATGGAACCCGAATATGCGATAAACCTGGACTAGAGACTTAGGTGATTAGGTAGGTCGTGGCCGACACCCACGTTGGGCTTCCGCTTGAAGGTTGCCGAGTACATGTCGTGTAAACGGCGGTAAGTGGTGAGAGCGTGTGTGAAGAAGTACCCCCTGCAGGGTTAACCTAATCTATTCGAATAGCCGTGTCCGCGGAAAAGGACTTCTGGGTTGCTTATATCAGTTCATAGACAAGTGAAAGTGGATACTCTAAAATACGCAAGATAAGCGTGAGTGCTGTGGATGGCGTTCTCGTAGGGAGACGGGAGCGGATCCATAGTGGTGTATTGATATGGTGAATATGTGGACTCGTGTGCGCCACCTCAAAAGAGTTACCTGCAGTCGTAGTTCAGGATAGCCACCGAGTCAAAGCTGGCTTGCTGCAGTTAAACCCCACCATCCCCTTTGTTGATAATGATGCATATGTAGTTAGTTCTGATGTAAGTCTTGCTGGGTACATTTGTACTCACGTTTGCCTATTTTATGTTTTTGCAGAGAGACTTCAGTCTCACTATTAGTTCCGCTTGGACTTCGACGTTTAGCTTGATACCTCAGCTACGATCTTGTGCCCTCGGCAGGATCTGATCGATAGTCAGGCTTCTCAGCCTTTTTCATTTATAGATGTCTGTACTCAGACATGATAGCTTCCGTTTGTGTTTTGACTTGTATGCTCTGATTGTTGGGTCATGAGACCCATGTTTGTAATATCTCGCTCCTCGGAGCCTAATGAATAAATTACTTGAGTCATAGAGTCATGTTGTGATGCTATGCTGTATTTGCACATATCGAGCATATTGTGTGTATGTTATTGAAATGCTTGGTATGTGTGGGATCTGACCATCTAGTTGTTTATCTTTAGTAGCCTCTCTTACCGGGAAATGTCTCCTAGTGTTTCCACCGAGCCATGGTAGCTTGCTACTGCTCCGGAACACTTAGGCTGGCCGGCATGTGTCCTTCTTCGTTCCTGTGTCTGTCCCTTCGGGGAAATGTCACGCGATGAATACCAGAGTCCTGTTAGCCCGCTACAGCCCGGTTCACCGGAGTCCTGCTAGCCCAGTGCTACAGCCTGGATCCACTCGCTGATGACCGACACGTTCGATGCTGGGTCATGGATGTCTGTCCCTGTAAGTCTGTGCCACTTTGGGTTTACAACTAGCCATGTCAGCCCGGGCTCCTTATCATATGGATGCTAGCGACACTGTCATATACGTGTGCCAAAAGGCGCAAACGGTCCCGGGCAAAGGTAAGGCGACACCCGTGGGAATACCGTGCGTGAGGCCGCAAAGTGATATGAGGTGTTACATGCTAGATCGATGTGGCATTGAGTCGGGGTCCTGACAACATGGTTTAAATAAATAGAATGCCTGTGTATAGTCAGTAGCCCATGAGACTCCATTCGGCGTTCACGAAGAAAAAGGCGAACAAAGGATCGAATACTTCGCAGGAGATTAACATACATGTGTATTTGAACAAACAGGCGTCGAAGTTGGCGGCAGCCGCCCATGCCAATGAAGTTTCCGAACTAAAGCGGCGGCTGGAGCGGGCCAATGAAGAGCTCATCCGCACGAACAAACTGTTGGCGAAGAAGCAAGGTACGTGATTCACATTTGACATGATATGGCTTGTTGTTGTGCTATCTTGCTGAGTTTTGTAATTATGCCCACAGTTGACACATCTGAAGTCGAGACCCTCAAGAACGCGCTGGCCGAGGCCAAGAAGGAGGTGGAGGGGGAACGAGCCGCCCGCCAAAAGTATGAATCACGGGTGGAGGAAGTTCAGCAAGAGCTCAAGGATGCCATAGGCAAATGAGAGTTCGTAGAGCGCAAGCTTTTAGATCGAGATTCCGAACTTGTTGAGGCCCTCCAGAGCATGAAGGCAGCCCGGGTTGAAGCCCAAGGCACCTGTCGGGAGATCCAAGAAGCAAACTAGATCGCGGTGGGTAAGGTTTTTAACATGCAAAGCAAATTTGTAAGGAGGAGATACATATTACTGACCCGCGTTTGGAGCTCTCCAGGGGCGTTTGTGGATCTACCCCGGAATATTGCCGATGTTGTGGAGTTCTTCCTAGTCGAAGAGGGGAGTTCAACGGAGAAGTTGTTCTGGTCGCAGTACCTTGCACCAGAGCATCCGGTGCCCTTCAGTGATCAGCTGAAACAACTGACCGAGCTGCATAGGGTGGCCGAACTGGCCATGAAGGATGTTATAGTCCGGCTTTGGCCAGCCGAACCCATACCCGGCAGTTAATTCGGGCTCGTGAAGAGGCTCGTCAGTGCCTGCCCCCGGCTTGATGTCATAAAGTGGTCGACCTGTATTGAAGGTGCCCGGATGGCCTTCGTCCATGTCAAGGTGTAGTGGGCGAAGATGAACGCTATCAAGATGGCAACCAAGGGACCGCCCGCGGGAAAAGAGCACCGCACGCCTGAGCGGTATTTCGATGAAGTCTTGGAGGGTTCCCGCATTGTAGAGGGCCAGTGTTCAAAGGACACTATTTTCGAATGAATGTACCTGTAATGCCCGTACTTTGTATTATAAAACAAGGCTTATGCGTAATGTGTTGCTTGTTTTATTTTGAAATCCTTTCCTCCTGTGCGGCCATTTACGGTATCTGAGAGTTGGTCAGTCGTCGGCTTCAGCCCCCACGTAGGTAGTACGGGGGTGTTCGGAATGGCACCTAGACACACTTGACCCAACCCATGATTTCCTTGAAGGAGGTGTCAGTGCAGCGAACCAGACAATCAGACTATGTGGCTTTATCACTCTCACTTAGCCATAGGAGTTTTACAATGAGGTTTATAGGCGCAACCCCTCGTGTTGCTTGATTATCCGAACTTGGGTGTTGTAGACGCCTGATCGGGCATATACCGGTCCTTCGCATAATGCGAGCAAAATCGCAAGAGATTTGTAGTTAGTCGCCGAATAGCTGACCAGCTCTCGCCGCACCATGACAGTCAGTTTTCAACTTTCTCTATGGAGGTGTTTATCTGGATGTGCCGGAAACAGAATCGCAGTAGTTCTCCCTTTACTGCCTTAGTCGAAAAAGCGGAATGTAAGGCAGTAACCACAGGAGTCGGACAACCCAACTATTGACCAAAGACATGATTCGGAGCCGATGCATATAATGCTAAATTCGTGACGCCGAATTTACACCGCAAAAGTGTTTCGGTTTATTTTTAAGACATTTACATGGACAAATGGAGCCCCTGGCGATTTAGGTCGTACCAAGGTGTACATGGAAATCAGACGATAAAAAAAAGAATACATATTAAGGAATAAGTCGGTACCGAGTACGTTGGGCGAAAGACTGTTTCCATTATAGTCTGATTGATACGTCAAAACATTTTTTTTACAAATGATCTGACAAGCCTCCAGGCTATTTTACATGCTGAATACCAGGGAAAGCTGCGTACGGGTCCTAAAGAGGAAGAGGCGGTCTTTAAAGATCTTTTAGATACTCTGCCGCACGTCTGCGCAGCGTTACTCCTTGGTGTGTGATCCTTCAAGAGGATCAACGAGTGGTTTCTCATAAAGGGACTAGGAACGGTGCCCTTAGTACCATCAAAAGTTGATGTGGGTTTAAGGAACCTTAAAAAGAAAGAATAAGGAAAAGAGAAATAATATGAGGGTCCACATAGGGTCGAGCCGTATTGTGGATTTTATTTTTAATATGCCTCTGTCTTTGCCCATGGTATCTTCAGCACGTAGTTATGTATGCGTGGTACATTTGCCGCAATGCGGTTGGGGCTAAGACAGAGGCCGAACTGCTAATCGAGCTCCTGACGGTCTTGATCGTCGCTCTGCAGGGTGGTCCAGACGCGTTTAACAGTGTCCGGCGGCTTGACTGCCGATGTAGTATTTGGCTTGATAAGGCCATTCTGGACTTCCGCTGCAAGGGCCGCGGTGTGCTCCTCAGTATGGAGGGAGCACTCTGTGTTTCCATTGACTGTTATGACACCGCGGGGTCCGGGCATCTTGAGTTTGAGGTAGTCATAGTGCGGGATCGCATTGAAGTGAGTGAACACGGTTCGTCCAAGCAGTGCATGATAGCCACTGTGAAAGGGGACGATGTTGAAGATCAAGTCTTCGCTTCGGAAGTTGTCTCGCGAGCCGAAGACGACTTCCAATGTGATTGAGCCCGTGCATCGGGCCTCTACTCTAGGTACTACTCCTTTAAAGGTAGTTTTGGTGGGTTTCATTCTTGACGAATTTATACATCTCCAATGTATCAATAATTTTTGATTGATCCATGCTATATTATCTACTGTTTTGAATGTTTATGGGCTTTATTATACATTTTTATATCATTTTTGGGACTAACCTATTAACCCAGAGCCCAGTGCCAGTTTCTGTTTTTACCCTGTTTTAGGGTTTCGAAGAAAAGGAAAATCAAACGGAGTCCAATTGACCTGAAACTTCACGGAACTCATTTTTGGAAGGAAAGAAGCCCAGAAGACTTGGAGTGCACGTCGGGGGCTCTACGAGGAGGTCACGAGGCAGGGGGCGCGCCCACCCCCTGGGCGCGCCCTCCACCCTCGTGAGCCCCTCATGGCCCCCCTGACGTACTTCTTCCGCCTATATATCTCCATATACCCTAAAAACAACCGTGGGCACAATAGATCGGGAGTTCTGCCGCCAGAAGCCTCCGTAGCCACCAAAAACCAATCTAGACCCGTTCCGGCACCCTGCCGGAGGGGGCAATCCTTCTCCGGTGGCCATCTTCATCATCCCGGTGCTCTCCATGATGAGGAGGGAGTAGTTCTCCCTCGGGGCTGAGGGTATGTACCAGTAGCTATGTGTTTGATCTCTCTCTCTCTCATGTTCTTGAGGTGATACGATCTTGATGTATCGCGAGCTTTGCTATTATAGTTGGATCCTATGATGTTTTCTCCCCCCTCTACTCTCTTGTAATGAATTGAGTTTCCCCTTTGAAGTTATCTTATCGGATTGAGTCTTTAAAGGTTTGAGAACACTTGATGTATGTCTTGCCGTGGATATCTGTGGTGACAATGGGATATCACGTGATTCACTTGATGTATGTTTTGGTGATCAACTTGCGGGTTCCGCCCATGAACCTATGCATAGGGGTTGGCACATGTTTTCGTCGTGATTCTCCGATAGAAACTTTGGGGCACTATTTAAGGTCCTTTTTGTTGGTTGAATAGATGAATCTGAGATTGTGTGATGCATATTGTATAATCATACCCACGGATACTTGAGGTGACATTAGAGTATCTAGGTGACATTAGGGTTTTGGTTGATTTGTGTCTTAAGGTGTTATTCTAGTACGAACTCTAGGGCTGTTTGTGACATTTATAGGAATAGCCCAACGGATTGATTGGAAAGAATAACTTTGAGGTGGTTTCGTACCCTACCATAATCTCTTCGTTCGTTCTCCTCTATTAGTGACTTTGGAGTGACTCTTTGTTGCATGTTGAGGGATAGTTATATGATCCAATTATGTTATTATTGTTGAGGCGACTTGCACTAGTGAAAGTATGAACCCTAGGCCTTGTTAACTATCATTGCAATACCGTTTACACTCACTTTTATCATTAGTTACCTTGCTGTTTTTATAATTTCAGATTACAAATACCTTTATCTACCATCCATATACCACTTGTATCACCATCTCTTTGCTGAACTAGTGCACCTATACAATTTACCATTGTATTGGGTCTGTTGGGGACACAAGAGACTCTTTGTTATTTGGTTGCAGGGTTGCTTGAGAGAGACCATCTTCATCCTACGCCTCCCACGGATTGATAAACCTTAGGTCATCCACTTGAGGAAAATTTGCTACTGTCCTACAAACCTCTGCACTTGGAGGCCCAACAATGTCTACAAGAAGAAGGTTATGTAGTAGACATCAAGCTCTTTTCTGGCGCCGTTGCCGGGGAGGTGAGTGCTTGAAGGTATGTCTTTAGATCTTGCAATCGAGTCTTTTAGTTTCTTGTTTTATCACTAGTTTAGTTTATAAAAGAAAACTATAAAAAATGGAATTGAGTTTGTCTCATACGCTTCATCTTTTTAATATCTTTCGTGAGTATGATGGAAAGGAAAATTGTGCCAAAGTGTTAGAAGAAGAATGCATTAAAATGTTTGGCACTAAATATTTGAATGATGAGCATGATTGCAATGTTGTTAGTATGAATTCCTTGAATATCTATGATGCTAATGATATGCAAAGCCACAAGCTTGGGGAAGCTATGTTTGATGAAGATGATATTTTTTGTCCCCCAAGTTTTGATAAGCAAATTTATTATGATGAAATCATGCCTCCTATCTATGATGATTATTGTGATGACACGTATGCTTTAAATAATAATCATAACAATGCACCTTGTCATCTTGATCTTAATTTTCAATCACATGATAGTTATTTGTTGAGTTTGCTCCCACTATTATTCATGAGAAGAATTTTGTTTATGTGGAGAATAGTAAATTTTCTATGCTTGTAGATCATGAAAAGAATGCTTTAAGTGTTGGTTATATTGTTGAATTCATTCATGATGCTACTGAAAATTATTATGAGGGAGGAACATATGCTTGTAGGAATTGCAATAATATCAAGTTTCCTCTCTATGTGCTTAAAATTTTGAAGTTATGCTTGTTTTACCTTCCTATGCAAGTTGATTCTTGTTCCCATAAGTTGTTTGCTCACAAAATCCCTATGCATAGGAAGTGGGTTAGGCTTAAATGTGCTAGTCATATTCTTCATGATGCTCTCTTTATGTTTCAATTCTTATCCTTTATGTGAGCATCGTTGAAATCATTATGCCTAGCTAGGGGCGTTACACGTTAGCGCTTGTTGGGAGGCAACCCAATTTTATTTTTGTTCCTTGTGTTTGCTCCTGTTTAGTAATAAATAATTCATCTAGCCTCTGTTTAGATGTGGTTTTATGCTTTTAATTATTGTTTGTGCCAAGTAGAACCTTTGGGAAGACTTGGGGAAAGTCTTGTTGATCATGCTGTAAAAAACAGAAACTTTAGCGCTCACGAGAATTGCTGCCATTTTTATTTGGAGAGTGCTATTTAGTTAATTATTTTTTCAGATGATTAATAGATAAATTCCTCACGTCCAGCAATTTATTTTATAATTTTTGGGGTTCCAGATCTTGCGATAGCTACAGATTACTACAGACTGTTCTGTTTTTGACAGATTCTGTTTTTTGTGTGTTGTTTGCTTATTTTGATGAATCTATGGCTAGTAAAATAGTTTATAAACCATAGAGAAGTTGTAATACAGTAGGTATAACACCCATATAAATAAAGAATGAGTTTATTACAGTACCTTGAAGTGGTCTTTTGTTTTCTTTCGCTAACGGAGCTCACGAGTTTTCTACTTTAAGTTTTGTGTTGTGAAGTTTTCAAGTTTTGGGTAAGGATTCGATGGACTATGGAATAAGGAGTGGCAAGAGCCTAAGCTTGGGGATGCCCAAGGCACCGCAAGGTAATATTCAAGGATAGCTGAGGGAGTCCTGGATTAGGGGGTCTCCGGACAGCCGGATTATATCCTTTGGCCGGACTGTTGGACTATGAAGATACAAGATTGAAGACTTCGTCTCGTGTACGGATGGGACTTTACTTGGCGTGGAAGGCAAGCTAGGAAATACGGATATGTATATCTCCTCCTTTGTAACCGACCTTGTGTAACCCTAGCCCCCTCCGGTGTCTATATAAACCGGAGGGTTTTAGTCCGTATGACAACATACAATCATACCATAGGCTAGCTTCTAGGGTTTAGCCTCTCTGATCTCATGGTAGATCTACTCTTGTACTACCCATATCATCAATATTAATCAAGCAGGACGTAGGGTTTTACCTCCATCAAGAGGGCCCGAACCTGGGTAAAACATTGTGTTCCCTGCCTCCTGTTACCATCCGCCTTAGATGCACAGTTCGGGACCCCCTACCCGAGATCCGCCGGTTTTGACACCGACATTGGTGCTTTCATTGAGAGTTCCTCTGTGTCGTCGCCATTAGGCTTGATGGCTCCTACGATCATCGATAGCGATGCAGTCCAGGGTGAAACTTTTCCCCCCAGACAGATCTTTGTGTTTGGTGGCTTCGCACTGCGGGCCAACTCGCTTGGCCATCTGGAGCAGATCGAAAGTTACGCCCCTGGCCACCAGGTCAGGTTTGGAAACTTAAACTACACGGCCGATATCCGCGGAGACTTGATCTTCGACGGATTCGAGCCCCTGCCTTGTGCGTCACGCGGTCACGATGAGTACAATTTAGCTCTGCCATCGGACAACGTTCAAGAAATCACACTGGCAGCCGCTCCGACCCTTAATTCGGAGCCAGTTGCGCCTCCCATGGACGGGTGGATAAACCCCGCCACAGAGGCCGCATCCCCAATGGCAATCGAGCCGAATATCGATCTTACCCTTCATGAGAGCCGTGTTGTTAAATTGTCGGATACTTCTCCAGCCACGGACTCCGAACCGCCTGCGCCCGTTAATATCGAATTCGGTTGGGCGCCGATCATTGAGTTTACCTCCGCGGATATCTTTCAGCACTCGCCCTTCGGCAACATACTGAATTCATTAAAGTCTCTCTCCTTATCAGGAGAGTCCTGGCCAAAATATGTCCGGCAGGATTGGGATGCGGATGACGAAGAAATTCGCCGCCCACCCACCACCCACTTAGTAGCCACTGTCGATGAATCAACCGACATGCTCGACTCTGACTCCAAAGACATCCACGGTATGGACGACGATGCAGGAGACGAACAGGAACCACTGCCCACAGGGCACTGGACGCCCACTTCATCACATGACGTATACATGGTGGACACACCAAAAGAAGACGACGATGAGGAACGGAAGGACGCAACGAAGGGTTGTCCCCTTGAGAAGCAGTCAAAGCGGCGACGTAAGCGCCGCTCCAAATCCCGCCTCGGCAGAAACAACGATCATATAGACCCGGCGTTAGAGCAGGGTGAACCATCACCGGACCACGGCAACACGGAGAATCAAACCAAACAACCCGACTCTGTCAAAGATAATAGTCCGGACGACATCACACCGGACAGACACCCGGAGCAACAGAATGCCCATCAAAGGCTTGTTGCCACCGCGAGGAGTCTAAAAAAGCAGAAGCAAAGGCTCAAGGTTGCGCAAGACACACTCAGAATTAGATGGAGTAAAGTGCTCAACACAGCAGCGAAGTACGGTGGTAATCACCCCACTAAGAGCTACCCGAAGTGGAAGTTGCTACCCGAATTCGATGAGGAGGCCTTAGATCCCCCGCAACCAAAAATTAAAACGGCCAACATAGAGCGGCAAACAACGCCGCACGTAAGCCAATACGCAATCCACCGAGGGCTCGCATCAAAAGGACGGCGCAACCAGATCCATCTATGGACCACGCAAGCGCGCTCCAGCATACGATGCAACACAACAAACATCCAAACAACGCGGTACACCCAGATAGAGGGGTGCTGCACACCCCCTATGTTTCACCGACGAGGTGCTGGACCATGAATTTCCAAAGGGATTCAAACCCGTAAACATAGAGGCATACGACGGAACAACAGACCTAGGGGTCTGGATTGAGGACTATATCCTCCATATCCATATGGCTCGAGGAGATGATCTCCACGCCATTAAGTATTTACCCCTCAAACTCAAAGGGCCAGCTCGGCATTGGCTTAAAAGCCTCCCCGAAAGCTCCATTGGAAGCTGGGAAGAGCTCGAAGATGCTTTTCGGGTAAATTTTCAAGGGACTTATGTCCGACCTCCGGACGTGGACGATTTGAGTCATATAACTCAACAGCCCAGAGAGTTAGCCCGAAAGCTTTGGAACAGGTTTCTTACTAAAAAGAACCAAATAGTCGACTATCCGGACGCCGAAGCCTTGGCAGCTTTTAAGCATAGCGTCCGCGACGAATGGCTTGCCAAACACCTCGGCCAAGAAAAGCCGAGAACAATGGCAGCATTAACAAGCCTCACGACCCGCTTTTGCGTGGGTGAGGACAGCTGGCTAGCCAGATGCAGCACCAGTGACCCAAGTACATCCGAAGTTAGAGATGGAAATGGGAAATCACGACGCAGCAAAAATAATACACGCTGGAATAAAGAAGACAGCTCGAAGAGCACGGCAGTAAACGCCGGATTCAGAAGCTCTCGGCCAGGTCAGCAAAAGCCGCCCTCTAAAGGCAGCAGAGACGAACTGTCCAACTTAAACAAAATTCTGGACCAAATATGTCAGATCCACAGCACCCCTGGTAAACCCGCTAATCATACCCACAGAGAATGTTGGGTCTTCAAGCAGTCCGGCAAGCTCAACGCCGTACACAAGGGGGAGGATACACCAAGCGAAGACGAGGATGGGCCTCTCAAGCAAGACACTGGGGAACAAAAGAAATTTCCACCAGAAATCAAAACAGTAAACATGTTACACGTGATCAAGGGGAAAAAACAAAAGCGGCACTCCCAGAGAAGTATGCCCAAGGGCCTATCACCGCGGAGTCCTGCCACTGGTCGTCTCAACCGATCACTTTTGACCATCGGAATTACTCAGCAAGTATCCGGCATGCAGGATGGGCTGCCTTGGTATTAGACCCAATAATTGACGGATACCACTTCACACGAGTCCTGATGGACGGTGGCAGCGGTCTAAACCTGATATATCAGGACACAATCCGCAAAATGGGGATAGACCCAACGAAAATTCGCCACAACAATACTACCTTTAAAGGAGTAACGCCAGGCCCAGGGGCTCATTGCATGGGCTCCCTGCTACTAGAGGTTATATTCGGCTTCCCCAATAACCTCCGTAGTGATTAACCTTCCACATTGCTCCGTTCCAAAGTGGCTATCAAGCACTACTTGGACGCGAAGCTTTCGCTCGCTTTAATGCAATACCGCATTACGCTTCCCTCACACTTAAGATGCCCGGTCCACGTGGCATCATCACAGTGAATGGAAATATTGAGCGATCCTTGCATGCCAAAGAGAGTGTGACTGCCTTGGCAGCCGCACACTAAGAACGGCCTCACCAACTAAAGCATTTGATAGGTCGTCAAGACCACAGACTTGGTTAAACGAGTCCGGTGTAGCTACATGTAATTCATATAGGTTTGATGGCCACACCCCTATTACAAATACAAGGGGCTCAACGCGCGTAGACAAGTGGCAATTTTTACTCATCTCGAATTGTACATGGTTTCTTTAAACCTACCTTTTTGCATGACAACTTTTCACCTAAGTTTCTCTCTTTTACAGATGACCATCGTGCTACACCTGTCCAGGATACGGCACAACGGAGACACAGGCACAGACGTGCAGCAGGGACCCGTTCCAAGGATTCTTTTTAGATTAAGACCCTGTGTAAACCTTTTTTACTGTCTCTTGTTGATACACATCCCTCGGATTCTCAGTACAATTGAGAAGGATGCTGACGTCTTGGCATGTGGTCACGTCAGAATCATGCACGTACCTGGACACCAGGGGCTTCTTACAAAGGGCACGGTTTAGGCCCGGTTTATACCATAAAGACCGAATACCTTAGGGAGTGTTCGGCGTCACGAGTTTGGCCTTATATGCATCAGCTCCGAATCATGTCTTCGGTCAAATGTTGGGTTTTCCCGGCTCCTGTGTTTTGTTGCCTTACGTTCCGCTCCATCGGCTAAGGCGGCACCAGGAGAACTACTGCGATTGTGCCGCGTTTCATCCGGACGAGCACCTCAGTAGAGAAAGCTGAAAACTGACTATCATGATATAGCGTGACACTGGTCAACCACTCGATGACCTATCAGAATGTTAGAATTCTTCCGCCTTAACAAAGAGTCGTTTCCCGGCCAGGCATGTACGCACCCCAAATTCGGGAGAGTGCGGAGCCACCAGGGGCTATATAGTAGCCCCACTGTCAAACTCCTATGGCTAAGTGAAAGTGTTAAAGCATTATAGTCCGGTTGCCTAGTTCGCTGCGCCATCACCTCCTTATTAGGACCAAGACGTTGGATTAAGTGTGAATACGCGTCTTCTGCGAACACCCCCGCATTATATGCGTGGGGGCTGAAGCCAACGACCGCAATCTTTCAGGTTATACACATGTATACATAAACGGCCGCACAGGAGGCATCATATTACTTTCGGGCAAAAGTATAAATACAGCCTTAATAAATTTCATAAAAACATTGTGTTTACAATGGGAATACATGTCACTCAAACATAATATTCTTCGAGCACTGGGCCTCTATCAAACGAGCGCCTTCGAGAACTTCTTCGAAATAGTGCTCGGCAGCCACTCGGCCTATGGCCGAACCCTGCGCCGCCACAGTGGTAGCATCCATCTCCGCCCAGTATGCTTTGACATGGGCAAGGGCCATCCGCGAGCCCTCTATACACGCCGACCTCTTCATCGCATTGATGCGCGGCACCGCTCCAAGGAACTGCTGCACTAAGCTGAAATAGCTGTTCGGCTTCGGTTTTTCCGGCCACAGATGATCTATGACAGACCTCATGGCGAGTCCGGACAACCTGTTGAGTTCGGCCCATTCGGCTAGCTGATCAGTCAATGGAGGCGGACGCTCTGGAACATTAAACTACGACCAGAACAGCTTGTCCACTTCACGATCTGTTTGATCTCGGAAGTATTCGGCCGCATCGACAGCGCTCGCCGCCAAGTCCATATATGCATCTGCCGAACTCCACAGCCGATCCAGAGGGGCATACCGCGGATCTCCGAACTTCCTCCGCAGTAAGAAGGGCTTCCCAGCCGCAATATCCCCGGCTTCATGCAGCTCTTCCTTCTTTGCCCTCATAGCAGAGCGGGTATCTTTGGTCGCCACCGCGGCCTTTTCAAGGTCTATCGCCTTTGTGCGGTTTTCTTCTTCAAGGAGCTAGCAGCGGTCGGCAGTGTCTTTTAACTTTACAGCCATCTTGGCCATCTTATCTTTGCTCTCACAATGTGCAGCCTTTTTGGCTCTTAACTCTTCGGCCGCCTTTAAAGCGGCCGCATTACTAATTCTTGCTTGTTCCTTGGCTCGGGCAAGTTTCGCCCGAAGGGTCTCCACGGTGGCAGCTCCATCTGCAGTCACAACATATTAAAGATACTGGCGTTAAGCTGCTCTTACTATGTGACATTCACCAGAAAACATTACTTACCCTGTGCCTCGTCAAGCCGCTTGTTAACAAGCTCGATGTCGGCATCTGCCACATCCAGTTGCCGCTTTAGCTCGGCAAACTCATTAGTCCGGCTAGCCACCGGAGCTTCCACCACCTGCACATAAAGGCACTTTGGTTATTATCTGGGACTACGATCATCTGTTCACCGCCGTTCTCGATGACAACCAGAGTCTCAGGGGCTACTATCTACACAGGGCATACCTAAAAATGTGCGGTACTATCAAAACGTATATCATTTCACGTACCTCAAAGCCCGTTAGTAGACTCATAAAAGCTTCATGCAATCCGCTTTCGGCGAACAAAATTCTTTCCATCATTGTACCCATCAACGTACGGTGTTCTTCTGAGATGGCCGCTCGCTCCAACAGCTCCCTCAGTACGTTCGACCGCATACCAGACGGTGTCGGACTCTTTTGTTTGCTCTCCTCAAGAGCCGGACGCTGGGGACTTCGGGTGACTATAGGATTATCTTCTGGCCTCACCAGATCCGGAGAGGCCCTCCGTGACGACACTTCAAGGTCGCCCGCTTCTTGAGCGGGGGAGTCCGGGGGAGGCGTTTCGCTCTCCATCATCTCCGGAAGAAGATCCCCCGAAGACGAGCTCTGCTGAGAAGGGCTAAGATCTAAACTACAAGATAAACGCTTCGGTTATTTTCCTCAGAGGTAAGGTAGTATATCTCCACTATTAAAGTACTTTTTGATTACTTACAGCTCGTTGGAGGGTTGATCCTCGCACAGACTTTGTGCGGCAAGAGCACCCTCCAAGGTAGGACTCTCTGGTGGAGACTTCTTCTCCCGTTTGGAGGCCTTGGTTTCCGGATCTTCAGGGGCAGTCCTCTTCCTTCCCCGAAGCGAGAGAAGGTCAGATTCTTCCCCTTGGTTATCCTCCTTCATGGAGGCGCTCATTCCCTCGGTTGGAATTGGTAGCGATGGGGGCCCGCTTCCGACCTCATTATTCCCCCCTTTATCTTCCTTTGAGGGCTCCGGGCAAGGTGCTAGCTCGAGCATCTTTTCCAGTACCGGATTCTCCAAACCCTCAGGAAGGGGGTCCGAACACCGAATCATCTTCGCCCTTGTTAGTCAGTCCTGGTCAAAGAGCGATTTCTCAAAATTACGTCATGGTAAATGAAAGACGGTGTGTTCGGCTAAAGGATTACTTACTTGGTCGGCGGTACGGTTGCTGCTCAGGCCCACGTCCTCGGTAATATCCGGACACTCTATTTGGGCTCCGAAGAATGATTTGTACATCTCCTCGTGCGTTAGGCCGATGAAATTCTGAATGGTGCGTGGCCCTTATGGGTTGAACTCCCACATGCGAAGGGGCCGGTGTTTGCAAGGCTGGACTCGACGAACCAGCATGACTTGCACCATCGCAACCATACTGAAGTCTCCTTTGAAGAGATCTTGAATGTGGCTCTTCAGTATAGGCATGTCCTTGGCTGGATCCCACCTCAATCCTCTGCTAATCCATGACATCAGTTGTGGTGGGGGGCCCGAGCGGAAAGCAGGGGCAGCCACCCACTTGGCACTTCTCGGAGCTGTGATGTAAAACCACTCCCGTTACCATAATCCGGACACCTCTGGAAAGGAACCTTTTGGCCACGAACCCCTAACAAAGGGATCCAGGGTGAGGCCTAGACCTCGGAGGAAGTGGGAGATGAACACAACGTTCTCGTTGGGTTCGGGAGTAGGGACGACCTACCCTTGGGCAGGCAGCCGATGCGAAACCTCGACGGTCAGGTATCTGGCCTCCCTCAACTTCTTGATATCCTCTTCCGTAATGGAGGAGGGCATCCACCGGCCTTGAAGGCTAGATCCGGACATGATTGAAGGTCCGAAGCACCTGACCTGGTCTTTGGGTGTTAGAACTCGAGGCGAGGGAAGGATTCGATTGAGCATGGGAGGGAAAAAAGTAAAAGCCTTGTCCCTTTATAAAGAGGGTGAATATCAAGCGTCCTCTCCGTAGTCGTTTGGGACTTTCCTATAATCTAGGAGTCCTAGACACGGTTGGTTACCCACGCCCGTATTGATGAGAATCCCGTGATAAGGGGACACGATCTCTGCTTTCACAAGACGTGTCAAAAAACTGCCTCGCGTTATGTGCGGGGCTAGTAAAAGGAAACGGTTCGAATAATCACCGGGCCATGACATAATGTCGTGTTGCCAAAACAAGTCAGCAAATTAGATTTGTGGAAATATTATTCTCTCTACGGTGGTATGTGGAACTTATTTTGCAGGGTCGGACACTATCCTTGTATTCAAGTTCTTCCGTGATGTATTCGGAGGAAGAACCCGCCTTGCAATGTCGAAGACAACACTGCGTGCCGGACTCATCGTCATTGAAGCCTGGTTCAGGGGCTACTGAGGGAGTCCTGGATTAGGGGGTCTCCGGACAGCCGGATTATATCCTCTGGCCGGACTGTTGGACTATGAAGATACAAGATTGAAGACTTCGTCTCGTGTCCGGATGGGACTCTACTTGGCGTGGAAGGCAAGCTAGGTAATACGGATATGTATATCTCCTCCTTTGTAACCGGCCTTGTGTAACCCTAGCCCCCTCCGGTGTCTATATAAACCGGAGGGTTTTAGTCCGTAGGACAACATACAATCATACCATAGGCTAGCTTCTAGGGTTTAGCCTCTCTGGTCTCGTGGTAGATCTACTCTTGTACTACCCATATCATCAATATTAATCAAGCGGGACGTAGGGTTTTACCTCCATCAAGAGGGCCCGAACCTGGGTAAAACATCGTGTTCCTTGCCTCCTGTTACCATCCGCCTTAGACGCACAGTTCGGGACCCCCTACCCGATATCCGCCGGTTTTGACACCGACAATAGCCAAGAGCCTAAGCTTGGGGATGCCCCAGAAGGCATCCCCTCTTTCGTCTTCGTTCATCGGTAACTTTACTTGGAGCTATATTTTTATTCGCCACATGATATGTGTTTTGCTTGGAGCGTCAATTTATTTCGTTAGGATTTTCTTTCTGTTATTTAGAACAATGTTTTGCATCTTTTATTTCAATAAAGTGGCATTGATAGCCTTTACTATGCCTATGTTACAAGTATACATGTTGCTGTTTGAAAACAGAAAGTTTACTACTGTTGCAATAATTCCCTAGAAAAGTTAGAATGTGATAAAATGTTGAAACCTTTTGAATATTAATCTCTGATAAATTTACTAAAGTGGGAATTTTATTTCATAATTTTTTGAGCTAGGTAAGTATGGATGTTACTGCATTCTTTACAGACTATCCTGTTTAGGCAGACTGTTGTTATGTTTGCATTGTTTGCATATGTTTGCTTCTTTAATGATTATATTTGAGAATAGGACTATTAAATATGCATAGGCATTTAGTATGCAATGTTTAATAATAATTATTTTAGTGATTTGCTACAGTAGAGTATGATAAGGTTTTGGCAATGGTTTATACTAACTTATCTCACGAGTCCTTGTTGAGTTTTGTGTGGATGAAGCTTTTGAGGTTTGGGGAGACCGTGATATGAGAGGAATTAAGGAGGCACAAAAGCTCAAGCTTGGGGATGCCCAAGGCACCCCAAGATAATATTTCAAGAAGTCTCAAGCATCTAAGCTTGGGGATGCCCCGGTTGGCATCCCACCTTTCTTCTTCAACAATTATCGGTTAGTTTCGGTTGATCCTAAGTTTTTGCTTCTTCACATGATGTTTGCCGTTCTTAGATGTCATTTTATTTAGCTTTGCTTGTTGTTTGAATAAAATACCAAGATCTTAAATTATTAAACGTTAGAGAGTCTTCACATAGTTGCATAATTATTCGACTACTCATTGATCTTCACTTATATCTTTCGGAGTAGTTTGTCATTTGCTCTAGTGCTTCACTTATATCTTTTAGAGCATGGTGGTAGTTTTATTTTGAAGAAATAGATGAACTCTCATGCTTCACTTATATCATTCTGAGAGTCTTAAATAGCATGGTAATTTTCTTAAAATCCTAATATGCTAGGTATACAAGATTAGTAAAAACTTTCATATAGAGTATTGAATACTAAGAGAAGTTTGATGTTTGATGATTGTTTTGAGATATGGAGGTAATAATATCAAAGTCGTGCTAGTTGAGTAGTTGTGAATTTGAGAAATGCTTGTGTTGAAGTTTGTAAGTCCCGTAGCATGCACGTATGGTAAATGTTCTGTAATAAATTTGAAACATGAGGTGTTATTTGATTGTCCTCCTTATGAGTGGCGGTCGGGGACGAGCGATGGTATTTTCCTACCAATCTATCCCCCTAGGAGCATGCGCGTAGTGCCAAGGTTTTTGATGACTTGTAGATTTTTGCAATAATTATGTGAGTTATTTATGACTAATGTTGAGTCCATGGATTATACGCACTCTCACCCTTCCATCCATGCTAGCCTCTTCGGTACCATGCATTGCCCTTTCTCACATTGAGAGTTGGTGCAAACTTCGCCGGTGCATCCAAACCCCGTGATATGATACGCTCTTTCACACATAAACCTCCTTATATCTTCCTCAAAACAGCCACTATACCTACCTATTATGGCATTTCCATAGCCATTCTGAGATATATTGCCATGCAACTTTCCATCATTCTGTTCATCATGACACATTCATCATTGTGTCATATTGCTTAGCATGATCATGTAGTTGACATAGTATTTGTGGCAAAGCCACCATTCATAATTCTTTCATACATGTCACTCTTGGTTCATTGCATATCCCGGTACACCGCCGGAAGCATTCATATAGAGTCATCTTTGTTCTAGTATCGAGTTGTAATCATTGAGTTGTAAATAAATAGAAGTGTGATGATCATCATTATTAGAGCATTGTCCCAAGTGAGGAATAAAAAAAGAGAAAGGCCATAAAAAAGAGAAGGCCCAAAAAAAGAGAAAGGCCATAAAAAAGGCCAAATAAAAAATGAGAGAAAAAGAGAGAAGGGACAATGCTACTATCCTTTACCACACTTGTGCTTCAAAGTAGCACCATGATCTTCATAGTAGAGAGTCTCTCATGTTATCACTTTCATATACTAGTGGGAATTTTTCATTATAGAACTTGGCTTGTATATTCCAACAATGGGCCTCCTCAAGTGCCCTAGGTCTTCATGAGCAAGCAAGTTGGATGCACACCCACTAGTTTTTTTTGTTGAGCTTTCATACATTTATAGCTCTAGTGCATCCGTTGCATGGCAATCCCTACTCCTTGAATTAACATCAATCGATGGGCATCTCCATAGCCCATTGATTAGCCTCGTTGATGTGAGACTCTCTTTTTTTTGCCTTCTCCACATAACCCCCTTATTATTCTATTCCACCCATAGTGCTATATCCATGGCTCGCGCTCATGTATTGCGTGAAGGTTTATGAGTTTGAGATTACTAAAGTATGAAACAATTGCTTGGCTTGTCATCGGGGTTGTGCATGATGAGAGCATTCTTGTGTGACGAAAATGGAGCATGACTAAACTATATGATTTTGTAGGGATGAACTTTCTTTGGCCAAGTTATTTTGAGAAGACATAATTGCTTAGTTAGTATGCTTGAAGTATTATTATTTTTATGTCAATATGAACTTTTGTCTTGAATCTTTCAGATCTGAATATTCATGCCACAATTAAGAAGAATTACATTGAAATTATGCCAACTAGCATTCCACATCAAAAATTCTGTTTTTATCATTTACCTACTCGAGGACGAGCAGGAATTAAGCTTGGGGATGCTGATACGTCTCCAACGTATCTATAATTTTTGATTGCTCCATGCTATATTATCTACTGTTTTGAATGTTTATGGGCTTTATTATACACTTTTATATCATTTTTGGGACTAACCTATTAATCCAGAGCCTAGTGCCAGTTTCTGTTTTTACCCTGTTTTAGGGTTTCGAAGAAAAGGAAAATAAAACGGAGTCCAATTGACCTGAAACTTCACGGAACTCATTTTTGGAAGGAAAGAAGCCCAGAAGACTTGGAGTGCACGTCGGGGGCTCTACGAGGAGGTCACGAGGCAGGGGGGCGCGCCCACCCCCTGGGCGCGCCCTCCACCCTCGTGAGCCCCTCATGGCCCCCTGACGTACTTCTTCCGCCTATATATCTCCATATACCCTAAAAACATCCGTGGGCACAATAGATCGGGAGTTCTGCCGCCAGAAGCCTCCGTAGCCACCAAAAACCAATCTAGACCCATTCCGGCATCCTGCCGGAGGGGGCAATCCTTCTCCGGTGGCCATCTTCATCATCCCGGTGCTCTCCATGACGAGGAGGGAGTAGTTCCCCCTTAGGGCTGAGGGTATGTACCAGTAGCTATGTGTTTGATCTCTCTCTCATGTTCTTGAGGTGATACGATCTTGATGTATCGTGAGCTTTGCTATTATAGTTGGATCCTATGATGTTTTCTCCCTCCTCTACTCTCTTGTAATGAATTGAGTTTCCCCTTTGAAGTTATCTTATCGGATTGAGTCTTTAAAGGTTTGAGAACACTTGATGTATGTCTTGCCGTGGATATCTGTGGTGACAATGGGATATCACGTGATTCACTTGATGTATGTTTTGGTGATCAACTTGCGGGTTCCACCCATGAACCTATGCATAGGGGTTGGCACATGTTTTCGTCGTGATTCTCCGGTAGAAACTTTGGGGCACTCTTTGAGGTCCTTTGTGTTGGTTGAATAGATGAATCTGAGATTGTGTGATGCATATCGTATAATCATACCCACGAATACTTGAGGTGACATTGGAGTATCTAGGTGACATTAGGGTTTTGGTTGATTTGTGTCTTAAGGTGTTATTCTAGTACGAACTCTAGGGTTGTTTGTGACATTTATAGGAATAGCCCAACGGATTGATTGGAAAGAATAACTTTGAGGTGGTTTCATACCCTACCATAATCTCTTCGTTCGTTCTCCGCTATTAGTGACTTTGGAGTGACTCTTTGTTGCATGTTGAGGGATAGTTATATGATCCAGTTATGTTATTATTGTTGAGGGGTGTCTGTGTCAAAACCGGCGGATCTCGGGTAGGGGGTCCCGAACTGTGTGTCTAGGCCGGATGGTAACAGGAGGCAAGGGACACGAAGTTTTACCCAGGTTCGGGCCCTCTCGATGGAGGTAAAACCCTACGTCCTGCTTGATTAATATTGATGATATGGATAGTACAAGAGTAGATCTACCACGAGATCAGAGAGGCTAAACCCTAGAAGCTAGCCTATGGTATGATTGTTGATGTGTATCTTGTCCTACGGACTAAAACTCTCCGGTTTATATAGACACCGGATAGGGTTAGGGTTACATAGAGTCGGTTACAATGGTAGGAGATCTAAATATCCGTATCCCCAAGCTTGCCTTCCGCGCCAAGGAAAGTCCCTTTCGGACACGGGACGAAGTCTTCAATCTTGTATCTTCATAGTCCAGGAGTCCGGCTGAAGGTATAGTCCGGCTATCTGAACACCCCCTAATCCAGGACTCCCTCAGTAGCCCCTGAACCAGGCTTCAATGACGACGAGTCCGGCGCACAAATTGTCTTTGGCATTGCAAGGCGGGTTCCTCCTCCAAGTACTTCATAGAAGATTTTGAACACAAAGGTAGCGTCCGGCTCTACAAAATAAGTTTCCACATATTGCCATAGAGAGAATAATATTTACACAAATCTAATCTGCCGACGCACTCCGTAGTGTGACATCACACCACGGCCAAGCTTTTATTCGAACCATTTTACTGTCCCATCTCAGCGCGTTATGCGAGGCGGTTTCCTTGGCACGTCTTGTTAAAGCAGAGATCGTGTCCCCTTATTCCGGGATTCCCATCAATACGGGCATGGGTAACCCAACCGCGCCTTTGATTACGGCGCTTGGGAGATAAGCGAGTTTTTCCAGGCTGGTGGGGACATGTAGTTGCGTCCACCCATATAAGGGAATAAGGATCCACCTTTTCACCTACGCCTTTTTCCTCCTTCACCTATCCATTCTTGCGCACTCGAGCTCCAGCGCCCAAGTCCGCACTCCTCACCTCAACCTTCTCCAGCCATGTCCGGAGCGGGAGGCAAGTGGATGGTCTCCTCCGTCACAGAGGGTCATATCAAAAAGCTGAGGAAGGCCGGATACCTGTCTAACGACATCGCGTACCGGCTCCCCGAAAGGGGCAGCTCATCCCCACCCCTAGGCCTCATGAGAGGGTGGTGTTCCTCCCCCATTTCCTCCGCGGACTGGGCTTCCCTCTCCACCCATTTGTCCGGGGGCTCGTGTTCTACTACGGACTGGATTTCCATGATCTGGCCTCAAATTTTGTCCTCATCATCTCGGGGTTTATCGTCGTGTGCGAGGCTTTCCTCCGCATCCGCCCCCATTTCGGCCTATGGCTCAAGACTTTCAACGTCAAGCCGAAGGTGGTGCGCGGCAACTAGGCGGAGTGCGGAGGAGCCATAGTGGGCAAGATGGCCAACGTCCTATGGCTCGAGGGATCCTTTGTGGAGATCCTGAAGGGGTGGCAATCGGGGTGGTTTTACATCACCGAGCCGTGCGACCCTAAGTGGGTCGCAGCCCCCGAGTTTCGGTCCGGACCCCCAATGCGGCTCACGTCCTGGAAAGAGACGGGCTTGTCGTGGGGCAGCCAAAAGGAGGTGACCAGACTGCAAACATGCATCCAATCCCTGGTGAACAAGCAGCTTAGGCTTGTCAACGTAGTCAGGTTATGCTCATCCGCTTGATCCTCCCGTGTCAACAACGGGCTTTCAACCTGTGGGAGTTCGATCCGGCATGGCACCAAACTCTGAGCAGGCTCTTTCGACACGACGTACGAAGATGCCTGGAAGGTGCTTTTCAAAGGCGCCGAGGCTCCCGCGTCCGCTACCGAGGATCGCGTATTCAGCGCGCAGCGTCACGCTAGCGCGGTAAGCTTTTTGTACTTTTTACAGGGCACTAGTTTTTCATAGTTTAACTTTGTGCGGGATCTAAGCTCCCTTACCTTTGACAGGATTGGCAGGCAAAGTTCGGACGGATCGACTGTCCGGCACCTTTGCCCGAAGACCCAGCCGATGCCCACTTGGCAAAGCTGCTGGTTCCGGCACCCTATGTGGTGCCGAAGAAGAAGGCCGCAAAAAAGGCCGTGGGGACTCAAAAGAGTGCCCGGCGCCTGGAGGTGTCGGATTCACCATTCGACGAATCCAAGACGCACTCCTCCCACGAAGATGAGGAGGAGGAAGAATAGACCCCCCCTCCAGCGGGGGAAGGGAAGAAAAGGAAGGTCGCCCCAACTGGGGAGGCCGAAGGGTCCAAGAAGGGGAGAACCCATCCTCCGGACTGCTCCACCAACGTCGACGACGGCAAAGAGGAGTGGCCGCCCAGGGCCAAGCCCCTGGCGAAATCGTAAGTATCTGGATACCAGAGTAATGCATAGTATTCGTTTATTGTATAGCTTTCCCTTATGTCGAATGTGTTTATGCAGCCCCCCCAAAGATCGGCCCGATGCGTCGTTGAGCGGCTCACTGGACTCGTCGGAGGTGAACTCGCTTCCGACGGCTTCCTCCCCCCGCCCTACGGATGACACCGAAGTGTTGTCCCAACAAGTTCCAATCCGGGAGGAGGTGGTCCTGGAGGCACCGCAAGGTGACCTCCCGGACTCCAGGAGTAAAGGGGACGAAACCCCCCAGGGCTCCAAGTCCGGCCCTAGGCCGGACACCGCTCCGGAACCTTCAAAGGTTCCAGAGTCCGGCAGGGGACCTCCTTCCAAGAGGAGCAAGCCCATTGCGCCGGCGACCTCCGTCCAACCGGAGGCGCCGGACAATCTGTTGGAGGCACTCCAAGGCGCCTCCATCGACGAGGGGCACCGCACCATTATGAGTGCGGTGGTCCAGAAGGTTCAGTCCGCCAAGAGCAGACTGACTGAAGCTTGTACAAGCCTTTTAACAGGCTTTGAGGTAAGTAAAGAATGTGTAAATAACATTACCGCATAGACAGTAGCCCCTGATGCTCTGTTTGGCGTTCGGGAAGAAAAGCCTAATAGAGGATCAAATAAAATTCGCAGGAGTCTAACAAAAAGAAGTCAATATGCGTGTGCAGGCTTCCCTGCTGGCGTCCGCCGCACTGACTGCGGAAGTGGACGTGCTAAAGCAGGACCTCGAGCGGTCCGAGCAAGAGCTCGGACGTGCCAAGAAGCAGCTCGAGGACAGTGAAGGTAAGAAATACCTTGTATAAATGTGTATAAAAAGGTGCAATTGCGAAAAATGACAGGAGTATCGTGGCTATTGTAGGGGCCACGTCTGAGGTGGCGACCCTGAAGCAAGCGCTACTCGAGGCCGGAAAGAGGTCGGCCGTGGAGCGCACTAAGCAAGAAAAGTATGAGGCCGAGGTTGGCAAGGTGTGGCAAGAGCTCCAGGCTCTCATGGAAAACATGAGAGTTTGGAGCGTGACTCAAGGACGCGAGCGTCCGAGCTCGCGGCGGCTACTGAAAGTGCCAAGTCTGCCAAGGCCGAATCCCAGAAGACCCTCCAGGAGTTGGATGAGGTGAAGAAGATAGCGGCGGGTAAGGCATTCTTTATGCAAATTAAACACATAAGCGTGAGTTTCTTGTTACTTACCCGAATTCGGAGTTCTCCAGGCGCGTTCGCAGATCTTCCCCGGAGTATATCTGATGCCGCCGCATTCTATCGAGCCGAGGAGGGCAGCTCGACGGAGAAGGTGTGAGAAGCTTGTGAAGGACGGGCCACCGCCGGGGAAGGAGCATCGCAAGCCCGAAAATTATTATAAGGATGTTCTGAAGGGTGCCCGCCTTGTGGCGGATGAATGTTCTATGGATGTAATTTTTGAGTAAAACTCGCTCGTTTTGTCCTGCGCGCTGAAAACTTGTTCATATGCGCTAAGCAATGCTGTTTGAATTTAAAATATTACCTTCTGTGCGGCTGTTTATCAACTCTAAGAGATGGCGAGTCGTCGGCTTCTGCCCCCATGCCGCTAGTGCTGGGGTGTTCGGGGATAAACCTGAGCACTCTTTTTCCCATGTTTGGGTCCTTCGAGGGAGGCGCTCAGCCCAACGAACGAGGCAATCAGACTATAATGCGTGAAGACTCTCACTTAGCCATAGAATTCTATAATTTTAAATTTCGGTGAAGCCCCTGGTATTCGGAAGACCGAGTTCGGGGCGCTATCCACACCTTGGCCGGACAGAGCCGACTCCTCGCCCTAAGCGGCATAAGTCTTTAGGGACTTGAAAAAACCTCTTGGACAGCGACCAGCTCTCGCTTCATCATGACAGTCAGTTTTAGCTTTCTCCACTGAGGTGCTCGACCCAGCTCAACCGGGGCACAATCGCAGTGGTTCTCCTAGTGCTAGCTTAGCCGATATAGCGGAACGTAAGGCACCAAAACATAGGAGCCAGGCAAACCCAACTATTGACCTAAGACATGATTCGGAGCCGATGCATATAATGCTATAAGTTCGGGGTGCCGCACTTGTTGAAGTGTTCGGACTTCTCACACCATATTGAGGGGTACTAAAGCCCCTGGCGTATTTTGGCTGTACCAACGTGTACGGGTGCAACATGTCATTAAGGAACATATATAAATATAAAAAAGGATAGTAATGCAAAAATAGACAAAAGCTATGCATTGTTTATTAAAGAGGGTTGCGATCAAAGCAGAACGATACAATTAATGTGATAAGCAAAAGGTTGGACTATTTAACATGTCCGCTCCAGGGGCAAGCTGCGGAATAATATGCGAAACAGGTATACTGCACGTGATAGAGACCACCTGGGAGTTCCATAATGCGGCGTGGCTTGTCTCCTTCCCTGGTTCTTGCATCGTTTGTGCGGCAATTGAACTGCCGAACAGGCCTTCCGAAGAGTGGAGTCCTGAAAGTAAGAGAAAATTAAAAAATCGGCAACCCCTGGTATGGTTGGAGCTGTGTTTTGGGCGTGCTGTGATGGTGCCCCTCCCCCTGTGCCCATGGTATCTCTAGAGCGTAGTTATGTACGTGAAGTACTGGCGTCGCCTTTTTGCGAGGGTTGGGGTTGGGGCTGCATTGCTACGCCTACTCGGATCGTGCCAGGCGGTCTTGTTGTAGGTTACTCCGGGCGCGCTTGACGGTGTCCGGTCGTTTAGTGGCCGGACTGGAGAACTGCCTAGAGAGGCTACTTTGAACTTCCGCCGCAAGGGCCGCCGTGTGCTCCTCCATTCGGAGGGAGAGTTTGGTGTTTCCATTGACCGTAATTACTCCTCGAGGGCCTGGCATCTTGAGCTTAAGGTATGCGTAATGCGGTACCGCATTGAACTTAGCGAATGCGGTTCGCCCGAGCAGTGCGTGATAGCCACTGCGAAACGGGACTACGTCGAAGATTAACTCCTCGCTTCGGAAATTATCCGGAGATCCGAAGACCACTTCAAGTGTGACCGAGCCTGTATAGTTGGCCTCTACACCTGGTATTACGCCTTTAAAGGTCGTTTTGGTGGGCTTAATCCTCGAGGGATCTATGCCCATTTTCCGCACTGTATCCTGGTAAAGCAGGTTCAGGCTGCTGTCGCCGTCCATAAGGACTCTAGTGAGATGAAATCCGTCAATAATTGGGTCTAGAACCAATGCGGCGAATCCGCCATGACGGGTGCTAGTGAGGTGGTCCCTTCGATCAAAGGTGATCGGGCAGGAGGACCATGGGTTGAACTTTGGGGCGACTGGCTCTATCGCGTATACGTCCCTTAACGCACGCTTCCGCTCCCTCTTGGGGATGTGGGTTACGTATGTCATGTTCACCGTCCACACTTGTGGGGGAAAACCCTTCTATCCACTGTTGTTCGGTGGCCGGGGCTCCTCGTCGTCATCGCTATGCAGCCCCTTGTCTTCATTTTCGGCGTTTAACTTGCCTGCCTGCTTGAACACCCAACAATCCCTGTTGGTGTGATTGGCCGGCTTTTCGGGGGTGCCATGTATCTGGCATAAGCGATCGAGTATTCGGTCCAAACTGGACGGGCCCCTAGGATTCCTTTTGAATGGCTTTTTCTGCTGACCGGATTTAGAGCCTCTGAATCTGGCATTAACTGCCGTATCATCTGCATTGTCGCCGTTAATGCGGCGCTTCTGCTTGTTGCGACACGACCTGCCACTACTGTCCCTGGTGTCCGAATTACTAGGGTTCTTGGTCATATTGTTGCTACGAGCAAGCCAGCTGTCTTCTCCCGCGCAAAAGCGGGTCATGAGTGTCGTGAGTGCTGCCATAGATTTCGGCTTTTCCTGTCCAAGGTGCCGGGCCAGCCACTCGTCACGGATATTGTGCTTGAAGGCTGCTAGAGCCTCAGCATCCGGACAGTCGACTATTTGATTTTTCTTTTTTAGGAACCGTGTCCAGAATTGCCTGGCCGATTCATCTGGCTGCTGAATTACGTGACTTAGGTCATCGGCATCTGGGGGTCGCACATAAGTGCCCTGGAAATTATCGAGGAATGCGGCTTCCAGGTCCTCCCAACAACTGATTGATCTTGTTGGCAAGCTGTTAAGCCAATGCCGAGCTGGTCCTTTAAGCTTGAGTTGGAGGTATTTGATGGTGTGGAAATCATCGCCGCGGGCCATGTGGATATGAAGGAGATAATCCTCAATCCATACCGCAGGATCTGTTGTGCCATCATATGATTCGATGTTTACGGGTTTGAAACCCTCGGGGATTTGATGATCCATTATTTCGTATGTGAAGCAGAGTGGGTGTGCGGCGCCTCTGTACTGGGCTATATCATGACATAGCTCCAGTGAGCCTTGTCTACTGTGTTCGGCCCTGCCGAATTTGTGGCCGGCATGACAGATGTCATCTTGAGCCGTGGGGCGCCCACGTGATCCGTAGATCGATCTTGTTTGTCTAGCCTTGTCCTCCAACATATCTCGTAAGTTCGGCGCATATTCCCGTGCCTTGGTACGGGGTGCGGCTTGAGTGGAGGGCCGAGAGGCCTCTTTGTCGTGGCCACGAGGTGGCCGGTCGGCTGCATCAAGTGCTTCCTCCTCTAATTGGGGTAGCAACCTGCGCTTGGGGTAGCTCTTGGAGGGGCGTTCAAGTTTATGCTCTTCGGCTGCAAGGACTTCAGTCCATCTGTCGACTAGCAAATCCTGATCAGTTCTAAGTTGTTGTTGTTTTTTCTTGAGGCTTCTTACCGTGGCCATAAGCCTACATTGAAAACGCTTTTGCTCGACGGGATCCTCTGGCACGACGAATTCATCATCATCGAGGCTTGCCTCGTCTTCGATGGGAGGCATATAATTATCGTCCTCGACCTCTCTGTCTGCCGCTCTCTCATGAGGGCTGGTTTCTCCATCCTCCTGTGCTAAATCTTGCTGGAGGGGGTTTTCTTCGGTGCTTTCCGGAGTATTATTATCTCCCGTGCTGGAATCGCCGTGTTTGTTTTGGCGGGATTTTGAGCGGCGCCGCTGACGCCGGCGCTTAGGCTGTTTCTTGGAGGGGTCATCCTCCACTGTTCCGTCGCCATCTCCCTCTTTTGGGGTGTCCACCATGTATATGTCATACGATGAGGTGGCTTTCCAGGGCCTAATAGCCGCTGGTTCTTCATCATCTCCTTCATCGGCGTCCATATCGTCGATGTCTTCGGAGTCGAAGTCGAGCATGTCGGTTAAGTCGTTGACAGTGGCTACAAAGTGGGTGGTGGGTGGGCTTTGAATTTCTTCATCGTCCGAATCCCAACCCTGCTGGCCGCAGTCCGGCCAGGGCTCTCCTGATAAAGAGAGAGACTTCAATGACTTTAGAATATCGCCAAAAGGCGAGTGCTGAAAGATGTCCGCGACAATAAACTCCATGATCGGCGCCCAATCGGATTCGATTGGCCGGGGCGCGGAGGGTTCGGAGTCCGGAAAGGAGTCCGGCTCCTTGGAGTCACGAGTCTCGCGGAGTGCGGGGCTGGTGTTCGGCTCAACCGCCGTTGGGATCGCAGCCCCTGAGGCGGCGTCCAACCGCCCATCCTCGATCGGCACAGTTGGCTCCGAATTAAGGATCGAAACCAATGTGGGTGTGGCCTCTAGGGCACTATTTGGCGGTAGAGCTAGATCATGCTCGTCGGGACAGTGCGGCGCGCTCGGCAGTGGCTCGAATCCGTCGAGGATCAAGTCCTCGCGGATGTCAGCCGTGTAGTTTAAACTTCCTAATCTGACCTGACGGCCAGGGGCGTAGCTTTCGATCTGCTCTAGACGGCCAGTGAATTGGCCCGCAGTGCGAAGCCGCCGAGGATGAAGATCTATCCGGGGAGAAAGGTCTCACCCTGGACTGCATCGCCATTGATGATCGTAGGAGCCATCGAGCCTAACGGCAACGACATAGAGGAACTCTCAATGAAAGCACCAATGTCAGTGTCAAAACCGGCGGATCTCGGGTAGGGGGTCCCGAACTGTGCGTCTAGGCCAGATGGTAACAGGAGGCAAGGGACACGAAGTTTTACCCAGGTTCGGGCCCTCTCGATGGAGGTAATACCCTACGTCCTGCTTGATTGATATTGATGATATGGGTAGTACAAGAGTAGATCTACCACAAGATCAGAGAGGCTAAACCCTAGAAGCTAGCCTATGGTATGATTGTTGATGTGTATCTTGTCCTACGGACTAAAACCCTCCGGTTTATATAGACACCGGATAGGGTTAGGGTTACATAGAGTCGGTTACAATGGTAGGAGATCTAAATATCCATATCCCCAAGCTTGCCTTCCACGCCAAGGAAAGTCCCTTCCGGACACGGGACAAAGTCTTCAATCTTGTATCTTCATAGTCCAGGAGTCCGGCTGAAGGTATAGTCTGGCTATCCGAACACCCCCTAATCCAGGACTCCCTCAAGGGGACTTGCACTAGTGAAAGTATGAACCCTAGGCCTTGTTTACTATCATTGCAATAGCGTTTACACTCACTTTTATCATTAGTTACCTTGCTGTTTTTATAATTTCAGATTACAAATACCTTTATCTACCATCCATATACCACTTGTATCACCATCTCTTCGCCGAACTAGTGCACCTATACAATTTACCATTGTATTGGGTGTGTTGGGGACACAAGAGACTCTTTGTTATTTCGTTGCAGTGTTGCTTGAGAGAGACCATCTTCATCCTATGCCTCCCACGGATTGATAAACCTTAGGTCATCCACTTGAGGGAAATTTGCTACTGTCCTACAAACCTCTGCACTTGGAGGCCCAATAACATCTACAAGAAGAAGGTTGTGTAGTAGACATCACGAATCAATACCCATTTTACGGACCGTGTCCTAATAAAGCAAGTTAAGACTGCTACCGTTGTCCATGAGGACTCGCGTAAGGTGGAATCCATCAATAATAGGGTCGAGGACCAATGCGGCCGAGCCTCCGTGACGGATACTAGTTGGATGATCTCTGCGATCGAAAGTGATCGGGCAGGTTGACCACGGGTTGAATTTTAGGGCAACTAGCTCTATCGTGTAGACGTCCCTTAGAGCGCGCTTGCACTCCCAATTGGGGATATGAGTAGCGTATATCATATTCATCGTTTTGACTTCGGGGGAAATTTCTTCTATCCCCCTGTATTCAGCGGGTGAGGTTCATCATCGTCGTCCTCGCTAGGCGACCCCTTCTCCTTATGTTCGATGTTCAGCTTACCGGCATGTTTGAAGACCCAACAGCTTCTGTGGGTATGGTTGGCAGGCTTTTCTGGGGTGCCGTGAATCTGGCAAGGTCGATCGAGTATTCGGTCCAAGTTAAATGAACCACCTTTATTCTTTTTGAATGGCCTCTTCCATTGACCGGATTTAGAGCCACTGAATCCAATGTTGACCGCTTTGTCTTCGGTATTATCATTGTTGCTCTGACGCTTGTGTTTGTTGTGTCGGGGCCTGTCGTTGCCGTTTTGGTCTCGGAGGTACCTGTGTCGCTGGTACTATTGTTGTTGCGTGCTAACCAGCTATCCTCTCCCGCACAAAAGCGGGTCATGAGTGTCGTAAGGGCTGCCATGGATTTTGGCTTCTCTTGGCCGAGGTGTCGGGCGAGCCATTCGTCCTGGATGGTGTGTTTGAAGGCCGCTAGGGCTTCAGCGTCCGGACGTTCAACAATTTGGTTCTTTTTAGTTAAGAACCCTGTCCATAGTTTCCGGGCTGACTCTCCGGGTTGTTGAACTATGTGACTGAGGTCATCGGCGTCTGGGGGCCATACATAAGTACCCTGGAAGTTGTCTCTGAAGGCATCTTCCAGATCTTCCCAAGTGCCAATAGAATTCTCTGGGAGGCTGTTTAACCAGTGCCGAGCTGGTCCCTTTAATTTGAGGCGGGAGGTACTTGATGGCATGTAGGTCGTCATCGTGAGCCATGTGAATATGGAGAAGAAAATCTTCTATCCAGACTACAGGATCTGTCGTGCCGTCATATGATTCGATGTTAACGGGTTTAAACCCTTTTGGGAATTGATGTTCCATTACTTCGTTGGTGAAGCATAGGGGGTGTGCAGCGCCTCTGTACTGGGTGACATCGCGGCGTAGTTCGGACGGAGGCTGTATGCGGTTTTCAGTCCATGTGAGGTTGTGTCTGTCACGCCAAGTCTGATGGCCATCCTCACGCGTTGGAGCACACCCCCTTGATCTGTAGATTGATCTGGTCTGACCGGCTCTATTGTCCAGGTCTTGTCATAGGTCATAGGTGTATCTTGGGGCCGCTGGTTCTCTGCCTCTACGGCGAGGCGGTGCGGGATGGTGTTCGGCTTGAGCTGTCGCTCTGTCTCGGCCACGTGGCGGTCGGTCAGGTTTGTCAGCATCGCGCATTGGTGGTATGGGCTCTGGGGCCTCGTCATTAAATTGTGGCAGTAGCTTGTGCTTCGGGTAGCTCTTTGGGGGTGCGAGGCCGTATTCCTCGGCTGCCAGGACATTAGTCCCTCTGCCGTTGAGCAAATCCTGATCAGCTTGAAGTTGTTGCTGCCTCTTTTTCAGGCATCTTGTCGTGGCGATTAGCCGGTGTTTAAAGCGCTCTTGTTCGAGGGGTTCCTCTCGCATGATGAAGTCTTCGTCGCCGAGGCTCACATCCTATTCGGATATCGGTAGGTAACTATTGTCCTCCGAGTCCTCATTCCCGACAGGATCGTCGGGGTTTACTTGCCCATCCTCCCAATCATCTTGTTCGGATGTTGGCTCTACAGGGGCTTCAGGGTCTTCGGCGTTCTCCGAAGTGTTATTCTCTTTGGTGCCGATATTGCTGTATTTTTGGCGACGCCATTTTGAGCGGCGCCGCTGGCGTCGATGTTTTGGAGGTGCTTCGGCAGGCTTGTCCTCAACCGGATTCTCCTTGTCGTCGCCGCCATCCTCTTTGGGTGCATCCACCATGTACACGTCGTATGTGGAGGTGGTCGTCCATCGTCCGGTAAACGGAGGGTTTTTGCCTTGTTCGTCTCCGACATCGTTGTCCATACCGTCGATGTCTTCAGAGGTGTAATCCAACATGTCGGTTAAATCCTTGACAGTGGCTATGAAGTGGATGGTGGGTGGGATGTAAAATTCCCCGCTCTCAGCCCCTAGTCTGGGCTGGGCGTAGTTCAAAAGCGATCCTTCCGTAATGGCGAGTGATCGCATGAAGTCTAGGGCCTTGTTTAAAGGTGAGGGTTGGACAGAGAAGTCCGTGGGGCTGTCCGGAGTCGGAGTCTCCTGGCGGCGCCCGCTTGACACAGACCTCAAGAGTTCGGACCTAGAGTCCGGCGGAGTGTCCCATGCCTCTCTGGCAGCAAGCTCCATAAGTGCAAGGAGTCCGGCGGGCTTTAGACTCCCGTCTTCGGACCTGTTGGCCTGCTCCGGATCTAAGGCCAGAGCAGCAATTAGGGTCGCGAACCCTTCGAAGATCAAATCTCCTTGCATATCAGTGACATAGTTTAAGTTCCTAAAACTGATCTGATAACCAGGGGCATAGTTGTCGATCTACTCAAGGTGACCAATTGATTTGGCTCGTAGCGCGAAGCCGTCGAACATGAAAATTTGGCCCAGGGGAAAATCTCCCCCGAAATAGCATCATTGTGGATGATCGAACGAGCCATCGAATCCTTCGTCGACGACATAGAGGAACTCTCAATGAAAGCACCAACGTCGGTGTCAAAACCGGCAGATCTTGAAGGAAATATGCCCTAGAGGCAATAATAAAGTTATTATTTATTTCCTTATATCATGATAAATGTTTATTATTCATGCTAGAATTGTATTAACCAGAAACATAATACTTGTGTGAATACATAGACAAACAGAGTGTCACTAGTATGCCTCTACTTGACTAGCTCGTTGATCAAAGATGGTTATGTTTCCTAGCCATAGACATGAGTTGTCATTTGATTAACGGGATCACATCATTAGGAGAATGATGTGATTGACTTGACCCATTCCGTTAGCTTAGCACACGATCGTTTAGTATGTTGCTATTGCTTTCTTCATGACTTATACATGTTCCTATGACTATGAGATTATGCAACTCCTGTTTACTAGAGGAACACTTTGTGTGCCACCAAACATCACAACATAACTGGGTGATTATAAAGGTGCTCTACAGGTGTCTCTGAAGGTACTTTTTGGGTTGGCGTATTTCGAGATTAGGATTTGTCACTCCGATTGTCGGAGAGGTATCTCTGGGCCCTCTCGGTAATGCACATCACTTAAGCCTTGCAAGCATTGCAACTAATGAGTTAGTTGCGGGATGATGTATTACAGAACGAGTAAAGAGACTTGCCGGTAATGAGATTGAACTAGGTATTAAGATACTGACGATCGAATCTTGGGCAAGTAACATACCGATGACAAAGGAAACAACGTATATTGTTATGCGGTCTGACCGATAAAGATCTTCGTAGAATATGTAGGAGCCAATATGAGCATCCAGGTTCCGCTATTGGTTATTGACCTAAGACGTTTCTCGATCATGTCTACATTGTTCTCGAACCCGTAGGGTCCGCACGCTTAACGTTACGATGATAGTTTCATTATGAGTTTATATGTTTTGATGTACCGAAGGCTGTTCGGAGTCCCGGATGTGATCATGGACATGACGAGGAGTCTCGAAATGGTCAAGACATGAAGATTGATATATTGGAAGCCTATGTTTGGACATCGAAAGTGTTCCGGGTGAAATCGACATTTTACCGGAGTACCAGGAGGTTACCGGAACCCCCCGGTAACCTAATGGGCCTTAATGGGCCTAGTGGAGGAAGAGGAGAGGAGGCCAAGGGGCAGCCACGTGCCCCTCCCCCCCCCAAGTCTGAATTGGATAAGGAAGGGGGCGGCGCCCCCCCTTTCCTTTCCCCTCTCTCTCCTCCCTCCCAAGTCCTAGTCCAACATGGAAAAGGGGGGAGTCCTGCTCCCGGTAGGAGTAGGACTCCTCCTGGCGCGCCCCTTGCCTGGCCGCACCTCCTCCCCCTTGCTCCTTTATATATGGGGGCAGGGGGCACCCCATAGACACAACAATTGATCATTGATCTCTTAGCCGTGTGCGGTGCCCCCTCCACCATAATCCTTGATAATATTGTAGCGGTGCTTAGGCGAAGCCCTACAACGGTAGAACATCAAGATCGTCACCATGCCGTCATGCTGACGGAACTCTTCCCCGACATTCTGCTGGATCGGAGTCCAGGGATCGTCATCGAGCTGAACGTGTGCTAGAACTCGGAGGTGCCGTAGTTTCAGTGCTTGATCGGTCGGGCTGTGAAGACGTACAACTACATCAACCGCGCTGTTATAACGCTTCCGCTTTCGGTCTACGAGGGTACATGGACAACACTCTCCCCTCTCGTTGCTATGCATCACCATGATCTTGCGTGTGCGTAGGAATTTTTTTTAAAATTACTACGTTCCCCGACAATGGTATCAGAGTCTGGTTTTATGCGTAGATGTCATATGCACGAGTAGAACACAAGTGAGTTGTGGGCGATATAAGTCATACTGCTTACCAGCATGTCATACTTTGGTTCGGCGGTATTGTTGGATGAAGCCGCCCGGACCGACATTACGTGTATGCTTACACGAGACTGGTTCTACCAACGTGCTTTGCACATAGGTGGCTAGCGGGTGTCAGTTTCTCCAACTTTAGTAGAATCGAGTGTGGCTACGCCCGGTCCTTGCGAAGGTTAAAACAGCACCAACTTGACAAACTATCGTTGTGGTTTTGATGTGTAGGTAAGAACGGCTCTTGCTAAGCCCGTAGCAGCCACGTAAAACTTGCAACAACAAAGTAGAGGACGTCTAACTTGTTTTTGCAGGGCATGTTGTGATGTGATATGGTCAAGACATGATGCTAAATTTTATTGTATGAGATGATCATGTTTTGTAACCGAGTTATCGGCAAGTGGCAGGAGCCATATGGTTGTCGCTTTATTGTATGCAATGCAATCGCCCTATAATGCTTTACTTTATCACTAAGCGGTAGCGATAGTCGTAGAAGCATAAGATTGGCGAGACGACAACGATGCTACGATGGAGATCAAGGTGTCGCGCCGGTGACGATGGTGATCATAACGGTGCTTCGGAGATGGAGATCACAAGCACAAGATGATGATGGCCATATCATATCACTTATATTGATTGCATGTGATGTTTATCTTTTATCCATCTTATCTTGCTTTGATTGACGGTAGCATTATAAGATGATCTCTCACTAAATTTCAAGAAAAAAGTGTTCTCCCTGAGTATGAACCGTTGCCAAAGTTCGTCGTGCCCAGACACCACATGATGATCGGGTGTGATAAGCTCTATGTCCATCTACAACGGGTGCAAGCCAGTTTTGCACACGCAAAATACTCAGGTTAAACTTGACGAGCCTAGCATATGCAGATATGGCCTCGGAACACTGAGACCGAAAGGCCGAGCGTGAATCATATAGTAGATATGATCAACATAGTGATGTTCACCATTGAAAACTACTCCATTTCACGTGATGATCGGTTATGGTTTAGTTGATTTGGATCACGTGATCACTTAGAGGATTAGAGGGATGTCTTTCTAAGTGGGAGTTCTTAAGTAATATGATTAATTGAACTTAAATTTATCATGAAACTAGTACCTGATAGTATCTTGCTTGTTTATGTTTGATTGTAGATAGATGGCCCGTGCTGTTGTTCCGTTGAATTTTAATGCGTTCCTTGAGAAAGCAAAGTTGAAAGATGATGGTAGTAATTACACGGACTGGGTCCGTAACTTGAGGATTATCCTCATTGCTGCACATAAGAATTACGTCCTGGAAGCACCGCTGGGTGCCAAGCCTGCTGCTGGAGCAACACCAGATGTTATGAACGTCTGGCAGAGCAAAGCTGATGACTACTCGATAGTTCAGTGTGCCATGCTTTACGGCTTAGAATCGGGTCTTCAACGACATTTTGAATGTCATGGAGCATATGAGATGTTCCAAGAGTTGAAGTTAATATTTCAAGCAAATGCCCGGATTGAGAGATATGAAGTCTCCAATAAGTTCTATCGCTGCAAGATGGAGGAGAACAGTTCTGTCAGTGAACATATACTCAAAATGTCTCGGTATAATAACCACTTGATTCAACCGGGAGTTAATCTTCCGGATGATAGCGTCATTGACAGAATTCTCCAATCACTGCCACCAAGCTACAAGAGCTTCGTGATGAACCATAATATGCAAGGGATGGACAAGACAATTCCTGAGCTCTTCGCAATGCTAAAGGCTGCGGAGGTAGAAATCAAGAAGGAGCATCAAGTGTTGATGGTCAACAAGACCACTAGTTTCAAGAAAAAGGGCAAAGGGAAGAAGAAGGGGAACTTCAAGAAGAACAGCAAGCAAGTTGCTGCTCAGGAGAAGAAACCCAAATCTGGACCTAAGCCTGAAACTGAGTGCTTCTACTGCAAGCAGACTGGTCACTGGAAGCGGAACTGCCCCAAGTATTTGGCGGATAAGAAGGATGGCAAGGTGAACAAAGGTATATAAGATATACATGTTATTGATGTGTACCTTACTAGAGCTCGCAGTAGCACCTGGGTATTTGATACTGGTTCCGTTGCTAATATTTGCAACTCGAAACAGGGACTACGGATTAAGCGAACACTAGCGAAGGACGAGGTGACGATGCGCGTGGGAAATGGTTCCAAAGTCGATGTGATCGCGGTCGGCACACTACCTCTACATCTACCTTCGGGATTAGTATTAGACCTAAATAATTGTTATTTGGTGCCAGCGTTGAGCATGAACATTATATCTGGATCTTGTTTGATGCGAGACGGTTATTCATTTAAATAAGAGAATAATGGTTGTTCTATTTATATGAGTAATATCTTTTATGGTCATGCACCCTTGAAGAGTGGTCTATTTTTGATGAATCTCGATAGTAGTGATACACATATTCATAATGTTGAAACCAAAAGATGCAGAGTTGATAATGATAGTGCAACTTATTTGTGGCACTGCCGTTTAGGTCATATCGGTGTAAAGTGCATGAAGAAACTCCATACTGATGGACTTTTGCAACCACTTGATTATGAATCACTTGGTACTTGTGAACCGTGCCTCATGGGCAAGATGACTAAAACGTCGTTCTCCGGTACTATGGAGAGAGCAACAGATTTGTTAGAAATCATACATACAGATGTATGTGGTCCGATGAATGTTGAGGCTCGTGGCGGATATCGTTATTTTCTCACCTTCACAGATGATTTAAGCAGATATGGGGATATCTACTTGATGAAGCATAAGTCTGAAACATTTGAAAAGTTCAAAGAATTTCAGAGTGAAGTTGAAAATCATCGTAACAAGAAAATAAAGTTTCTACGATCTGATCGTGGAGGAGAATATTTGAGTTATGAGTTTGGTCTACATTTGAAACAATGTGGAATAGTTTCGCAACTCACGCCACCCGGAACACCACAGCGTAATGGTGTGTTAGAATGTCGTAATCGTACTTTACTAGATATGGTGCGATCTATGATGTCTCTTACAGATTTACCGCTATCGTTTTGGGCTTATGCTTTAGAGACGGCCGCATTCACGTTAAATAGGGCACCATCAAAATCCGTTGAGACGACGCCTTATGAACTGTGGTTTGGCAAGAAACCAAAGTTGTCGTTTTTGAAAGTTTGGGGCTGCGATGCTTATGTGAAAAAGCTTCAACCTGATAAGCTCGAACCCAAATCGGAGAAATGTGTCTTCATAGGATACCCAAAGGAGACTGTTGGGTACACCTTCTATCACAGATCCGAAGGCAAGACATTCGTTGCTAAGAATGGATCCTTTCTAGAGAAGGAGTTTCTCTCAAAAGAAGTGAGTGGGAGGAAAGTAGAACTTGATGAGGTAACTGTACCTGCTCCCTTATTGGAAAGTAGTACATCACAGAAACCGGTTTCTGTGAGACCTACACCAATTAGTGAGGAAGCTAATGATAATGATCATGAAACTTCAGATCAAGTTACTACCGAACCTCGTAGATCAACCAGAGTAAGATCCGCACCAGAGTGGTACGGTAATCCTGTACTGGAAGTCATGCTACTAGATCATGATGAACCTACGAACTATGAATAAGCGATGGTGAGCCCAGATTCCGCAAAATGGCTAGAAGCCATGAAATCTGAGATGGGATCCATGTATGAGAACAAAGTGTGGACTTTGGTTGACTTGCCCGTTGATCGGCAAGCAATTGAGAATAAATGGATCTTCAAGAAGAAGACTGACGCTGACGGTAATGTTACTGTCTACAAAGCTCGAGTTGTTGCAAAAGGTTTTCGACAAGTTCAAGGGATTGACTACGATGAGACCTTCTCACCCGTAGCGATGCTTAAGTCTGTCCGAATCATGTTAGCAATTGTCGCATTTTATGATTATGAAATTTGGCAGATGGATGTCAAAACTGCATTCCTGAATGGATTTCTGGAAGAAGAGTTGTATATGATACAATCGGAAGGTTTTGTCGATCCAAAGGGAGCTAACAAAGTGTGCAAGCTCCAGTGATCCATTTATGGATTGGTGCAAGCATCTCGGAGTTGGAATAAACACTTTGATAGTGTGATCAAAGCATTTGGTTTTATACAGACTTTTGGAGAAGCCTGTATTTACAAGAAAGTGAGTGGGAGCTCTATAGCATTTCTGATATTATATGTGGATGACATATTACTGATTGGAAATGATATAGAATTTATAGATACCATAAAGGGATACTTGAATAAGAGTTTTTCAATGAAAGACCTCGATGAAGCTGCTTACATATTGGGCATTAAGATCTATAGAGATAGATCAAGACGCTTAATTGGACTTTCACAAAGCACATACCTTGACAAAGTTTTGAAGAAGTTCGAAATGGATCAAGCAAAGAAAGAGTTCTTGCCTGTGTTACAAGGTGTCAAGTTGAGTAAGACTCAATGTCCGACCACCGCAGAAGATAGAGAGAAAATGAAAGATGTTCCCTATGCTTCAGCCATAGGCTCTATCATGTATGCAATGTTGTGTACCAGACCTGATGTGTGCTTTGCTATAAGTCTAGCAGAGAGGTACCAAAGTAATCCAGGAGTGGATCACTGGACAACGGTCAAGAACATCCTGAAGTACCTGAAAAGGACTAAGGATATGTTTCTCGTATATGGAGGTGACAAAGAGCTCATCGTAAATGGTTACGTTGATGCAAGCTTTGACACTGATCCGGACGATTCTAAATCGCAAACCGGATACGTGTTTACATTGAACGGTGGAGCTGTCAGTTGGTGCAGTTCTAAACAAAGCGTCGTGGCGGGATCTACATGTGAAGAGGATTACATAGCTGCTTTGGAAGCAGCAAATGAAGGAGTCTGGATGAAGGAGTTCATATCCTATCTAGGTGTCATACCTAGTGCATCGGGTCCAATGAAAATCTCTTGTGATAATACTGGTGCAATTGCCTTGGCAAAGGAATCCAGATTTCACAAGAGAACCAAACACATCAAGAGACGCTTCAATTCCATTCGGGATTTAGTCCAAGTGGGAGACATAGAAATTTGCAAGATACATACGGATCTAAATGTTGCAGACCCGCTGACTAAGCCTCTTCCACGAGCAAAAGATGATCAGCACCAAGGCTCCATGGGTGTTAGAATCATTACTATGTAATCTAGATTATTAACTCTAGTGCAAGTGGGAGACTGAAGGAAATATGCCCTAGAGGCAATAATAAAGTTATTATTTATTTCCTTATATCATGATAAATGTTTATTATTCATGCTAGAATTGTATTAACCGGAAACATAATACTTGTGTGAATACATAGACAAACAGAGTGTCACTAGTATGCCTCTACTTGACTAGCTCGTTGATCAAAGATGGTTATGTTTCCTAGCCGTAGACATGACTTGTCATTTGATTAACGGGATCACATCATTAGGAGAATGATGTGATTGACTTGACCCATTCCGTTAGCTTAGCACACGATCATTTAGTATGTTGCTATTGCTTTCTTCATGACTTATACATGTTCCTATGACTATGAGATTATGCAACTCCCGTTTACTAGAGGAACACTTTGTGTGCCACCAAACGTCACAACGTAACTGGGTGATTATAAAGGTGCTCTACAGGTGTCTCCGAAGGTACTTGTTGGGTTGGCGTATTTCGAGATTAGGATTTGTCACTCCGATTGTCGGTGAGGTATCTCTGGGCCCTCTTGGTAATGCACATCACTTAAGCCTTGCAAGCATTGCAACTAATGAGTTAGTTGCGGGATGATGTATTATAGAACGAGTAAAGAGACTTGCCCGTAACGAGATTGAACTAGGTATTAAGATACCGACGATCAAATCTCGGGCAAGTAACATACCGATGACAAAGGGAACAACGTATGTTATTATGCGGTCTGACCGATAAAGATCTTCGTAGAATATGTACGAGCCAATATGAGCATCCAGGTTCCGCTATTGGTTATTGACCTGAGACGTGTCTCGATCACGTCTACATTGTTCTCGAACCCGTAGGGTCCACACGCTTAACGTTACGATGATAGTTTCATTATGAGTTTATATGTTTTGATGTACCGAAGGCTGTTCGGAGTCCCATATGTGATCACGAACGTGACGAGGAGTCTCGAAATGGCCGAGACATGAAGATTGATATATTGGAAGCCTATGTTTGGACATCGGAAGTGTTCCGGGTGAAATCGACATTTTACCAGAGTACCGGGAGGTTAGTGGAACCCCCCGGTAACCTAATGGGCCTTAATGGGCCTAGTGGAGGAAGAGGAGAGGAGGCCAAGGGGCAGCCGCGCGCCCCTCCCCCCCAAGTCCGAATTGGACAAGGAAGGGGGCGGCGCCCCCCCTTTCCTTTCCCCTCTCTCTCTCCTTCCCCCCAAGTCCTAGTCCAACATGGAAAAGGGGGGAGTCCTACTCCCGGTAGGAGTAGGACTCCTGCTGCCGCTCCCCTTGCCTGGCCGCACCTCCTCCTCCTTGCTCCTTTATATATGGGGGCAGGGGCACCCCATAGACACAACAATTGATCATTGATCTCTTAGCCGTGTGCGGTGCCCCCCTCCACCATAATCCTCGATAAATATTGTAGCGGTGCTTAGGCGAAGCCCTGCGACGGTAGAACATCAAGATCGTCACCACGCCGTCGTGCTGACGAAACTCTTCCCCGACATTCTGCTGGATCGGAGTCCGGGGATCGTCATCGAGCTGAACGTGTGCTAGAACTCGGAGGTGTCGTAGTTTCGGTGCTTGATCGGTCGGGCCGTGAAGACGTACAACTACATCAACCGCGTTGTTATAACGCTTCCGCTTTTGGTCTACGAGGGTACGTGAACAACACTCTCCCCTCTTGTTGCTATGCATCACCATGATCTTGCGTGTGCGTAGGATTTTTTTTGAAATTACTACGTTCCCCAACAGATCTCGGGTAGGGGGTCCCAAACTGTGTGTCTAAGGATCGAAGGTAACAGGAGGCAGGGGACACGATGTTTACCCAGGTTCGGGCCCTCATGATGGAGGTAAAACCCTACATCTTGCTTGATTGACTTTGATGATTATATGGGTTACAAGAGTTGATCTACCATGAGATCGTAATAGCTAAACCCCAGATGTCTAGCTTGTATGATTATGACTGCCTCTACGGACTAAACCCTCCAGTTTATATAGATACCGGAAGGGGGCTAGGGTTTGTACAAAGTCGGTTTACAGAGAAATGAATCTTCATATCCGAACGCCAAGTTTTCCTTCCACGCCAAGGAGAGTCCCATCCGGACACAGGGGAATCCTTCTATCTTGTATCTTCACGGCCCACCAGTCCGGCCCACGTCACATAGCCCGGACGCCCGGGGACCCCCTAATCCATGACTCCCTCACTTACTGAAGTTGAGCAAAAGTGCAGAAAAGGATTTTAGTCATTAAACCGAAGTAGAGCCTCTTCAGCAAGGGAACATACAAATTTTAAGTTTTCTATAACCTGCTCCGGATGTTGTAGAGTTAAGTTTGTAAACTTTGCGAAACATTTGTTCCAACTTTTCTTTGTGTATAGTCTAATTGTATCAGGTCATTTACTATGTGCAGATTTGCTTTTGCCAATGCTGATCACGTGTAACGTCCTTCTCTCTGTGCTATGAAGCATGTACCTACTTATTGAATTCTTAGGATCCTTTTTAGTTGCTAAACTTACATCATCCTATCAACAATTTAGTGATTATTCAGAAGGGAAGCTGCATATTCCTAGATGCACCGGATCGAAATCAGTCTCTTTGTTTATTTACCAACAGTTATCTGTGCGCTCTTAGCTGTTCATGCCTTTGATTATCTGTTTTACATTTTGATTATTTTATCAGCCGATCTAATTATCCACTTTATACTGCAGTGGGTGGCATTGCAGATGAATCCTTCATGCTAATCAGCAGTGAGCTCCATCTTCATCATGTACATGTTGTTTGCTTTGGCATGGTCTTGCCACTGTTACAACTCTCTAAGCTTGTTTTCTGTTCTTTCCAGTGCCATCCACAGTTCAAATGATTTGAGACAAAGAAAATCTATAGTTCAAAAGTTGTGAATGGATTTCGTTCAAGCGGCTATCTGCAATGTTAGCTTTGAATAAGCAAGAGTGGCAAAGCAAAAGTGAAGATTTTCCAAGCCTCCTTGTTCCTTCCTTGTAATTTTCATCTGCACAGGTTTGCCATAGAAGAATCTGTATTCTTCTAAATTAGTTTGCAAATTATCGCATTAATCCCATGTTGAATATCACTTAGCTGTTGACATCCTTACATGCAATATTTCCATTGATGGAAGGGCTAGTAAGAAATAACATAACCTTTTCAGTTTGATATATGGTTTTCTCAAATAACATGATAAAATAACAACAAAAACTATCATTTGCAAGCTGTATCATATTTGTATGATCTATGTTTTGGGAAACCGGCAAATAGATGGACATCTTTTCCTAAAATCAATTTCTATTTTTCATGCATTGATATATTTATGAAAACTCCAATTATATTACCATACAAATAGACGGACACGGCAACGCGTGCCCATCATGATCTAGTCATACATGACATGCGATCATGGTTAGTGTTGCTCATGACATAATGCAATAAACTACCATAGCTTATGAAATACAAACTCGTACTAGGGCTTACATAACTGGTGACTAGCCGATGAGGTGAACCCGTTGATAGTACACGCCGCGGGGTACTACTCAAGCTCGTGCTCTATGTCATGAGTCTCTCCCTCACTAGGGGCAGACGACTCACTAGCTACCTCTGGAATAGGTGCAAATTGGTGACTGACTAGAAGACTCTCCCTCAGCAATTCGGCGGGAACGCATGACATGGTGTCATGGGGTGGAGGGCCTAGTAAGTGTTGAGGTAGACACCACAATCACTCTGGGCCTAAGCACGAACACGGCTCGGGGCTTTCTTGTGTGACATGTTAGACTGTCCTGCTGTCCATGCGGGAGTGAGCTAACGAGAGAGCCAAACTGTGGGGCTAACTCCGCCTTAGGTGGGGGGTGGAGAAATCAGAGGAGGACTATACCGTGAGAAGGGTCGTGCAAACACCGGTGCTACAAAGGATTCCCTAACGCGAGATAACTCGACAACCATGTGAGTTATAAGGATGTGCTTGGCGATCATATAACAGGAAAGATGTATCACGACCAAATCGTGCTCGCGCTCTGGTGGTGGGAAAACAACTCTCCCAACGATAGGAGAGATAGTGCCAACATAAGGGTTTTTCGCCCCTCACGCTGCTGGAGCAACAGGTGGAGAGAGGATACCCGCGGGGCTGGTCACCAAGAGTGATTGGCGTTGAAACGTGCCAAAGTGAGAGAGGGAAGGGAAGGAGGAATGGAGGGGGAGATGTGCCATGCATACCTTTTTTTAGCCATGAAGTATACACAAGCCAATGTCGACCCCGTGTCATCCATTTGCTGTTTTGCGGCAATGCACGGATATCCAACTATTATATATGATGTTCAAGTTTTTCTACATCATATAATGTGTAGGTTTACCTCAGGTCAAAATTATTCATTTTTTTGCGAACCAAGCTATGCTTGGATAGTTAGGTGGACAGTGGTATTTTCAGCCTACCAGGGTTCAAGTCCCGATACTCGCATTTATCCTGGATTTATTTCATAATTTCCGGTGATGCACCGGTGACTTCGTATAATCTCAAGATGATATGCCGGCTCAGTCTCTCGAAGGTGCTTATAGGGTAGGATGTGTGTTGTGTATATGAGCACCTGTGTCTCTGTATTGACATTAAAAATTATATCCATTTTTTTGTTTATCTCCCCCCCCCCATACTTTTAGGCCTTGTACAATGGAGGTGTTTAGAGAGGTGCTTAGGAAAATAAATCGAATTTTTCTGAAGCACCGGTACCTATTTCTACAGAAGAGACGCTTAGTTAAGCGTCTATCCTGTACAAATAAGCACCGGTGCTTAAGAAAAACCTGGTTTCTCTAAGCACCCCTAAACATCTCCCATTGTACAAGACCTTAGACGATTTGTCCGACATTTTTTGTTGAGACACATCCGACTTGGGTGGAGCAGCACGTATCGAGTTTGCCCCGTTCCGCACTCGCTGACATATGGGCCCCACCCCTTCTGAACGGGCTCCCCTTTCCACCCCCTCCATTCCACCCAGACAGCCCGACCCGCTCCTCAGCTCACCTCACGCCGTAACCTAAGCTAGGTTTTCCTCCTCCACCTCCACCGGCATCACATCGGACGCGCGGCGGCGTGCAGCCATGGCGATGGTGGCACAGGCGGGCTTCGGCCTCACCCGCGTCGTCATGCTCGTCGGCGCGGGCGTGGCCGGCTCCGTCGTCCTACGAAACGGCCGCCTCTCGGAGATCCTCACCGAGATACAGGTGCGTCCCCTGGCCACGACCTGGCAGCTACTATCCTCTATCGAAAACTACGACCCCGATCCTTCAAGAGGCAGGAAGGTGGTTCGGTTTGGATAATTTGGTTTTGATGATCCGTGTCGCGTGGCCTTGCAGGAGTTTCTGGAGAAGGGGGAGATGGGTAAGGGAGGTGGTGGTGGTGCGGACCACGGCATCAACGACGCGCTCAACGAGGTACGCGTGTTGATCTACCTACCCTTAGTCTTAGCCATGTACTGCTGATGATGTGTACTCTTGCCATTAGTTTGACACACATGCTGTCATGCATCTCCACCGGAGCCTGTACCTCAAAATTGGAAGTACATGATACGATCAAGTGTATTTTTATATGACCCTATGCCCCGGTCAGCTGGTATTACCGATGGAGTAGTATTTATGCTTGCCCTTGTGATGAATGTTTGATATCTTGGATGTGATGCCCGTGATAAAGCCTTGTTTACATGGCTTGTTGACTTCATTAGCTATGGCTTCCAGCAAATATGTGGTTGCTTTATTTTGGCAAGTAATATTTTGGTCCAGCATGAAAATGTGTTTTGATGACTTGTTGCCACTAGTCCAATAGACCGGCCCATTTCAGAATAGAAACATGTGATGATTTTCAGCAATTATTGGATTTGGTTTCCTGATATGTTGATGTCAGCTGGTATGTTTTCTACGGATTCTGTAGTCTTAATGGTCTATATGGCAATAATATGTGATACTGGTAAATCTACAGAAATGTCTTTTGCCGTAAACATTATGAAATAGCTTCACTAAAATTCACAGCATCCGTAGAGACAAATCTGGTAACTCCGAAGCCTGAGGCTCACAATTTGCTTTGCTAGATTATTTCCTATTATTCTTGTGAGTTCCTCTTTAGTAATGTGGCCTTTGCATTCTTTTCTCTCTCTTTTTTTTGTTCTTCACACTGTGGATGCCTTGTCCTGATAGTTCGTTAGTGTGAGAAGCTGGTATGAACTTGGGATTATTGACTTCCTTGTTGATTTAAAAGATCTTTTGCTGTGCAATTCTTCCTAGATGGACGAATCACATGATGCATTGAAAATATGTTTGCTTGAATTTTTTTACATTAACATATCCTGTTGTCCTAAAGTAAAATTTACTCTACCTAAAAAAGGTTAATGTTCTTAGACGAACATTTTAAATGGCTGATAAGAGATAATGATAGTCATTGATGAAGTTAATCTAGACTTACAACCAGTATTTCTTTTCTTTGCTAAGTACTCATCTTCGTAAGCATATAATAATTCAATCCTGTCATGCTAAACTTACACTCTGGTCCTTTTAGGTGCGCCAACTGGCTATGCAGGTACGCAATCTAGGTTCTCCACGTTCGATAACTGTTCTCAGTGGAGGTTCTGGACAAACAGGTTTGTCTAGCTTGCGACAACTTCTTTTTCTTCTTCAAGAATTGTCAACTTGATAAATTGTCAAATTTGTGTGTTTCTGACCAGGGATAGCTGCCTAACAAATGTTGGCTATACATCAGCCTGCAGTAAATATTGTACTCTCATTGTTTGTTGCTTCCGTTCGTTTCATTCATCCTAATTTACTTCTTCCTACTTCTAGACATTATTGATACGCCGAACTTCGTTATATAGTTTTCAGTTACTTTGTGTTAGCCTGTTAGGTGGATTTCTCTTGGTGGTTGTCTGGTTAAATTAGTTTTAACAGAACACGTTTTAGTAGAATATTTTGGAAAACCATTTTTTACTAATAATTAGGTTAAGAGATAAGTATGCAGAATCTTGTTTGGACTGGGAAACGTAAAACATGTTTCACCCGTGTGTACGAGATAAACTAATACTGGTTTATAGAAAACGTCTAATCATCATTTTTCTAAAAAATCGGTTTCCCAGTTTTACAGGAACCATTATTTACTTTTCCTCAGATTTGTTAGACTAACCAAACAAAGTTTCAGTTAGTTACAACCGTACACATATTTATGCAAAACCGATCTAGTAAAATCTCCTTAACCAAACAACCCCTTAGGTATTGTGTTAGCCCATGTCACTTTGTGTTGATTATACCAGCAAAATTTCCTGGCATCGTGTCAGTTGTGTGTGGTCAAACAAACTTACCGCCGTCATACATACATTGTGACAGTGTTCTTAATGTTTTTGCAGGAGTATCAGGATTAATAGTACCTGCAGCAACTGTTGGAGCACTGGGTTATGGTTATATGTGGTGGAAAGTATGTTTCTTCCCATCATGGCATTTATGCTTGTGTAATGCTCACAGTATCCTTACCTGCCAAAAGTATAGGATCTATCTGCTTTCCCCATTATTTCTACTACCATCACTTCTAAGCTACTCCCTCCGTCCCAAAATGTAAGACGTTTTTTTTGACACTATCATAGTATCAAAAAACGTCTTACATTTTGGGACGCAGGGAGTACATCTGCTCTTCTCGAAACTGCCATATTGTCTTCTTGAAGACCAATTCATTTTGAAGTGTTACTTCTTCTTCAGGGCATCTCCTTTGGGGACTTAATGTATGTCACCAAGCAAAACATGGCAAACGTTGTTTCAAGTATGACTAAACATCTGGAGCAAGTTCAGAGCTCTCTTGCTGTAAGTACATGTGGTGCCCGTAGTTCCGCACTGCAAAACACCTGTTTCCGTAAGATTTAAAATAACATCTGTTTCCATTCATTCCGAGGAGACGTAGTTAAATGTAGGTATTAGATGATTCTAATATGTATTATGCTGCTAGGATTATGAGTTTTGTAGCTTCTATTGTTTACAAACTAGTACTGCCGTGCAGAAATTCAGTCGACGGCCTAACTTGTTAGGGCATTGTTGTGTTGATAATGTTGTCTTGTTACCCACAGAAAGGGCAGTTGTTCACATGACATCCTCTATTAGTTTAACCAACTATTGTTGTGTGCAGAAAGAACAGTTATTTGATTGGTCCTCGGTCTTAATTTCCTTAACCATTTGGACCAGCAATCTTAATTTTGCTTGATGTTTAAACTGATATTCGTTTGAGGCTGTTGAAGATGAACTGGGAGTTTTCTTCCAAATTGTTGGCTCTGTACTGTGCCATTTGGTTTGATTGTCATATAGGAGGTTATTTCTGTAGTTTTGTATCATATTATCTAATATTTGAATTAATTTGATAATTACGCAGGCTGCTAAGAAGCATTTGACACAACGCATTGAGAAGTTGGATGACAAATTGGATCAGCAGAAGGCGCTTTCTGGGCAAATAAAAGATGATGTACTTTCTCCTTAACACCTTCATATGTATGATGTATCTGCATATCTATGTTTATTGGAATGCGTATGCGTTAGGTAGAAAGTTTAAAGTAGCATATATGACAAGATTAGGTGCAATAACTTGCTGTCTATATAATCTGTCAAGAGATGATTTTTTTTCTCTATTAACTTTGTTATTAAGTGTGCATGGGGTGCATATGGTTTTCAGATATATACTTTTCTGTTCAGGTTACTGGCGCACGACTGAAGCTTGAGAATATTGGTTCAGAGATTAAGAACATCAAAGAATTGGTCTGGGGACTGGTGAGTGTAACTCTGTTTGGCACCAGTCAGCTGGTCACATGATATGATTGTACCTCCTCTGTAACTAAATAGAAGACGTTTGCAAAAACTTCTATTTAGTTCAATTTGAACTGCAAAAATGTCTGATATTAGTTCCGGAGGTAGTAGTTTTTAAGTTTATATTAATCTGCTATTTCTCATACAGGATGAGAAGATGGATTCAATGGAAGCCAAACAGGTGGGTGTTCACTTAGAAAGGGTTCTGTTGTTATGTTGGTCCTTTTTAGTTTGCGTTGTTCAGTCCAACAAACTCTGCTGGGAATAGCATGTTTAAAGACTGAAAGATTGCTGTTCCTGTTTTGCACCTAAACGCAATTGTGTGATAAATGCCAGTCTCCTGAGTTGCACATAACCCTAAATCACTCTGCATAAGTGCACTCATGCCAATCTTAGTCCATGTGTATAAATCAGCTGGGTAGCCTGGGTTGAAGCATGCTGGGGTACTAATCTCTCGACATTTTGCACAAATTCACAATTACCGAATCACACGCCTGCCCTGAATACTCCTCCCCTCTCTAAATATTATTTTCCTAATTTATTAGTAATAAAATGGTATATTACCAAAATGTGAAGTTCTTTTCATCCTTTGAAGTTTCGATCTACCTTTATTCCTTCAGTATGGTGAGTTCAATGTACTTGATTTTTCTTCTTCTTATGGTTACAATGTTATTCAACAGAATTTTTCATGCGCTGGTGTGATGTACCTCTGCCAATTCATAGAGCAAAGTGGTGGGAAGCTCCCTGAACGCCTGGTATGATCCTAAAGCATATATGGTAGAATCGTTGCTTCTGATATGGACCTTCTGTATTATGTGTAGTTTCTCTTCATTTTTGGACCTTTATGTGTAGGCCATGCTGCACTTGTATGCTGCTTTTTGTTCATTATTCATGAGTTGCGTTTGCAGCTACTCCCTCCGTTCCAAAATAGATGACCCAACTTTGTAGGGTGGTAATACTTGCAGTGTATTATCATGCAGTTCAAGACTCTTAAGAAATGTTTTGCAGTTAAACGTAGTATATCTGTTGGTGCTTACTGACATGTGATTCTTTGTAAGCTTCAACTGTTTGTCCATTTCATTAATATTCTCCTGATTTTGTGCAGGAAGGCATTAAACCATCAGCAAAGCGATTTGAAACAATTGGCATACAGGTTAGTCATAATATTTTAGATTTGACGGTAGCCTGTTTACTTTTCTTTGCAATGTTGTCCCTTGATATAAACAAGCGCTGGGCTTTGGAGTGGTCATGAAAATTGAAATTTAAGTGTTTACAATGCTGTCCCTTTATAAAACAAGTTTTTGCAATGCCTGTCCGTCAACAAAGTTACTCCCTCCATCCCATAATATAAGATTGCAAAACGATCTTACATTATAGGACAGAGGGAGTAGTAACAGAGATCATGCATTTTATACAAAGCTGCGCAGTGACCACAAATCACACTACAGTGGATAATTACCTCCATTTCATTTCAGGGGTTGCAACTAGCCATAGAAACAGGGAATTTTAGTGATTTCAGCAATGCTGATTCCACTGACAAGATAAGCAGGTTTGTGGACTGAACCTTATGCTGTGCAGATATGGTCTCTTTTAACTACTGGACCTGTACTGAAATAAGTATACCATATAAGCAAGTCGACAACCCGTGCCCTGTTTTGTAGGTCCAACTCGTTGAAGTCTGCCAACTAATTTTTTTCGGGGTTGGTGAGAAATGTATCCAGATTCGTTACTTAGTGGAACATTTAAAGGGAAATCCTTGCTGGATAAAATGTAAAGAGTCCCAGCCTTTTTGTTATTTGCTTGCAGGAAGTGCTGTTTGTTAAATTTGAAAATGTGTGCGAAGTAGTAGGTACTATGGAATCTAGACCAGATGTTATTCTGGCATCACTTATGCCTTGCATTTTTATGCAATACTTGCCGTAAATAAATGTACGTCACTTCAGTTTCCTTGAACCATTTCATTGATGGGTCTGTAATCGTGCTGTTTGTGCATTCCATTCTGATTTTCGTACCACGAAAAGGCTGCCGTGCCCCACTTTGGCTGATTTACCGAGCCTACGACTGTTTGGCATTCTGGTTGATCTACCTGATTTTGTTTGCTCTACCTGATTGTCTATTTTAGTGTTTGTTTGATCTGCTTCCTGGACTTTATGGCTAATTTAACTGTTAGCTTTTTTTTGAGGGTACGCAAATTGCGTACCTTAGTTTTATAGGAGAGAAATAAGACATATAACAACATCTACCACTCGCTGCGAACAACGAAGGCGACCAACTCCACACCGGTTTTTACAAAGACAACCAAACACAACAACACAGTTACGACACAAAATGCCTACCCAACACCGAGCCCCTCACTGCGTCTCAGCCGACACTGAAGAACAACAACTCCAGCTTCCTTGGATTAGCCAGCGACGACCGTACATGGTGCCGGAGGAGAAAGATCTGGGCAGTGGTGAACATCGGAGGAGCGCATCATGGGACCTTGAGTCTCCCAGCACAATGCTCCCAATAGAGTAACAACCTCGAAGACGTTGCCAATAGAGTAACAACCTCAAAGACGTTGCCATCATGCCGATCCTACGAATCAAGGCTTTCGCCCCGGACGCAGTTGTCGATACGAGGTCGCGAGGAAAATAGCGTTGCACTCGGCGAAGCCTCCAGGAAGGTGAATGACACCTGCAGGTGTCATCAACGCCGGTCCGGCCACAACCGAAAAGGATTTTCATCCGTAGCGTTGCACATCTCCACGTCTCCAAGATCCCGGCCAGTCCTGATCAGATGCCTCGCACCGCCGCCACCACAACAACTTGTCATCGAAGCCCCCCTCACTGCCGAGGGAGCACGCCTAAAGCCATCACCTTCAACATCGACTAGGAGCCGCAGCAACCACCGAGCGGTGCAAAGCCAGATCCGCCACGGTGGCCTTCACCCGCGCCAGGGGACTGCCACCAGAATGGATCCGACCCGCACCTTCGACCACACTCCGGCACCCACACCGTCGAGGCATCGCTGCCCGCCTCACACGGCAGCAACCGAACGCCCGCTACCCGACAAGACCCTTCCTGGCAAGGCCTCGCAGCGCCGCCGCTGCCATGGCTGCGCCCGCACCGCCGCCGCCGCCAGTGCACCACCTACACCCTCCATCCTGCTACGCTCCATGCAAGGATTCGGAGACAACCGCCGCACCCCCTGCCGTGAGCACTCCAAGAACGTCGGCCAACGCCTAATTAAGACGCACCAGATCCGGGCCGAGATCCCCGGATCCGCGCTCCGGGCACCGCCAGCCAGCACCACCGACACGCCGCTAGCCAGCCACCAGCCCTAGCTCCGCCAGCTCCCGGAGGGTAGCGCCTCGCTGCCGTCCAGCCTGGAGAGCACCGCCCCGAGCCGCCCACCGACCAGCGAGAGCCACCAGCCGTGGGGCGCCAGATCCGCAACCCGCCGGCCCACGCCAGGCCACGCAACCCCTGAGCAGCACCAGCACCTCCGAGCGCCGCCGGCCGTGTGCGCCAGGACCGGTCGGACCACGCCAGGTCGCGCCCTACACAGGCCAGACGCGGGCCGCCGCCAAAACACCTGACACCAAGAGGCAGGGCGTCCCGCGCCGCCTGTACGCCTCGAGGGAAGGAGGGACCCCGCCGCCGCCGACGCGCGCACGGGCTTTGCCCGGTGGCGTCCGCTGGCAGCGGCGAGGGAGGGGAAGGGGGAGGGTGGGGGCGGTGGCGGGGGGGATTAGGTTTCCGCCCGGGCCGCTCGCGGGAGCGGCACGAGGGTCGGCTTCTTAGCTTGAGACTAAAGATTTGATGTGAATGCATGCAGACAGCGTACGCAAGGAAGTTACTACCCCTTAGAGCAACTCTTGCGGATACTCACAAATCTGATACAAGGGCTGCTTATAAATTATTTTGCGGTATTCTGATATAAGGGCTGCTTTTAAATTTTTTGCGGTACCGTGAGGCCTTCGGCAGAGCAGATCTGCTCGCAAACTTGTCCTGCAAAATTTTACGGGATGAGTTTATAGGATTTGTTCCGCGTCGAAGGCCTCGCACTACCACGAATTTTCAGGAGCTTTGCAAATTCCTGATTTTACTTGATAGAGTATATAAATCAAACTTATAAATAATCCAAATGGCAGATCACAATACAACAATGCGTTCATTACAACAAATGTTTAAATTCAAATAGTTAATACAACAACAAATGGTCCAGAAGGCAAATAATTGTTCAAGACACACATAAATACATATGACATTTATTAAAATAAAATGCAAATCTATCTCCCATAAAGTTGTCACCAATGCTCAACAAGATTATTATGGAATTGGTAGTGCGAAGCACCGTTCTCAATCTTTTGGTAGGTGTCAAGAAATGCATTGATCTCATCTGTGTCCCTGGCAGGCTTCACACGGGTACCAACATTATCATAATAAAACTTCAAGCTCAAATCTCTCTCATCCTCGATGACCATGTTGTGTAGAATTACACATGCAGTCATGATGTTTCTGAGAGATTTCTTATCCCAGAAGCGAGCATGACCTCAAACAATAGCAAACCAAGCTTGCAACAAACCACATGCCCTTGTGCTTGGGCAAAAAATGTGCGTTTCTTAGTTTTTGGGTCACTTGTCTTCACAAATGTTGACCATGGAGGATATTTTTTCTGTAAGATAATACCCCATGGTGTGGTCATGTCCATCGATGGTATAGTTGCAAGCCGGAGTTTTTCCATTAGCTAGGCGAGCAAAAAGATGAGATAGTTACAAATTGATGAGAGACCACGACAATTCAAAGTAGCAATGCCAAATCCACAAGTTGTGTGAAGCCACGCCTTCGAGCACAATAGTTGGTGTACATTTTTGGCTGGTGTATTGCCCCGTCCAAGCAATCGTTCTTCAACCTCCAATGCATGCAATCCACATTGCCAAGCATGCCCGGCCATCCTCTTTCTTCATTCTTTTTGTGTCCTTATTTGGAGCTCGAAGATACTCCGGATCAATGTCTTTGCAAAGACCCACACACATTTGAGCATGGTATCTTCTCCAATGTGAAGATACTCATCGGTGTAGTCAGCCGAAAAACCATATACAATCACTCGCATTGCCGTCAATATTTTTTGATATGAACTAAACCCAAGCAAACCGAGGACATTCCTCCGGCAAGTGAAGAAACGACAATTTTACTCGCAAGCTTCAACTATGTGAAAAAAATATACACATTCGATCACCTACAGGAAAGATGAGCCGAATATGTCGGTACCTCGGTGAAGTAGTCTTTCATGAGCATGTTGTGGCTGAGAGCTCGGTCGCGCGGAATGCAAAGCTGGCCAACCGTTGATATGCGACACTTTCTCTTCGGGCCGGTTTCAAATTTGTTAATGATATAAAACAACACTAGGTGGCCGACATCGTCGTCCAAAATCATCTCCTCTATGTCGGAATCATGTGATGAAGACGGCGAAGAACTCCAAGCATCCATCTAAAAAAATAAATCCACGCCTAAGATTTTTCTAAAATATCGCCGCACCTAAGATTAAAACAATAAATGGGCTTCAAATTACATTCCCCAGAAGCAATTCCGCCGGCCAGAATGAAGGCAGTCCCGCCTTTCTTCTCCGTTGCTGACCGAAGCAAAACGACCGACCTCTTCACCACAACCACAAACCCGCGGCGCCAGCGAGGAGGGCTACACCCCGGGTGATCCCGCGGCTCACCAATGTCCAGACCAACCGGATCCGCCCACTACGAAGCCGCGCGGCAAGCTCCGGGGCAGATCCATGGCGGCGGCCACCGCTAGCCCACGGGAAAAAATGGGCACCCTGGCCTCCGAAATTGGTGGGGAAGGTACGGCAGGGAGCGGTGGAGCTACTCGATAGCGCGGGGCGGCCGAGGCAGCAAGTGATGGTGGGGAGATGTGGCAGCGGTGGAGGTGTCCTCGCGGGCGCAAGTTGGAATTTCCTTCACGCCAAGGAGTGGGTGGGATAGAGGAACCAACAAAAAGAGGGTGAAAACCGTAGATATGGCAGACGCGGCTCGAAGTTTACAATACCTTACAAAAAAAATTAGATGACAACCGAATATAGTGGATCTGTTTTGTGCCAAAAAATGATCCCAGTCTTATAGCGAACGACTGTTTTAATGAGTCTGCTAGAGTTACTCTTAAGGCCATCCACTATATGGAGCGGCGTAAAATTGAAATTCAATTCGTCTTTTGGGAGCATATGCTTCTACACACTATTTTTTTGTTTGTAAATGTTATTTTTTTTAAAAAAAAATTGAGTGTTCATTGTCACATCCAAATGCTAACTGCAAATTTTTAGGGGGGAAACCTTAAGCATTTTGACTTGCAAAAAAAACAACTCGAACACCAATGTTATCTCTACATTTTACATTTATTTTTGTTTTTCACTGACAAAGCATTGCTATATCGTTTCACATGAAAATTATCAAGCATGCTTACTACACTAATAAGAACATCTACTAAAAAGATCAGAGTTTTTAAAATTTATTTACTATTATTTTGAGTTTATTGTTCATCAGGGAGCACGTGCACCCAGAGACAAAAACGTGCACCCTGCAGCCTTGCTTATAGGCCGCTTACTTGTCAATTTCGCCTATGCGGAGGGAGAGCATGAAAACGCGAGAGGGAAGTGAGCTCTCATGCAAGAGCCTAACTATTTGCCTGCTCCTAAGCAGATACAAGAAAGAGATAGAGAGAAGGTGGAAAAGAAATACTACTCTTGTAGCTAATCTTATAGCCAACCTTATTGTATAAGTGATTATAAATGATGATTATATATACTTCCTCCATCCCAAAATTCTTGTTTTAGATTAGTCTAGATACGGATGTATCTAAACTAAAACGTGACTTAGAGCAACTCCAAAGGGCCGGCCCATTTCGTCCGCCTGCGTCCGTTTGGGTCTGCGCGGACAAAAGTGGCGGCCCAACGCGACGACCCAAATCCAAATCACGTCCGCGTTGCATCCGTGCCGACGCATTTGCGGCCCAAATTTGCGCCCCAAATGCGTTGGCGTGGACGCCGAACGGACGCTTCGCGCGCCTTCCCGCTGTCTGCCGCGTCTCCACATGGCGGCCGTCCAACTACCCGCTGCCCATGCGGTCAGTTTAATTTACGACGACGGGCCCACGCGTCAGCGATGGCGCTCGTCCTTTTTTAAGCCGACCGTGCGGTGGGGCCGTCCTCATCCAAACTCGCCGTCCACATCTGCCATCCTTTGCTCCCTCGTCGCCAACAAACCCTAGCCACCACAACCACAGCGAGATGGGTCTCCGGCGCCAGCGGCAGCAAGGCCAAGGGCAAGTCTCTCGCCACCCCTTTCCCCTCAGAGTTCCTCCCGCCTTCGCCGGCGCCGGCGCCTCGCCGGTAGAGGCAGCGCGTGAGCGTGCCAGTGCACCAGACGGAGTGGCACTGGCAGCACCGCCAGCCTCTGTCGTATTCCGACGTAACGCTGCCGCACGACTGGCATCTGGATCCAGATAGGATCCTAGTGCCGACGGCGCCGCGGTCGGCTCGTGCTCACGCAGAGGAGGTGCGGCGCCGGCGGGCGCTGCTGACGCCGGAGCAGCGCCGCAAGGCCGCCTACGCAACCGACTCGCCCAACTGGGCGAGGTGGTTCGCCTTCGAGCACGAGGAGGCGAGGCGACGGGGCGTGCGCGAGGTCGACCGGGGGTCGCAGCCACCGGCGCTCGTCGTCCGCGAGGAGGACCAAGCGGCGGAGGACGCCTACCAGGCGGCACTTGCGTCCGTCTTCCGGGAGAGCGAGGAGGACGAGCGGCGCAGGGTGAAGGCGGCGGAGGCGAAAGAGGAGGCTCGGTATGAGGCGGCAATGGCGCAGGCCCTTGCCCTCTCCGCGGCGGGCGACAGCGTGGTGCCGTCAGTGGCCCCGCCGTCCCCCATCAAGCCGGAGTCGTCCCCCATCGAGCGCTACTCCTGGACGGGAGTAGTGCGCGAGTGGGTACCCGCGCCGCCGGTCTGGACGGGAGCGACACCGGCGCAGGAGCAGACGTACCTCGAGCACTGGCGCAAGATCAGGGTGGCCGAGGAGCGCCGCGACGGCGAGTACCTCAAGATGCTCGAGCGCGACCTGGAGGAGGAGCAGCGCGAGGCCGAGGAGGAGGCGCGCCAGGCCGCTGCTGCACAGGCGGCCGCACAACCCCCCGCGCCGGCACAGCCCGACATGACGGCGCTCTGGAACACGGCGTTCGCCTGGGCCGGGCCGGCGCCGATGCTCATCGACTTCACGGACCCCGAGGACGACGACGAGGACGCCTAGGGCAACGCGCCGCCTCGTAGTTTAGACTGTTTTTATTTTTTTTAAATGCAAATGTGGACGCGTGGACTCTCGCCGGCCTTTGTGGCCGGCTTTAATGTTTAATTAATGTTGTTTATATTTTTAAATATGCATGCGTTCATTTTTTTTTCGCAGTCAAAAATGGGTTCAACCCAGCGTTAGACACACGCGCCGACCCAAATGCGGAAGCGTACATCCGTGTTCGTCTGGCCGACCCGAACGGACAAAAAAGGGACGAAATCGTCATTCGTTTGGGTCGGCGAAGTTGCTCTTATACATTCGTATTTAAACAAATCTAAAACAAGAATTTTGAGATGGGTATATGATACTCCCTCCATTCCACAATGTAGTGCTTCCTCTATCCACGTGCTTCAACTTTGACCGTAAATTTAACTACTAAGACCGATTGCGGCGAAAGCAAAAATTATATCAATGAATTCGTATTCGAAAGAAGTTTTCAAGTACATAATTTTTTCTCACACCGCAGTTGGTCTCATTGGTTAAATTTATGATTAAAGTTAGACTTCGGAAAGTACGGGCGCACTATATTTTAAAATGGAGGGAGTACGACAACATAGTTGTTTGTACTATCAACCATGCTCTACGTGCGGACAGGTTTATACCCCATCGCAAAGAAAATCATAAAATATAGTTGTTGCTCTCCCTTGTTCATCCTCCTCCGAATATTCCACGCACCGCTTCCTGCTGCACTGGCGACCGAGCCTGCTGCCTTTGCCCACCGTCAGCCTAGTGCCCGTGTTTGTGTCGGGCGCGCACGTGGCCATATGGTCACCTGTGGTGAGCTATTGCTTTGTGCTGCTGATGTGATGTGTACTAGTATGAATTTTCTGCGATACATAACATACACACAAACAACTCACCCCTCATATATCTGAGCATACTTTATTTAGACTTTAGTGTGCCCATTGTATAAACTGCTGGTGAAGCGAAAGGCACTCCTCGAGCTGAAGAAAATTCACACATTCAGAAAACAAACCACACATAACATACAATCATTTTCAGTTGAAATTTGTAATCTTGGGACATCTGATCATACATAGAATAAGCCATGAGCATAAGATGCTCACAAATTGTCCGCAAACTACACTGGACTATCAGGTAAGGTGTTAAGGCAAGTTACATGATAATAACTAACTAATAGTTTTCCCGCGAAAAAACTAATCATATTTACCAATGCTTATAGCACAAGAGGTGCACCAATATGTAGCAGCACAAACAAGGCCCTCTGAAGTCTGAAGAACAATTCATCCACGGACAGCATGGGTTGAATTTAAAGCAATGAGCCGTGATTAAGCAATCAAACTATAAGGCTCCAGGCTCCCCTCCACTCAAGAACTTGTGGGCCCATGCCTCTAGGTACTCCTTACCCATACTCATGAAAAAACTTCGATGCACTTCAGACTCTGGCTTACAAAGATAAATCCCAACTGACAGCCTATCAGCAGGTGTCAATGGAATTTCCTTTAGCATGTTCCACAGAGGAGCATTTGGGTCTGACAGTGGTGGTGCTGTCCGTGTTGGTTTAGCGAGTCTGTCATGGATCCCCATTAAGTTCCTGTTGAACGCGTCTGGTTTCCTGCTATCATGTAGCGCAACAGCCTGTGGCTTTGGATTTGCTTTTGCTTTGCTGACTATCTTGCACTGCTTCAAGCTGGGTTTGAGAGCAGCTATTGTGCTCTCAGCCGATCCTGATGGTTCAGCAGATGGTGCACTAGTGCCTGACATAACTTCACATGGTACTGTACCAACGGCGCTAATAACTGCAACCTCATGACACTCATCTTCACCCCCCAAAACAACTTTGTCCAAGCCTGCCTCGTGTGGGTCCCCTGTGTCTGCATGAACAACCATCATGTTCAACGGATCCTGGGTTTCCATCTGATCATCATTTAAGTCAGCATCTGTCAGCAGGTCTGTCATAGAGGCACCATCAACTGGGCAATCGCTGAAGAGAGCTTGCAAATGGTCGAAGAATGGAATGGGTTTAACGAGAATAGCACGTTCTGCTAACTATACAAGAAAAATGAAAATTATCCATTAGTGCACTGGGAAAACTACAAAATATTAAATTACTTTCTAGTGATGCAATACTTACGGGTAGAGCAGCCATGGTTGCAGAAGGTAGTATTAACATTTTGTTTTTCTTGTCAAACCTGCTCCCGTTCTCGTTCATATAACGCGCCACAATATTCCAAACCTCCTTGAGACGCCTCAAATGGCGATGGACCTGATCAACAGTGTAAGCAGACTCAAATCTAGCATTTAGTGCAGCTTGGCAATAATGGTGGTGTGTCTTCTTGAATTTGGTCTTAGGTGGCATCGCCTTCTTTTTCTCAAGGTACCAATTAAGTAGAAACTTTGACATTACTGAGGGCCAATTTGTGGCTCGTGATCTTTTGGTTTTAAAGGAATTCTGATCTTCGCCTAGGTCCATGATGTGATCTGCAGGAAGTATGTAAAGCCACAGAATTAAGATGACTAAGCTACATTATTGATGTGAGGTCGATGATAAGACGTAAATCATACTTACAGTCATGTAAAAAATAGTGGAAGCCATACAAGTAACCGTAGTGCAACAAGTGGTGCAAACGTCATCAAATAAATGCATTCAGCACTGCTAAATAATACATCGCAATGAAAATAAATCGATGTTCACCCTAAACCCATCAGGCAGATACACATTAACCAGTGGCAGTTCACCTCTACTTGATCTGTTACTATAATCAATCCAGAAAGTTCTTATACTAACTTCGGTCTCTCCAAATCAATGTACTACCTATTGGCAATTCACTTCTGGCTGATCTATAAGACCATAACTAATATAATCAATCTAGGCACTATTTAGAATCTTTGGTCATCATAGGAGATGATGTCTATACTTAACAGTTATCTTACTGTGCCCAACAGAACATGGGTTACAAACTTCACTTAAGTCCTGTATGGAAAAGAGGTTCTGTGAGCAAGAAATATAAAACACCCATTCAGCGTTCAAACACCCACTTCATCTTCATGCAAAGATAATATCATTGGTGATTGGACAATTCTTGGTGGTGCAGTAGGGTTATTAAATGATGATATTCACAACCTATATATGACGACAGTATTACTAGGTTTAACTGCATATCTTATATCTGCTAAGTAGTACCACCACCTAACCACAAGTATGATGTCATCACGTTGAAAAACATTATCTCATTTTCATCAGCCATGGTATCAAGATTCACATTCAACAACTTAAGTGATCTGAGATCCATCAACGAATGCTACAGATGGCCAGTAAAAGTAAGCTCAGTTTGGCTCTTGTTACAAATACAAGTAAAGTGTATATACAAATGTATTAAATACCCATATAGGCTCAAGCAAGTGAAGATTAACAAGGCATCATGGGATGAGAGAGCTAAAAGGCACGGATACGGAGACACGGACACGGCAATACGCATACGGGGACACGGGATATGGCATTTTCCAAAAAAAGGCTACGGGGATACGGCGAGTATAGAACAAAATTTTAAAAATATGCCATGTAATCAATACCACTATATAGTGTATGAATAAGTTTGAATAATAGCCATTCGATCTGCAGCATCCGACGGCTGAGAAGTGGCAAATCCAAGCGTTATTGGCCGTTAGATCATCTCATTGGTTGTGCAGGATTTCCCCACGTGTATGGACAGTAACGTCCTGAGTGTAAGAGGTGGGAATCTCTTCTCCATTTCTCTGGAACCTCCTTTTCATGGCCACCGAACAAGGACATCAGCATACATTCCAAATGGAACTGTATATAACAATCTTCTACGCTTCCCTGTACATAACAATCTAGCAAGCTTGCTAGATCTTCACCAATTGCAGCTAAAAATGAGAGATAAAAATCATCAATCAAATGGAGCTGACAAGAATTGAACGCCAAGTTTGACAAACACGGATCATCATTTAGAAGAAGCAGAAGGTGTTAAATGGGAATGGGGAGAGGATAAGAACATGATCAGAATGGGAGTTCATCAAGCGAGCTCCATTCAAAGCATTAACAAATGGATCCATTCCTCCGTTTAGTCTCCAACAAGCAACAGAATAGCTCCAACAAGCAACGGGAGCACATGACGGGGACCAAGAGCTGCGTGCTCCCATGGAGCCTTGTGCCGTGGTGGCCGAAGCGCAAGGGAAAACAACTACGGGCGCATGGGGACGGGGTGAGAGACAGAGCTCTAGGACGCTGGAGAAGACTGGTCCATTTGGATCTTAACGGAGCCTAAGACAGTGGGGAAGTATGTAGAAGATTAGAGAAGAGATAACTGGAGAAGATATTGACTGGGCCAGTGCAGCCTGCACCCCGATTGAGCCCATACACGTAGTATAGCTGGCCTTCCGTGCCTTACTCCAAAAAACAACTAGGCTTTCGCACGAATAAATTTGTACTGGTGATAATGCTTACAGTTAAGTATTTTGTTAGGATTGCCTAAAAACGTATTTTGTCAGGATTGCCTAGAAAAAGTATTTTGTTAGGAATATAAAGAATAGACTTACTGTGAATAATGTGTGAATAATGCATGTCTTCAATTTTAGCCCATAAAAATGTACCCTAAACGTATGGAGTGAATGTTGTAGCAACATTGACCAACGCGACCACCGACCAGGCGGTAAGTGTTGATAATTGGTGTATAGGTGATCTGAACGCCATACGCATACAAGCTCCTCTTGGAGTCTGAATCCCATAGACATAGAATCCACTTCTGAACGCCGTGATTGAAAAAAATGTCGACCAACGCGACGCACTCCAGTGTCATCCAATCACACCCTGATTGTGTCATGCTGCTAGGCCATCGTACTTGTTAGGACATTCCGCCTGACATGAAGGAAGCTGGATGGGTCGCACCCGAATTGAGTCACACTTTAGTCCAATCCAAAATATAATGTTGGAGTATTACAAAAATACTATAGCTCCACATACTATTTGTTTGCTAGAATGTTAAAGAAAATGTCATGATAGTTGCGAATAATTATTACAATTTTCAATTCATATTTGCTTTTGGTTTTACCTTGGATTGTGTTTTCTTCCCTAAAAAGCACATTTCAAAGCTACATTGATTGACAATATCTTTGTTACGTGCAAAGCACGTGCAACTTGCTAGCACAGAGTTAAAGACAAAATATTAAAGAAAAACTGAGATGAGATCAGAGTACTGCCCCATTTGTTGTCTGCCTTTTCAAGTTCTCAATCATCAACAGCCTCCAGACCCATGTTATTACAACTTGCAAAATGCATCACTTAATTGGCTACCGGCTGTGGCGCAGCCAGATGCCATGCTCCCTAACAGCAAGCAGCAATCAACACTAAGCAGCAGCTAATCAAAAACATCATGCAGCAATCAAAAACCCAAACAGCAACATCATGGCTGCAAAGAGATGAAGAGACTCAAGGACTCGAGGTTAATTGCTCCAGCATGGTTGCCTTTGGGAGAAGAGGTTGCCGCCTTGCCGGGCTTGGAAAACGGCTCGACCAGGCGGCGGCGGCCAAGTCCAGGCAGTGGCGGCGGCGGCAGCGGCAGCGTGTTAGCTGGAGCCTGGACAGGTTCGAGGTCGAGCAGCCTGAAAATTTAGGGTTCGTATCAGGCCGAGCCCGTTACTCTGCATCCCGAGTCCCCAGCATGTTCCTTGCGTATCCCAGCCGTATCCCTATTTATTTCTCTTTCTTTTTAATTCAAAAATGAGGGGATACTGCAGGATATGCATATCCCAGCGTGTCCGGCCATATCGCTGTGTCCTTCCATACCAGGACACCGATTTGGCAGTTTCATACGTGTTTGTGCTTTTTAGTGAGAGAGCACTTCGAGCACATCACTATATTGCAAGATGGGTGTATGAGGCATAAGTACAAAACGATGACAATGATGAGTTTGTTTCAATTGGAGTTTTTGCTGCCCTCTTATACAAGATGTTGTGTCTCTCTTATACGCAGCAATACCATCCAATGTAACTGACAATGACGAGTTCAGGCAGATGGTTGAGGCCATTGGTCAATTTGGCCCTGGTCTTGATCACCTACTCAATATGATCTCCGTGAGCCTTTACTGAAGGCTGAGTATGCAAAAACCAAGAGTGAACTCAAGGAAGAGAGGGGATGAGAAGATTGAAAATGGCTGCTCTCTGATGACCGATGCTTGGACTGATATGAAGAGGAGAAGCATTATGAAACTGCTCACACATTGTTCAGAAAGTGTTAGCTTCATCAAGCCGAAGGAGACAACAGCCACACCACATACAAGTGAGATGATCTTCAATCTGAATATCTGATTGACAAAATAATTGATGAATTAGGTGCTGAACAAATGGTGCAGGTTGTGACCGACAATGCTTCGAACAACATGGGGGCTAAAGATCTCCTGAAAGTGAAGAGGCCAAACATCTTTTGGAGCTCCTGTGTGCAATGTTCAAGATATCGCTAACTGGTACCATATCAGTCAGGTGCCGAGTAGGGATAAATAGGCGAATTTTCCAGTTTATCGGCCAATAATTCAGTTAAACAGCTATTCGGTGACCCACCCAGTAGCGATTAATTGACCGATATGCCGATTAACTGGCCGATATTTGGAACAATGCCTGTGTGACTCACACTGTCAATCTGATGCTCCAAGGGATTGGCACCTTGTCTAAGTTCAAGAAGATACTTGACCAAGCCAAAGCTTTCACAATATTTGTGTATGGGTACCACCGCACCTTGGAATGCATGAGGCCCTTCACCAAGAAGATAAAAATCATCAGGCCAGGAGTGACCCGATTTCCTTCCCGATTTCTCACTTTGCAGATAAGGCTGATTCACTAAGGAAGATGGTGGTATCCTCGAAGTGGGACAAAACACGAAGAAAGGCAAGAATGCAACAGCAATCATTCTGAATAAGGCCATTTGGAAGGGAGTGAATCTTTGCATTAAGGTGTTCGAGCCCTTGGTGAAGGTGCTACCCTTGGTTGATGGTGATGTGTGGCCGCCCATGGGCTTTGTGTATGGAGAGATTGTGAAGTCAAAGAAGGAGACAAAAGAGGCTTTTGGCAATGTCGAGCGTCATTACAAAGATGCGCTAGCCATTGTTTACAAGAGTATGAAAGATAGGATTGATGCCCCACTGCATTTGACTGCATATTTGCTGAATCCACACTACAGCTATGCAGATGAGAGCATATTTGATACCACAAAAATGGATTGTGCAGAATGTGGAGACATTCTATAATGGAAATGAAATCACTCAAGACAAAGTTGCGAACTATGAATTACCTATGTTCCAAAACAGACCCTTTGGAAAGAAGCTAGCAAGGACTAGTCCAAATTTTGACTATAATCCTGGTTAGTCATATCACTTATTAAGCATATTTTCTTATTTGTGTTCTGAAAATAATTGTGAGAGAAACTGGAGCGAAAGGCGCTTTCAATCAACTCACAACAAAACTCTGTCAAAACCGCATCTGGTTTCATCTCATAACTTACAACTGTTAAGCGCTAGGCGTTAATTGTGTGTTTTGTCACTGCCTAGCGCATATCTCACCTAAGCACACACCTAGCATGATTAAGCGCTAGGAGTACTGTTGTCGCCTAGTGCCTAGGCATGCTTAAGCACACTTTTTTCACTGTAGGGTACAGGACAATTGGGACTGCTCCATAACAACAAAAATTGGAAAAGTACCAGTAATGACTAACGAGTAACCATCTCTACTTCCCATACGTGTTCATTTCATCATTTGTGGAAACGCATTCAAATAAACATTGTTGTCTTAACAAATGATCTTGTAACAGCTAAAAGAAAGGCCTTTTAACAAGATGTTAGGCAGCATTTAACACTGATCAGAGTACAATACTACTACGTGTTCGGTGCATGTTTAATTGTGCAGTACACAAAGATTACATGCAAATGTATTGTGTTATCCGTAAGACCGTAAGGGAAGGCTACTTCGACAGCTCAGCTAAGATTTGCATGAACAAACGGAAGTAGACCAGCAAAACCAAACCATACAACCAAGGCTCTCGTCGATCCTTTGAAAATTAAGAAGAATCGCGACTCTTCATGCCTTTCCGTAGATCAGAAAGAATCAAATCACCTGAGTCCTCGCCGCCTTCTTGGCCTCCGGACATCGACTCCGTCGCCGCCCAGCAATCCAACGATATGGAACGCTCACTGCGTGGCCTGGCGATTGATGGGGGCGCGCAGCCGGGTTGGGGGCGCGGCGGCGGAGGCGGGGTGTCTCCCGGCGGCGAGGTGCGCGCGTGGCCGCGGGATGTGACCTGCGGGTGCGAGAACGGATTTGGGGATTTTTGGGCTGCTGTGCAAGTGGGCCCCACAAGTACCAGATGTATGCCTAACAATTTTTGGTGGTTTGTAAAAAATAAATCGTTGAGGGGGAAGACATCATGACTAGCTTTATATTGAAACTAAATACGAATTACCTCCTCCGTCCTATATTTTTTGACACTACACGAATATTGAAAAATGTTATTGGACGGACAAGTTTTCGAGACTAGACAGGCAGAAGCCCCATTCATCCAAGTACTCAAAATCTTATTACAATAACTATAACTCGCTAGCACATGTGTCACATTATTAGAGCAACTCTAACAGACTCCGCAAAACGTCCCGACCCGCAAAATAACCGTCAAATTGCGGGTCGGGGTCAGAAAATCTGCACGACCAGACCCCGCATCCTGCGCCGGCCCGTAAAATTTTTTGCGGGGCGCAGCAAATCTTCTCCCCCAACCTCTATCTTCACGGGCTGGGAGGCCGACCCGAGCTCGACCCCTATCCGGCGCGAGATTTGGCGGGAGGGACATTTCCGCGCACCCTTTCTCGCTCCCCGCACCCTCCGCCACCATTGCCCCCCCCTCCGCAAGCTCCGACTACTCCTCGCCGGCCGTCCCTCGCCGCCATGGACGACCCCATGCTGTCCCCCGTCACCGTCGAGGTCGCGCACATCCCTTCCCCTCGGGCGGATCTCGTCGCCAGCCATGTTGGCCCCACCGCCGTCGCCCAAGCACACGCCGCGCCTGCCCGCAAGCGGCAGGGCAACATGGTTGTACAGGGTGGGAATCCGGCTACCCCCGCTGCGATGGCCCGCGCTCCGGGCGCTAACGCCGTAGTGCGATCCCGGCCGACGGCGGAGAAGGCCGGCAAGGCCGCGGGCGCAAATCGGAGGAAGGTTCCGGCTACAAGGAAGCCATCTTCTTCAACCTCTCGCGCCAACCCCCCCTCCCCCCGCAAGGAGGTGCTCCGGCGATGCCGTTCAACGATGCCGCTCCCACCATGAGCGAGGTGTTCGACAAAATGGCCGGAAGGTATATCTCTTCGGTCTTCGGCTGTTCTCTTTCATTTTTCGCCATTGTTCTCAATAGCTCGTGACTTGTTATCATTCGCTATAGTGGTGGTTCGAACAATTCGAATTCGTGAACTTGTTGGACACGAACGCGGTTGACATTGATCAAGCCCCTTTCGAACCATTCAACTACAATGAAACGAAGACCGGCGTGGACGATCATGGTTGTGCGGACGAGTTGGAGGAGATCGAAGCGGAAGCGTTTTGAGCATTCACAAGCAAAATCTGGGAAAAGCCAAAGATCGAAGAACTACACGATCTTGGAAGATCAAGCTTTGATCAAAGCATGGAGTGCGGTGTCTCTTGATGCATGCACGGGTACTAATCAAACCTCCAAGAGATATTGGCAAAGGATTGAAGAGCAATACTTCCGCATTATGAAAAACTACCCCAATAAGACTCCACGCACATTTCGGTCACTTCAAGGTCGTTGGGGGAACATCAAGCCTATGTGCACCCGTTGGGCAGCTTGCTTGGAGCAATTCGCGATGCACCTCCAGGTGGCACCATGGAGTCGGACTATGTGAGTTTGCTTTGCCTTTGTTCAAGTTGTGCATCATCATAATGTATCATGAGAAATGATTGCATCACTTTGTTCACATTGTGTAGGACAAGATTGCTCAACATAGATACAAGGACATGGAAGCTTCGGAAGGCAGATTCTTCAAATTAGAGCATTGTTGGGAGTTGCTCCAAAAGTGCGACAAGTGGAAATTTATCGACAAAGAATCCCCACCAAAGAGAGGCTCGCTTACAAATATGGATGAAGATAAGGATGATGATGGCCCAGGAAATTTGAACAAGCCCGATGGCGACAAGAAGACTAGAGAGAAGATAAAGAGAGAGCAAGAAGCATCGAGCTTGAGGGAGAAGATTGATGTCATGGTGCAATCAAACGAGTTGATGTTGTTGAAGTCGTTGGAGATCAAGAAAGAGTTGGCCGAGAAGAAGGCAAAAAAGAAGCAAGAAAAATGGCAAATGCTCAAGGAAGAGGGGCTGCGCAAAGCTGCCATTGAGGAGAGAAAAGCACGCGCCTCTGAAAACAAATCGCTGTCATTGTTGCTCGCCGAAGAGAACAAGATCATGTCAATGAACCGCAATGACATGGACGACGTCACCAAAACATGGCATGATGTGGCAAGGAGAGAGATCTTGAAGAGGAGAATGGTCGCCTCGGCCGGTCCGTCTGCTAGTTCCGGTGATGTTTTCTCTGCTCCATATGGTGGCAATGTGGATGATTTCGGTGCGGGAGTTGGAACAAGCGACGTAGGTGGCTACGGTGGCGCCGATGAGCTTCAAGATGGACTCCATGGCGCGGAGTGGAGATCAACCCCCAAGATGATGCCGGACATGGGCACATACCTTTGCATGCCCTCTTTTGCATAATGAACTTCACTTTTATTTGCGCGCAAATTGTTTATGTCATTTGAATTTGAACTTGTTTGTGAAACCCTATGACAAATTTCAGATTTGTAGTTTTTCTGTTTGCGGGTCGTTGCGCTGTTGCCTGAGCAAAACCCGCATAGCCGACCCGTAAAAAAGCATATTCTGCGAATATACTTTTTTACGGGTCCGTTTAGGGGGTTTGCATCTGTGATAGCCCGCGTCGGCCCGCAAAAGTGGTTTTGCGCGAACTGCAAACACGTTTCGCGTGTCGGCGTTTTGCGGGGTCTGCTAGAGTTGCTCTTACAAGATCAAACACAATGTTTAAAAATAACCTTCCCTATCAGTGAAGCCACATCCCCGTACTGCGCAAAAATTGTCGCCACTGAGTCCCACCATCTCATTTGTCCCATGCAATAATCGATCACTACCTGAGAATCTGATTATGCTTTCACTCTAGAAAACCCAAAAGAGTTTGCAAATTCCATACCATCGTGCATTGCCAAATATATGCCTAACGCTATGTTTAGATGTCTGTATTGGAGGCCTCTGTATTGAATTGGTTTCAATTCCAATTGAGCCAGGAAACCGTAATGGACATGAATACAAATTCAGTTGTTTGGGTGTTTGTTAATTGGCTCATGGAATCTTACTGAGGTTTCAATAGAAAATCTTGTTTGGATGTCAAACTATAGAATTGCATAGCAACATTAATATGTACATAAAACAAAGAAGTGCACAATGTGTGAATACAATTGGATGAATATATAGCAAAAAAATACTATCAAATATTCTAGAAATCGATGACAACATTATATGTCATATAATATTGATGCAACAACAGCAGCAAATTTCTTGCACCAACAAAGTACAACACAATAGATATTACAAATTCACAACAACACATAGTTCCAAATTAAACAACACAACAGTTCAGATAAGTTGAAGTTCAACATGACATGGTCCCAAATGTAGCAAAATAATAGTCTAGATAGGTTCAAGTTCAACAAGACAAATACGAAAGCATAATTTGCATAACTTCAAGGCAACAATAGAAGTCAAGTCTTTCTCATGTGCACGGGCAACTCCATTAGAGCTTGAAACAAACGCTCATTAATAATCAACTTCCCATAAGAGCGTAACATATCCGCTTCTGCCAAATCTGGTATCAACTGAAGAGCAACATGTATTTCATAAGGAGTCCTCATTTCTCCAAGGTTGTCTTCAATTGGTTGTGGATCTGTTGTCCTCAAAGCATCTTTAAAATTAGTCCTCATTTCTTCAATCATGCACATAATGGCCTCACCTGTTCGTGCTCTCTTTGGTGCCATCTCTGGAGAGATTTCAATTGGTTCTTCTGGCTCTGCAGCATTCTCATCACCCATCATGGCATCTTCCCTATTGGGATGATCTTTCGAATATATGGTAGAAATGGAATCCCAATGCTTCACTACTTTGGTCTTGTAAGAACCTATCCCCTTCTCTTTTTCTTTAACACACGTAAGAAGAGAATAATTGCTGCCCCATATTCTTATACAAGGAAAAAATTGAATAAAACAATTCAAATATATAGAAGTTACCTCCACATATTTAGTCCAGACATCATCACTATCAGTGGATAGCTTATGGTTGACCCAATCCCACCCAAAACCACTTTGAGAAAGTATCTTGCTTATGACTTCAAATTGCTTGTCGGAAGTCCTAAGCCTTCCCAAGATGTTTTCCTTTCCGATATCCTTATTACACTTCTCCTTCACATTCTTTATAGCTGCAGTGTACACATGTGCTTTCCATCCATTTCGTGAATGGTCACCCATGTTGTGGTGATGAACAAGCACCTCAAGCATAACAGTGTCCATGTGATCATCCCAAGTGACGTAATTCCTCTTTGGAGGTGGTGCGGTACCTTTAGCCATGGTGCTACAAAAGAAAGAAAAATGCACACAGAAGAATAGTATGTTTGATCAATAAATGGTTCATCACATAGTAAATTTCAAGCAAACCTATCATATATATTAATATCAAGATGATGCATGCACAAAGGAACACACAACGCACCATCATGGTCAACTATGCTATCTCACAAAAGACAATCAGCAAGTGACCAACATCACCTAGGTACTATACAAATTGAGACCACCATCACCTAGGTAATGCACAAAATGAGACCACTATCACCTAGGTACTGCACAAAATGAGACCACCACCACCTAGTTACTCCATCTCTAGTTCAGCATGCCTAAGCAGGTATTTAGCATACACGTCTTCCGATAATTGTTGCCTAAAGTTGGTCCATTCATTAGTGACTTCAACACATGTAATTAAGTTAGCTTCATCCATAGGCTCATGTTCCGAATCTGCTAGATCATTGTCGACTTCTTGCAGCAATAAATCATCCATCATATGTTGCCTATCTCTTGCAAAGTTGTGTAACACACAACAAGCATTAATAATTCAAATCTACAAGGAATTTTATTCATAGTTAGCATGTCATGCTAGCCATATATTATTTAACACCATATGGACATTTGTTACCTGGTCCTTTATGTCAAAGAAAGATTGAATTCTTAGGATGGCCCATTTTTCTTCCACAATCCGAAAGTTATCTCCTCTACATTTCTAGCACGAGAATGACGCAAGTTGTACAATTCTTTAGAAGTTTGGGGCTGTTGTTGACTTGAAACCCACTCTTTCAAGTGGTACCTAGTCGATCTGAATGGAGCCAAAAAGCTAGGTCCATTGGTGTAGCCAGCATCCACTAGGTAATATTTTCCTATGGTTGACCAATTAAAGTTAGTTATCAATAACATAGGGAGAAAAGTAATGAAATGCCAAGAAAAACTAGTCATGCGCCGAGGTATAACAAATGCATCTTGACGAGCATTTCTCATTGCATCACGCAATACTCTGGAGTCAGAAGCAGACCCCTCCCAGCCAGGTAGAACATAAATAAATTTCATGTTCCAGTCAACAACATCTTAGCATGTTCGTGGTGATATCTTGCTTTCTGTTCCTATACCTTCCTCGGTTAGCCGGAACAACATACACTACAAAAAAATACACTTCCGTGATGATACGTGTTTGTCACAGTAGGTCGCGTTTTTTGTCATGCATGTACATCCATGACGATTTTATGAAAGAATCAAGATAGTCATACCTGTGCTGTCGTAGAAGTGTTCCATGACATTACCAAAATTATCATCACGGAAGTGTCCACTTCCATGACGATAAATCCCGCGTCACAGAAGTGCTTTCGTCAAGGGTGACTGACACGTGGCATCCACCGTAACGGAACACCGTTAAGCTATCGGGTCGGGTTTTGGATCCGATAACCCGTTAACAGCCCCGACCAATGGGGATTTTCCACGTGTAAAATCATCATTGGCTGGAGGAAACACGTGTCGGCTCATCGTTGGGACAGATGTCATCCACTCATTGGACAGAAGGCGCCTATGATACGTCGACACGTGGCACGACCCAACAGAGGCCCATTCCTGTGAAAAGGCCGGCATGTTTTACTTGGTCAAAAGGTGGCGAGCCGGCCCATGTAAAGCCTGTTAACGGCATGTTCGCATATAGCCCATTTACAGCCCGCTAACCCAAGGCCCGTTACGCCCTATCCAATTAGGCCCAGTAGCGTCATCTAGGCCACCCAATATGATTCCAGCCCGTTTTCACTTCTGGCCCATGTATGTCCCATGACGTCTTTCGGCCCATATGAGGCCCTATGTAACTCTTGGCGTGGTGAAACTGGCCCGTAATGAACAGTGTATCACTTTACACCCATTAACAGCCCGTGGTGAAATTGGCCCGTAATGAACAGTGTATCACTTTATACCCATTAACGGCCCGTTATTCCGTTGGGTCGTTTCCAGCCCATATTATCTTTCGGCCTTCTCAGAGCCCATTTATTCTTGGGCTCATTTCCAGCATTCGTTTACTTATGGCCCATTACTGTCATTTTCTGCTTGTGGGCCAAATTCAGCCCGTGGTTACAGTCGGCCCGTTTGTGGTCCTTTAATACGTTGGGCGGCCAAATTCAGCCCGTGGTTACAGTCGGCCCGTTTGTGGTCCTTTAATACGTTGGGCCGTTTTCACAACGTCATCAAATACGGCCTATTAACGATGGCCCGTTATGGTCGGCCCATGAACGGACGATTCCAACTCTAGCCCGTTTACGACCATAATGCGGCCTGTTATTGGCCCATGTTTGGCCAATCGATCATACTGCCCGTATAAGGCCCATTGATGATACGACCCGTAGAAGGCCCATTGTTTCTACGGCCCGTAGAAGGCCCACTGTTTCTACGGCCTGTAGGAGGCCCAGTGTCACTACAGTAAATATTAGCCCATGGTTATTATGGCCTAGTTTTAAAAAATAGGTTATTGCAGCCACTAGCAAACCGTGGAAAAAGAACTGCAATGACTACAAGCAAACAAATAAACAAGACAACAAGGAAATAAATAAGAAAGCAACTTACGCTAGGCTATCACGACTATCACACATATTACATCCACTGGGCATCAAAGTTCGCCACCAGTGCAAATAAACGCGTCGACAAAAGAATATACAAAACTGAGAGCACTTCAGAAGGCACTAGGCCTGGCCAGGTCGCCCCCCCCCCCCAAACAGCTGAAGAAGCTGAGTAGACCTCAGTTGTGTCGACAATAGATGCATCAATACTAGATTTAAGGCATGATGGTGGGCACGACAGTCCTCTGACATCTTCATTGCATCTTTGACTTCAAGTCGGAGCTGAGCTGAAGCAAGCCTTTCCGCTTTAAGTTGAGACTGAAGAAGTCAAACTGATTGAGGCAGCGACTGCACAGAGGTTTTCTCACACCTGCTAGTGAGTAGCTTCAACTCACTGTCTTCATCAAGACAGGACCTTGGGGTCATCTCGCTGTCCTCAAGATGGTTTGGCTCACTATCTTCCCGAAAGTTCTGCCTGGCATAAGAGATACGAGTCTGAAAGAGAAACAAGGAGACACGTAACAGGTTTCACAATTATATAAGCAAATAAATGGATCTATTCTGCATAAGGAACATGTTTCTACAACTACAATTTGAAACTGGTAGTTGTTGCAAACATTCAATCAGATGTAAACAGCAAAGCAAACAGCAGTGGAGGAAATGATGCCTATCCAAATTTATACTAGAACAAAGTTTGAAGCCTTGAGAAGGATGAACTTACATTACATGTTAACATGGGCTCGACAAAGCCCTTCTCCATGTTGATGGAAGGATAATTCAATAAATTCCCCAAAGAAAAATCTTTATAAGCATTGCCATTATTCTACATTTTACAAAGAGTAAATATAGATCAAATAATATTGGAAGAAACAGAGGATAATGAAGCTCAGGTGCAGACTGATGATACATAATCAAATAGCAATTAATTAAGTACAGCGTTACAAGGCAAAAGGGAGAGAGGTACTGACAAGAGCAATGCAGAGCCCGTTATTGTTTTGAGATTGTATGATCCTTTGAGCAAGGAGATTCATCTGAAATTAGTTTTCATACAAGAGAGAAGGTAAGGCACAAGCAGAAATTTAGGAGTTCAAATTTTGAATTGATATCATAGACAGTACCTGACGCTGGGCTCCCAGCAGTTCTAATAGGGGTTTGGCCACTGGAGTAGGGGTAAAGTGTGATATAGTTGGGCCTGTGTTTTCTGTGGCTGCTGATCTATCGGATTTAACATGTATCACTACCTTTTCCAAATACCTAGTTTGTACTCCTTGAGGATCTGCACTCACCCTCTTTGTTTTGGACATCTATTACGAAAGAACAACATTTGACTAGAAAAATATAGTGTGACGACACATGGAATAGGTACATAAAATGGATAGGTATGGCATATACTCATATATGATGCTTAAACTAAGCAGATGGTGTAACAAAGTAGAAGTAATGCAAGAGGTCAGATGCAAAATATGTGCGACCAATACAACTTTGCAAAGGTAGAGCAAGCACCTTGATGGGTGAATAAGATAGGCCATCCTCCACCATGCCAAGTTTGTTAGCCAGTGGATCATTCCGCAATATTCCTCTCGTGCGCCCATTCTCATATTCATTTTGATAATGTTCAATATCTGACATGCATGAAAACATAAAAACAAGTGAGATTTTCTTTGTAATGCAGAAGTGATTCTAATCCAATACTACCTCCCTGTAAACCCCTTTGTGCTATCTCTGCAATTCTTTTAAAAGATGCCATGCATGCTGTAATTTGTTGTGTGCATTAATATAATGTGGCCTACTACTCAAAATATGAGAGCTCCAGAAGTGATGACACTTCGCAGATGATAGCTTCAACATATAGTAAAGAAGAACAAGTCGACCTGACCTGACAGATTCAAAATATACTAAGGGAGAACAACTCGACCTGACCAGTCGACCGCAAGAGAAGAGTATCATATTAAAGAAGAGCAGAAGAGCAAGCAGATTGAAGATATTACAAGTCTTTCAATACAATGTAGGTTGGCCACCCATGATGAACCAGAGCGCACAGAGAAATACTATTCTTTCCGGTCTCTCCATATGTGGCTCACATGCATTTCGAAACTAAAGTAGGAACATTTAGCTAACCAATTAAACATCTCTTAGTTTTACTAATATCAGCAATAATATCAGATATGAATTTGTACAATTAAGCTTGTTTAGCTCGATGGGTGGAGCAGTGCTATTACGACACGAACCACGTAGGCTGATTGTGGTCATCATAAAATGGGTAAAACATAAGCATGATGAGTACAGTGTTGACCGTGGCAGTGGGGTGGCAGATCTGAAGACAACTAAGATTTGGTATGGACAAGAAAGTACGGTCAACAAGTGGCAAATAAATGCAATTATGTTGTCTCTCTATATGTCGCGACATGCATTTGGAAACTCAAGTGGGACCTTTAGCTAACCAATTAAATGTGTCGGTTAACTAATATTAGTATCATATCACAATCATATTTGAACAACTAAGCTTTCGAATTCTGAGTGTTGTGTTGTTTAGCTTGAAGGGTGGAGTAATGCTAGTACGACAGAAAGCACCTACGTAGATCATAGTAGAGTACTCCCTCCGTTCGGAATTACTTGTCGCAGAAATGGATGTATCTAGACATATTTTAGTTCTAGATACATCCATTTCCGAGACAAGTAATTCCGAACGGAGGGAGTAGATAAAAGGGGAAAACCCTTAGCATCAAGAGAAAAATCAGGAAAGTGGAACTAGCTGGACCAGTGGGTGGCGCACATGCTCTTCGAAATAAATATAGGAACATTAGGTGACCAATTAAACATTCTCTATTTTAGTGATATGAGCATCATATCAGATTCGTATTTCAACACGTAAGCTTTGGGTTGAGGTCTTGAGGAGCAGTGCTAGCACGACACGAAGCACCTACGATGATGGTAGTGAATATAAAGGGGGGAAACCATAAGCTTTACGAGTATAGTGCCCGTGCCATGGTGGATCTGAAGGTGCAAACCGGACAAAGCTACTTCACAACCAATGTTTGCTTTCAACTAGCCACTACGATTTGGTACGGACAAGAAAAGTACAGTAAACAAATTACGGTCTATTTTCTGGGTGAGATCAATAACTTAAGCACATATGGAAGAGTACCACCTCTCTTTGCGACGCCGTGTAGGCCTATGCTGATACATTGAGCGTGCCGCGGGTGCGATGGCTGTCGGCGGCGGGGAAGAAGACTTTAGACGACAGACAATCGGGTCGGGGGATATATCCTGTTGCCGTGGACGAGGCGGTCGTAGGAGCGGCAACGGCAAGGTGGACGACGGCACCGATGAAGCGAGAGGAGGCGATGAAAGGATCCCGGTCCAGCGCCGTGGATGAGAGATGTCCATCTCTTGCAGTGGACGACGGGGTAGGGGTAGCGGCTCCGGCAAGGTGGAGGATGGGGTGGCGAACGGAGGAGGCTGGCCGCAGTGCGGAGGTTGTCGTGCCGCCGATGGTGTATGAACGGGGAAATGGAGGGGAGGGGGGGATCTCAAACTTTGGGACACGCTTCTCTGAAATGGGGGAGAGTTATGAGCTTATCCCCCGTTTAAAATTTCGGACATCGCGTCGGTTGGGGATAGGACGATAATCTCGCATCTCCCAAATAGTTGCCGGTAACTATTTCGGCGAGGAGAGGGTGTTTTGCCGCCCACGGTTGGCGCCCACGGTGTATGAATGGGGCTGACAGGTAGGGCGGTTGTGTCACGTCTGATGGAAGTTACACATCTGCCCCTATTTAAAATATTAGCCTACATCGATTTTGGACGAGGAGAGTTTGTTTTGCCGCCCACCATGTATGAATGGGGAAATGGAGGAAGAGACACATGTCTTTCGGATGAGCTTGAATCAAATGTGTTTTGCCACCCACGTTTGGCGCCCACCGTGTCTGAATGGGCTCAGAGGCCATCGTGTCACGTCTGATTGAAGTTACTAGTCTACCCCTATCAACAGTAGTGTAAATCCGGTCGATAAGGATGTCAAGTGTCAGGGGTAGACAGTAATTTCCATCTCGCAAACACTTGCTTCGGGCAGCCCACAAATTATAGTGGGTGTTTAGCCGCTTCGTTCAAAACTTGGGAGAATTAGCATTCACATTTGCCCTGGGACCTGGCAAACTAAATTCAAATCCAATTTGTATTTGATTACGAATATCCACAAATAATTATACGTTTTGTTATTTATTTCTTCAAAACCACAACAAAGATTTATTCCACCTTTATATATGATTATGATTTAGAAATGTCGTGATCTTCGAATTCAGTAGGTTGGATACACTCTGAGTCAAACAGTTATTTCATCCAATACAATATGCTCACACGAAAAACAGTTCACCTTATGTCAATCATACAAGTACTAAGGATTACCTCGCCTAAAAAATTCGGATCATTACAACACATGGACAACATAGGGGGTCTTGCAACATAATCCATTCAGAGACATGGCACAACATGCAAGTACAATAATCTAATGACAATTTCAACTGGTATCTAAAGAAGAACCGGGATTACCTTGGGCTTCAGATAGCAGAAACAGCAGGACCTCCTCCGTCTTCAAATGCAACATTCTTACTTCCTCCAATTCTTGGGTTGCTTGCATAATGCGTGCCGCTAATTCCGTAATTTCTAGCCTCAAGATAAAGATTACCTCATTCATGGCAGCCACACCATCTCTTTCTGCCTCTAGTAGAGCCTCAAGCACTATAATATCTGTCCTCAGACTGCTCTCCGGCGGTGTTGCCTCTGAACTGCTACCATCTGGTAATATGGATGGCGCACTGCTTCCACAAATAGATTCTGGGGTTGTACATTGTGTCCTAGTGTGAACAGCATCCTGAAAGGTTTCCGCTGGACGACATCAGTAAAAGATAGTTATCGTATGATCCAGGCAGTAAGCTTACATGGTAAACGACGGACGAATTATTGCCAAGCATGGCAAACTATATTTAAATGGTTCGAAGCAGCATCAGCCAAAAAGAAATGAAAATGGTAAGATGAAACTAGGGATGTAAGTGGCAAATAAACGACATCCGCCAGTCCCATCTAGTTAGTTTTTGCTACATCCCTAGTTCATTTTCCTCAAAAAACAAAAACTCTTTTGAACTATCATACCACTAGTGGACTTTAATCAGGATTAAATGGGACCCAGTTGACATCCCTAGTTGAAAGGGAGTGTACAACCGCTATATTTAAGTTGCCAAGGCATCTAAGCAGTTGAAAGAATCTGAGAAAGCACTTAACAGTGTGGCCTCATATAAACTACGAAGACAGTCTTGTGATGAAGTTGAGAGGAAAAGTTAAGGACGCAAATGAAATAGGCATGCATTTCTTTACGATAGTACAACATACACTGCTGACATATTGGCCAACTCAGGTATAGCGTAACAACAAATAAGCATTCGAATCAAGCAATACAGCAAAGCAGACAACTGAACTATTTGTAATTCGGTAGGATTACACGTTTAGGGCACAAGCCAAGAAAGCAGCCCACTCGCATTACATTTCACATGTACTAAAACACACTGGCTTACCATATGTTGCTGTGAAGCCTAGCTGCTGTTGCAATGTTCTTTGAAGATATTGTCATCATCCCGTGGTTGCAAATCTAGTTGTTGTAGTTTATTCTGCACCATCTATTTAGGTAAAATTAATTTTAATCGCATGCACTGGTCCGAATTGATCATCAATGGTTCATCTAAACTAATGAAAGAAGGGTGTGTGCATACACGACAATATATCTGCTTCCCTCTATTTTTATGCTTGTTCGAGGTGCCAGCCCCAAAAGAACAAATATTTTGCTTGATGGGGTTGGCAGCTCCATAATTAATAGAAGCATCAAATTAGTCATGCAACTTGGGAAGATCAAGAACACACAAACAAGTAATGAATAGAGGCTCGGAGCAGTGATGTAATAGCTAGCATCAGAAAATGTAGGGTAAAACGAACAAAAAGCAGCGGAACCACATGCTAGTTTGCTGATGTGTAATTAAGCATAGAGAACATTAAGCAGTCTGATGGAACCAACAGGTGGCATCAGAACAAAACTAAAGCATATTAACTATATGTGCACTGGTATGTAATTTAGCACATATAACATGTTCACTGCCAGAAGTATGGCCCTACAGGTGCAAGCAGAATAACGCATCTCATGAAAAGCTGAATGATGCCCTGAAGAAATTCAAAGGTGCGGTGCTTATGCTAGGAAAGTGAACGTAGGCGCCGGCCGTTGGATAACAGTACCTGATTCTCGGCGGCATATGGGTATCATTGTCATACTTGATAGCTAAGGAGCGTCGATGGTGCTCGTGTTGCGGTTGAGTTTGGGCCGGTTGTCGCCGTTGCTGAAGCGGCTCCGGTGCTACGGTTGCGGCGCCTGTCGACATACAAGAAAGCTCATCTGTGGTAAGTGAACAGTTGCACGATAAAGAGAAAAACCGAAGGAGTACAAATCGAAATAACCTGATGAGGCTGCGGCGTCGGTAAAGCAGGGCCGGTGGAGTTGAATATGGCGTCCATGGAGCGGGTCCGGTGCAGTGGACGAAGGCTTCGGCGGGCGCGTTGTACAGTGCTTTCGGCGAGGCGGATCTATTGCGGCGGACGAGGGCTTGTATGAAGGGCCAGCGAAGGGGCGGACGAGGGAGTCAGTGAAGGGCCTACGCTGTGGTGGACGAGGGTGCCGGTTAAGCAGATCCGGTGCGGTGGACCATGATGGCGGACAAGGAGATCTAGAGCGGTGGACAAGACAGTCGCTGAAGCGGCTCCGGTGAAGTGGTGAGTTGGCAGTTGGGGGTTCCAAGGTGCGGAAGGTAGATCCGGCGGGGTGTGAGGTCCACCGCTGCGGCGGAGGATTAGATTCGGCGGCTTGCCGTGGTTGGGGGCTCGGCGAGGGGAAGGGGAGGGGCTCTGGGAAGAATGTTGGGGGCAAAGAGGGGAAAACAATGGAGTTGCCAAAGCAGCCCTTTTCCGTTCATGTGGCAGGGGTAAAACAGGAATATCGCAGGGCTAAACTTTTGGGCGCGTGATATTTCGATGTGAGCGGGAAGTTTGAAAGCTTTTGGCGCCTAAAATTATAAGTATTCTGCTCTCGTATGGCCGACTATGATATCTTGGCCGACAATTTGTTTGTTTTGCACACAAAAAAAATGTGCAAGTTTTGAAAATCAATGTCTCCAACTCGAAACTTAGATTGTCCATTCAATTCAAATATGGATCATTGAGCTACTATAAGCAAATACCATCATACGGTCCAATTCAAATGAAATTTCAAATGTGTTTATCCTAAATATGATGACAAAAGCAAAAATGTGTATGTGTATGAATAAAGTGGATGATTATAAAGTTTGAACATGCTCATATGTGTATATCTCTAGGTTTGACATATGAATTTGAAATCACGAAATCCCGGCTTAAAAAATGTACCTCCGTTTAAATGAATTACAAAAGCTAATGATGGAGTCGAATTCCAAAATTCCAATCTTAGATTTGTAATTCTGGTACATCAAGGTATATCACACATGTTCAAAAGTATCATTATCTCATAGTACAAACTATGAAACAAATTGATCAACCATGAGTGCACAATATCTCAATTACGCTAAAGTCCCTCAAATATAGACACCTCACTCTTTATCTTAAGTCAACCCCCCCACCACCACACACACACATAGAGAAGTCGTTCTCTCTCCCAAACACCAACACAAGAGCACATTAACACCCCTCTCTCTTGTAAAGTCCGGACCCCAATATAGGTCTCTATCACTTTGTCTCTCGGGCATGCACACATCTCTTCCCTCACTCTCTAGGTCTCCCGCTATCTCTCTTACCCAAGCACACACACCATGTAGAGTGTATATTTCCCATAAACACAAAACGTCGCCCCCAAACGTCTATCTCCCTAGTTATGTGGTTCTCGCGCACTCACCTCACACACCACCCCCACTGCAAACAAGCACACTTTGTCTCCTTGTGCACCACTCTCCTCTTTCTATCTCTCCCACATGCGGACCCGCCCCAACTCCTTCCCTGTATACATATATGTCGTGACTCTTTGCATTGCTCCCTAATGTATAATCATTCTCGATTTCGCACATTGTTCTCTACACCATCTATTCTAGATCTCTCATGAAGTCCCTATCACACACATGATGACTCGCTTCCCTTGCGTCTCCATTCATAGGACAATTTCAGACAACATCAACATTGTCTCCCTATCTATACGCCATTTATGGACACAAACGACCCCTCTCGCCCCCTCTCTTCCTCTCTCTCTCTCTCTCTCTCTCTCTCTGTCGCTAGCTCTCTCTTTCTCTCGCTCTCACACCCCTCTCCCACACACACACTCGATGTCTCTTCCAAATAGTCTGCTCCCCCCGCCCGCACCTGTGCTATCTCGCTACTACACATGTCACACCATTCCCCCTTACCTTATACTAGGTTTACATCATTAGTGGTCTCTCTACTCCACATACATTCTCTCCCTCTCACACACAAACGCGTGCACAAACACACACATACATGCACAAACACCCATTTATCTGGATCCTCGTCTCTCCTCATGTCCGCATGTGTATCTCACACACTCACTCTCTAATTATGTATATGTGTCTCCACGTTACACAACACAAAGCCCCATGTACATGTCTCTCTCTATCCTCCACACACATAGACACAAAGAATCTGTTATCATTGCCTCAGTCTCTAACATATCACACACGCACTCTCTCTCTCTCTCTATCTCTCTCTCTCTCTCAAACACGCTCAATAAGGGTTTCCCCGTGAATAACTTACCGTCTATTCATCAACAGTCATGGCAGTACGGCGAACACGAGACGTGAAAAAGAATAAATCTACACGTGCTTAGACCACCTAGTATGACTACTAGGACTAGAGCAAGCCAAAAAGCGCGCCGCCATCACCCCCTCCTTGTCAGCGACGGGAAAATCTTTGTTTTACACAGTCGAGAAGTCATTGTGCTAAGGCCCCACATGCCGAGGCATTGAATAGAATGTAGATGCTAGTTTACAGAAGCAAGTATCGATAATACGTTTGTATCTCCATACTTATACTTCTTCTCTTATAAAAAACCGAGTTGGTAATGATGGTATGTGTGCCATCTTGCAATATAGACCGTCCGATCTATATCTGACGGATGGAAATTAAACTAAAATATACCCGCACCCCTCTCCACATTTGCAGACAAGGCCTTCCTGTTGGAGATATGCCCTAGAGGCAATCATGTATGATGATATTTCCTATGTGTTTATGAATAAAGATAGTCCTTGGACATTATCAATGATGTGTATCAACAAGTACGTGACTTGTTTGTGGGACTATGCATTGTATGATGACTATCCTAAAAGGTCCCTAGTCGAAAGGGCTGTGTGGACGCGCATCTAACTAGACTAGCATATGACACGGTCGATGGCTTGGTCTCACTAGCCATGGAGCATTGGATGCTAACCGGATAATATGGACTTGGAAGGATCTGGTCGGATTCGACGTAGTCGGATCCGAGTCGAGATAAGGTCCAAGTCGGACAGACCCAACTATGAGACGCAGCGATATGCCATCTGTGAGTCTCTAGTACAACATATGTTCTATGTCCTAAGACCTGAGCTGACACATGTACTCGGGATGGTGATAGACTTGCTTTGGGCTCACCAAACGCTACTCCGTGACTGGGTAGTTACAAAGGTAGGTTTCAGGCTTGTCCAGACCCATGCTGCGAGACATGGTCGAGCAAGATGGGATTTGCCCCTCCGACCAGGAGAGATATACTCTGGGCCCCTCGTGTGATCCGACCAGGATAAGCATGGCCATGCGACAAGGATTATGAGATAATCCGGATAGTGGTCGGCATCACTGGAACGAGAAAGAGGTTGGGCTAGCACAAGGATGACAGACTCGCCTTGAGCTCGACAACATATATCGCTTGGCAAAAGGAATGGAAGTATGATGTACAGGTTCGCTAACCAGCTTCATAGTCTGCTTGGTGTTCGGCATGCCTTGCTAGAGGCCGCTACCAACCGTGCAGTTCGGACTTGATCCAAATTGCGACCAAGCCGACTTGAACCTAAGGGGTCGCGCGCTTAAGGGAAGGAACCTACAAGGTCGGATCCGAACTGTATTCGGATTGTGGCCGAGTAGACTTATGGGCTTTAGGGTCCGTGTGAGGCCCAAGTGTTGAGCCCGCGACGGACGCCTATATATATAATGGAGGTGCCGCACACTCACGCGGTTGATCGCTTCGGCGCTGTCACTAGGGTTTGCATGTGTTGCAAATAGACACCTCCACTCGCTGCCGGTTGTGTGATCGGACCTAGCAGTCCGCCGCACGACGTTCCTCCTGCACGCGCGGATACCGTTAGAGGCGGTGCACTTGCGCCGCTCCGGCGAACTTGTACGTGGGAACCGACCACCGGTTGTACGAGGGAGATCAGACAAGGAGGAGACGATCCACGGGAACGCGCTGCCCCAACTCTTCTTCCGCTGCACGGCACTGCGCATCTAGTGGTAACGAACTGTGATCCAACTCCCGTAGCATGTTCTTGGTTGTTCTGCGCGTAGGAAATTTTAATTTGCAGTCGACACACCCTACCGTAGATCCCAACACTTTCCTCATTCATCCTTATCTCCAACAAACCTCATTGTTGAGCAATTAAGAAAGGAAGCCTCTGGAACAAACTGGCCTGGTGGCCGTTGCCGGCGTCGTCAATCCCCATGCCTCCGCTCAGTCCGACCACCAACCACCACCACACCCCACTCCTATTCACCTTATCTCATATTTCTCGACATATCATTAGTTTTTACACACGAGATTACTCCCGCAAGGGTCAATCACAACAAGTGTTTTATAAAAAATGCATCTTGATGTTCCGTGCAATGCACGGATCTTGCTAGTACTCCTACACAAGACTAAGTTGGTGATGCTGGCGTGTCTGCCATCTGTCGTTTCTGACCATTAGATCTACATATAACGATTGTGAGGTAAGTTGTTGCCTTTTCTCACCAACATCCCACTTTTCTACCAATTTGCAGAAAAACCCATAATTAGTATCTTAAAACCAACCACATCCCTCCCTCACCTCACCAAAACAGCCCAAGGAATATATTCTAACTGAAACATAATATATCTCTAGTGACATATGTATATCAAAATTAGAGTGTTTTGTACCAAGTTTGTGAATAAGTATTATTCTAATTTTGATTCATTGCAACGGACATGAACATTGCTAGTATTTCCAACCATGCGTTTTTTCCTAGTATTTCATAGTTTCGAGTTTTCCATCAAGATATTAGTCACTCATGGTTGATATTTACTTTCAATCATGTACACATATGCACTATGTAACTAGCCTTGCTTATTGGCTTCCAAAGCTTAACTTTCACTCCTACTTACAATATATAGAGTATTTAACAAAAAACTACCACTTTCAACCAGCCCTAGGAAGAATCTATTGTACAAAAAATAGCATAAACATACCCAAAATTTCTTAATCCACGCCAAAAACTACCTAGTACTCCTATTGATTAGGTTCGTTTAAACCCATTTATGACAGGGTTGGCCCACACGTCCGTGCTGACAAGGCAGCTTAAACCAACACATTTTGTTTGACCGTTGACACGAGCGACCCACATCTGACCTTCTATCCTGTTATTCCTCCTCAAATCATTATTTTCCTGAACATTACTTCAAACAGTACTGATGCGTGTTCATCGGTGGCGCCGGTGATGAGCGAGTTGGCCGCCGCTCCGCCGGATAGGCCGGACGCCGCGCTGGCCTCTGCACGGGTTGGCAGGCTGGACCGAGCGTGACTCACGAGCGAGCAAGCCGCCGCGCCGGCCTTTGCTCGAGCCAGATGGCTGGCCTTAGCGCGGCGTGCGCGAGCAAGCCGCCGCGCTGCCATGCTAATCTAGCTAGCAAACCTTGCACACAAGCAGCTGGACGGAGCTATCTTGGCTAGCTAGCGGCCGCGAGCGCCCGACGGAGCTGGCATCCGGGCTGCCGCAACATGGGCTCCGCACCGATGGCGGTTTTGACCTCGCCTTCTGCCGGCGGCGGTAGCTGCGTCCCATGGTCGAGGATGACTAGGTGGACGGGCCGGAGGTAGGAGGTCACTCAAGGATTTTTGTTGGTAAGAGCATGTACAATGGTTGATAAGGTAGTCTTATCTTAAGTCTGCCATGTATGCAAGTGGTAGTAGTTTCTTGGCATTTTAGTGGTTTCTTGCATTATTAGAGCAAGTACAATAGAGCTGAGTCAGCGGGCTATAAGAAATAAACTAGTATATTTCTGCTTAGTTGGAGGAAAGAGAAGAGGAGAGAGAAGGTAAGCAGGCTCTTCGTGAAGAGCCAGCTCTAGCACGTGCTCCTAGGAACTTTGTGAGAATGAGAAGTGGGCCACATAATAAAAAAGTAGTACACTCTTTTGATCTATTATTGTACATGTTGGCTATAAGATGGGCTGTAGATGACATGGCACTGGTTTATAGCCAGCAGCAGATGATAGGGGTTTCTTGTAAGGAACAATGTACGTACTACTAGCGACAAAAGGCGATTCTAGGTTGCGTTGTACTCCAATGAGTACTACTAGTGGTCGCGGGAGTGTATACCTCATTTTGTGGGTTCGATCCCGGCCGAACACACGGTGGCCTTTTTTTTAAAAATAGTACTACTATACTTCGCTGCGAGCCAATATTTTACACGGGTAGTTTGAGTTTTGAAGTCAAACGGACGTGTGGACCCACAATCTGGGTGCACTGGACAGCCTAGACACGTGAACGGGTTTTCCTTCCCAGCATCCCGTGGCTCGCGTGCTCGCCCTAGCTGCACCTCGCTTGCAGCTTCCTCATCAGCTACTAGCATATTTAAACTAACGCCTCCCAATTAAGCCCGAGGAGACGGAAAAGCCTGGTGGGGCATTGGGAACTGTGCAATATGGCTCTGTACGTAAAGTGCTTTACTCCCTCCGTCTAGGTGTGTAAGTCACCTTACAAAAACCAAATAATCCCAAAACACTTAGGCACCGTACATTAACTCCCTTCTCGTTTTTTGTTTTGTGGCATATCAACCGATAAGATATGTGGGCTGTGCATGCTTTCAATGACTTGAGACTACCAAACATAACATGCAGTGGTTAGTTCATTGCATGCAATGCTATTAATTAGCAAAGAGACATTAAGTTTTCTCGTTTTCCTCTCCGCCTTGGTCGCGATGCACAACGTAAGATGACTTACACACCTAGACGGAGGAAGTACTACTACTCTGTAGCTTGTGGCGTTGCACGCATGGACTTCACTCCATTATCGGCTCTACTATAAAAGAAATTCTTTTGACGTGTTTTTTCTGAAACGGAGGCAAAAGCTTTGCTTCATCTCATTCGTAAAGAAGGAACTACTAACAAAGTTCGGCGAGATCCATTACACGTCCACAAATGGAAGCGAAAAGCCTATTCTCGCTGTATCAAATAACTCAAATGTTCTGCCCCCGCAGTAACCGTCGCTGATAAACAGGCTGCTAGTGTGTGCATGAGAGGAGCGGCTGAGTAGGCCAGCTACGTGAGAGGAGCGGCTGAATAGAGCACCGAGAGTACCCACTAGGCCACTACGCAGGTGTACTTCCCCTGCATTGGTAGTACAACGATGGTTCTAGAGAACAGTAGTACCCTCCACTTCCAACTATTGCTCCTTGGCCCTGAGATTCAAGAGTTCAAAACTGGTGCACTATACGAGACTAGACTAGAAGTACAATACATCGCACTACTAGTTGAGAAAAGTAGTACTAGTACTGCTATAGTACGAGTACGTACTCCTCCGTCACATAATGTAAGACATTTTTTGACACTAGTTGGCGTGTACAAAAATGGCAAAAACATACCCAAAATTTCTTAATCCACGCCAAAACTACTACCTAGTGCCAAAAATTTCTTACTAGTGCTATTATTTGTAGTAAATGCAATCCCATAACGTTCCATAATCCCTTTCTTTCAAAAAAAAAATTCTTCTGGAGAGAAGATTGCTATCTCCACGTGAGCTTCTCATAGGCCAGCGCCACCGCATGCAGTCATGTGAGAGAGAGGGAGACATCCATGGAGCATGCAGAGAGAGGAGAACGCGGGCGGACAGCCAATGGACTGCATGGGGCATTTATAGCTGCTAGCTCCTCCCATCCATGCGCCAGGGGTATTTCCGTCCAGAAAGCATGTAGCGAGCCCCTGCCTTGCTATCCGGGTTTGCTCTTATGTGCAGAGTAAAAAGAATCGGAGGGAGTACTAGTAGTAAATAATAGCCTCACCCCTTCGCCAAGGAACGATCTACAGTTGGAAGGGACGAGGCCCTGCGGTTACTACGCCTTATCTCCTCCTCGCTAGTTCCCCTCCCCCCGAAGAGAAGGCAGTTCGTTGCTGCTCCCATGGATTCACCAGGCGGTTCTCCTCCTCGTCGGGGCTGGGAGACCTTGGACAACGATCCTGTGGGAGAAATCGCACACCGCTCCGACGTCCTCACCGCCGCAAGACTCGGTGCTTCCCGCACCAACTTTTTCAAGACGCTGCTTAAACAAGCCATGCTTGTTGGTCTTCCATGCGTCCTCGAGGAGAAGGTTCTTCTATGGGACAATCCTTCGAACAGTCCACCGCTCCCTGGCCATGGTTGCACGTTGACTCTGCTAGAGTTGCCAACATTGAGAGGTAGTCGGATTTTGTCCGATGAGCAGGTCAGTAATGGAGTTTGATCATGTAGTACTTAGTTATTCCATTTCCATCCCATAATTTCTCCGCTGCCCACCGTCTTATATATAGGTCTGGGTCGGTGCCAACGAAGATTGGCTTGCATACCTCCGGCCGGATACCACCATCATTTCGCACAACATCCACAACAGTGCGACTGTTCTGGTAGACCCCTTCTCCACCATTGGGATTGGCCTTCCGGACTGGCTGGGCTTGAATACATATGATGATGCCTACATGAGATTGAAGAAGATAACAATTGCGGACCCGCCGACAAAGCGACACGGCTACGATGATTACTATCTCATCGCGGTGTTCAACATAAGGATTGCCATCAATGCAAGAGGCAGTAACGGCAGAGGCTGGCGCATGTTGGCGGTGGTAGATTTGTACCCCTACACGTTCGAAGACGTCGTGCGCCATCTAGGATGCATCTTCGCGGTGACAAGCCAGGGGACTTGTTTCATCTGGTTGCCATCCTACGGTATGGGAGATTACAAACGGAATGCACAAACCATCATTTGCATCCCTAACGGTACTCCATTATTTTGCAGGGACCAGTCATCCCCCGATCAAATAAGATCGCCGATCCTGGATGTGCATTTGCATCCACGATTCGGTCTAACCTGGAACCTTGTAGCTGACTTTGGCATATTGGGATCAACTATCTTAGCAGTCGTTACCCATGGTACCACTGATGTGCAACATGGTCACACAATCTACCAAAATTGGACCGTCACCATCTACCCAGGTATTCCATTTTTTAACCCTCTCGCCTTCTCTTTCATTGTTGTACTAGTAGTATACTTTGTAGTACTAGTAGGGGTACTTTTTACCTTGGAGGACGCATATAGCTAGCTAGGCCCTTGAAGACTTGAACCCACTAGCTGCCACCATTTTTGTTTTTCCATGTATTACTATCTCATCCATGTAGCCAAGAGTGGCTATATATAATAAGTCGGTTATTTTACTTCCTCTATACCGGAGTAGTACTATTTGCTGCACAGTATTACTGATCGCCATATTTGAGCACAACATTATTATGCATGGACCTTGACTATGTACGTCACCATGTGTCCAGATCTGGGATGCCGCGTGTACCAGATGAACATCGCCGAGTTTGACCCCCGTGATGCTACGTGGGTGCCGAGGAACACTCTTGGAGAGTACTCGCTTTTCATCGGGGACAACTACCCCATTGTGAAGTGGATGCCACCTTCCGTGCACGACACGGAAGGCCTGCCGTTCATGAAGCATGGTTGTGTCTTTAGTGTGCACCGCCGGATGAACGACATGCTGGGACACGCTATCCCGGGATTTATATCGCTTCAACTTGGATGAGTCTCCATCGTGTGGAACCGGACTAGAAAGCTGCGACAATGATTCCCGTTGCCCACCACTATGGATCGTGCCATCCATGAAGAACACCTGGGACTGGAACCTGGAGGAGGACATGTAGCCCATCTATAATGTGTAAGTGGAGTACGGTAATTGTGAACGGCAGCGCTGTGAATATATGTAGACTAGTCGTGCACAAATTTATCACAAGAATTGGAGATGAACTTGTGTGGCATACTGGCATTTGTCCTTTAGATTTTATTACTAGTAAATGTGTTATGTGTACGTGCAACTTGTGTAGTTGTTGCACGGGCTCCAACACGCTCTTTGAGAAAGAAAGGTGGCACAACTTTGGATATACGTGATGTGGCGGCATCATACAGCAGCATCGTTCGCTATAGTTGTAGTACACTCCTACTAGGATGATAACTCTTGTAAAACATTGTGCTTGGCTCTTTGCCTCTTCGGGAGGTTCAACAGTTCGTACTCGTGTGAACCTTGCACTTGGCTCTTCGCCTCTTCGGAAGGTCCAACAACGATGATACTACAGTACAATATGCTTCTGGAAATCTGACACTGATTGAATTGCTGCACGTCCACCGCGAGGGCGAGGGAGAGGGAGAGGGCACTGTAGTCAAAACCCTCTCCTCGTCCTGCGAACCACCACGCGCGTGGGAGAGGGAGAGGCGTAGTAAGCAAGCTTCTCCTCGTTCGGCGAGTTGACGGGACACATCAAAGCAGTACTAGTACTAGTAGTAGTAGTCCATACTGCATCCTTTCCGATTAATATGGCTTAATTTGAAACGAGAAAAATACACTGGCGGTCAACGTATGTGACAATACGCTCTTTACGGTCACTATATATAGTTTTGCGGCGATTATACGATCACTAGCTCATCATAGAGCACCGTATTGCACCCTACTAACCGGCCACATAGTCGATGTGGCACTTTGTTGACTGGTTAAATTGTCACCTGGTTTCTAGGTCCCACGTGTCAGTTGGTAGAGCAAAGAAATCAGTTAAACAAAACTTTACGCATGCATGACACGAGTCCAACCCTTGTGCGCGAACCGCCCTGGCTGTGTATGTGAGTGCATGTACGTGTCCTCCCTCGGTCTTCCAACAAAGAGTGTACATCGGCTATAAAACAAAGAGTGTAGTACATGATGTACATCTACACTTCCAATGCATTTAGCCTTTAATCTAAATCGATATTGATTGACTAATTCACCAACTTGTGCTGTAGGTATAGGCTACATGTCTATCCTTAATTACAGCATGCAACGGCCTTCATTTAATCTTGTTATCTCAATGGTCGCATGCACATAAGTCTGTTACTTTTGGGTGTTAATTATACCCTGGTCAATGTGTAAATCTCTAAATGTACAGTCTTTCATGGACGTAGGGAGTAGGTTGAGCACTTGAGCGTGAGCATGCGTGTTGCGTCGTGTGCTGTGTGCCGCATGGGTGCGTGAGTGTTGCGTGCGTCCATGTGTACGTGTGAGTGTTGCATGTTGCATGCATGCATGCATGCATGGGCCTTACTCCCTCCCATTGACATGTTCATATTTCAAGCTTCCTCTGTTCCCTCCATATGGTGATACTCCCTCTGTTCCCAAATAGTATGGAGTAAAAGCCTCCCTCTGTTCCCGAATACGGAGTATTTTTCTTTCTACAGATTTCAACAAGTGACTAGGTACGGAGAAAAATGAGTGAAGTGAGCGTAGAGGCATAGGGATACTGTAGAAAGGAAGTCCTCGCGATCCATTATTCCCCATCTCGGTTAGAGAGAACTATTCAACTAGTCTTTGCAGTGAAGTGACAATACACGCTGCAGCAGATGGGACACGTAATTAATAAGCTGAACCAGCATGTTGGTGTTACTAAATCAGCCTTACCCAATACTGCCATCTCTTCTTCTTCCTCCTCTCTTCCCCATCGTCGGCCGCACACCATTTACCCCCGCTCACTGCTCGCCCGCCCGCGCCATCTTCCTTGGTAGCTCGCGCATACCATATCCCCCCGCTCACTGCTCGGCCACACAAGGAGAAGCTTCTTTGCTCGCCCGCCCGAATCCACTTCCTCGCTGGCTCGCAGGCACCGAAAACCCCAATGGCAGAACCGACTGACACGCAGAGCCGCGATTGGAATTCCCTCCCCGATGTTCTCTTGGAGCAGATCTGTAGTCGTACGGACCTACCCAGCACCGTCCGTCTGGCCGCATGCTCGGTGTCTTTGTACCATCTACTCGTCTGCAACCGGCCGGCTCTTTTCAAGACACCTTGCTTGCTGATGCTCGATCCTCGCAGGTGGCCCAGGCACCGACTTGACGATCCTACGGAGGTTGCCGTGGTGCCCCTCGACAAGCTACCACTACTCGTCCACCTGTCCTTCATGCGCGGCCACTACTGGGCGGGCATGAAGGCCAACTGGATCGTCCTCATCCACCACACCGGTAGTCCGTGGTGTCTCATGGATATCTACACCCAGCGAGAGATCACCCTTCCATCGTTGGATACCGCCGCCATCGAGCCTCGCGGCCCGCCGGACACTCCTGCCTACTACGCACGAGACGCGTCAAGCTTTTGGCTCGACCTCTGTTTGCAGAAAGTTGTAATCTGCGAAGTGCCCACACCATCAGAAGACTACATGGATTTCAAGCTCATTGCCTTGTTCAACATGGGATTAGTCTATCTGGAATCCGGTCACCATACATGGTTATGGCTCATCATCAATCCTGTTGAGGCAACATTTCTGTCTGATGCTATAGTGCACGATGACATCGTTTACGCGGTCAACGCACAGATTGGCTGCCTATACTGGTGGAATCTATCGTCGTGTAATTGTTCTATCTCATCTCATCTTTACCTTATGAATACGATTGCCTGTTCATTTGTTACAAATTTAGAATGCATAGCATGTCTATAACCACATCATTGCTATATGTTCCTCTCATTTCCTAGATTTTTATGACCACACATGTTATTGTTAGAGTTGATATGAGAACAATTGGCATCTAATGATTGTTAGAATACATATTATGAGAATAACATCATGATTGCTATATGTTACTCTCGTTTACAAGATTTTTATAACAACGCATGTTATTGCTTAGAGTTGATATGAGAACAGTAGTAGTAAGTGCTATGGTAGAATATGAGTAGGCGCTGTCATAGCTGTTTTCCTCTCATTGTTACATGATGTTTGAACCATGACATATTGCTAGAATATGAAAGCCATTGGCTTAATTTTTATCTTGGGGTATGATTATGACCACGACATTGCAATTCTCTGTCTATGATATGTGTCACTGTTATAATAATCTTAATTCCACACATACTCTGAACATGATTGTTTATTTTGTTGGGTAACGTAGTAATTTCAAAAAAATTCCTACGCACACGCAAGATCATGGTGATGCATAGCAACGAGAGGGGAGAGTGTGATCTACGTACCCTTGTAGACCGACAACGGAAGCGTTAGCACAACGCGGTTGATGTAGTCGTACGTCTTCACGGCCCGACCGATCAAGCACCGAAACTACGACACCTCCGAGTTCTAGCACACGTTCAGCTCGATGACGATCCCCGGACTCCGATCCAGCAAAGTGTCGGGGAAGAGTTCCGTCAGCATGACGGCATGGTGATGATCTTGATGTACTGCCATCGCAGGGATTCGCCTAAGCACCGCTACAATATTATCGAGGATTATGGTGGCAGGGGGCACCACACACGGCTAAGAATATGATCACGTGGAGCAACTTGTGTGTCTAGGGGTGCCCCCTTCCCCCGTATATAAAGGAGCAGGGGAAGGTGCGGCCGGCCAGGAGGAGGGCGCGCCAGGAGGAGTCCTACTCCCATCGGGTGTAGGATTCCTCCCCTTTTCCTAGTTGGAATAGGATTCGGGAGGGGTAAAGAGGAGAGAGAGAAGGAAGGGGGGCACCGCCCCCCTCTCCTTGTCCTATTCGGACTAGGGGGGAGGGGCGCGCGGCCCAGCCCTGGCCACCTCTCCTCTCTTCCACTAAAGCCCACTAAGGCCCATATACCTCCTGGGGGGTTCCGGTAACCTCCCGGTACTCCGGTAAAATCCCGATTTCACCCGGAACACTTCCGATATCCAAATACAGGCTTCCAATATATCAATCTTTATGTCTCGACCATTTCGAGACTCCTCGTCATGTCCGTGATCACATCTGGGACTCCGAACAAACTTCGGTACATCAAAATGCATAAACTCATAATATAACTGTCATCAAAACCTTAAGCGTGCGGACCCTACGGGTTCGAGAACAATGTAGACATGACCGAGACACGTCTCCGGTCAATAACCAATAGCGGAACCTGGATGCTCATATTGGCTCCCACATATTCTACGAAGATCTTTATCGGTCAGACCGCATAACAACATACGTTGTTCCCTTTGTCATCGGTATGTTACTTGCCCGAGATTCGATCGTCGGTATCTCAATACCTAGTTCAATCTCGTTACTGGCAAGTCTCTTTACTCGTTTCGTAATACATCATCTTGCAACTAACTCATTAGTTGTTATGCTTGCAAGACTTATGTGATGTGCATTACCGAGAGGGCCCAGAGATACCTCTCCGACAATCGGAGTGACAAATCCTAATCTCGAAATATGCCAACCCAACATGTACCTTTGGAGACACCTGTAGAGCTCCTTTATAATCACCCAGTTACGTTGTGACGTTTGGCAGCACACAAAGTGTTCCTCCGGCAAACGGGAGTTGCATAATCTCATAGTCATAGGAACATGTATAAGTCATGAAGAAAGCAATAGCAACATACTAAACGATCGGGTGCTAAGCTAATGGAATGGGTCATGTCAATCACATCATTCTCCTAATGATGTGATCCCATTAATCAAATGACAACACATGTCTATGGTTAGGAAACATAACCATCTTCGATTAACGAGCTAGTCAAGTAGAGGCATACTAGTGACGTTTGGTTTGTCTATGTATTCACACAAGTATTATGTTTCTGGATAATACAATTCTAGCATGAATAATAAACATTTATCATGATATGAGGAAATAAAATAATAACATTATTATTGCCTCTAGGGCATATTTCCTTCATATTTTTGTCCTTTTGGTCTCCAATTTGAATTGTTGCTGCAGACGCAAATGCGCTGGCCTTCATGATTCCAGGACCTGGAACCATACCAGCCGATGGCTGGTGGTTTATCGCTCGTTCAGCTGACGACGGTCATTTGATGCTCATTCGCACGTACCAAATTGACCAAACCATTACATCAAACCACATGCAGTACAATGCGTGGGGCGTTCGTGACATTGATGGCTATGGCTGCTTCATGTTCGAGAAATATCCCAGCTCCGTTGGGCCAGGCGTATTCAACTGGAGGGGGGTTTACAGCCTTGGCAACCACTCCTTGCTCCTCGGGCTCAATTATCCGATCATCCAACCAATCATCGATCATATCACTGGCGATGATTACTGTGCTATGCAACTTCCATTCGCGAGGGGGGCTATGTTTACACATCATACCATGGAATCACCATATGTAGAGATTCATCGACACAGCTTGTTGCCAGATAATCTTCAGTGTGTGAAAGGCATCAAGCTTCCATGTGATGGATGGCTTTTGCAAACCCGACATGCGGCGATGTGGTTCATGCCAACAGCAAATATGCACAACTTGATTCATGCTGATATCTAGACTGAGCCATGTATTCTGCTGCTGTAGCACGGCCCTCTTTTGTTGGATATTATGTACTGTTGTTAGCTTGAAGCACTCCTCTGGTTTGAAGGATACTCCCTCCGCCCCATAATATAAGAGCGTTTTTGATACTATGCTAGTGTCAAAAATGCTCTTATATTATGGGACGGAGGGAGTAGATACCTTCCTGGGATCAAGTGCATCCTAACTCACCTGGATAGGATGTACTGATAATGATGATGGAGATGCTGTGCAGAAGCCATATATATATAAGTTAGGCTTCAAGTGCGTACTTGTTAGTTAAACCTATGTATAAATTGTGACACTAAATACGACTAGTAAGTACTCCAGTATAGTAGCAGTACTAGTATACGTCGGTCAAATTATTCATCATGTCCACACATTGAATTGACGTGACAACACGCTGCGCGTGAGGTGACACAAGAATCCCGACGGCGTGTTCGGGTATTCTGGACTTCAGATTTGGAGTACCACTTATATGTCAAAATCTTTCATCATTCACTTAAAACAGTTGATTGATCATACATTGAGTACCATATAACTGGAATTACCGATGCAAGTCGAAGAAGGATTGGCCGGTGCTGGCGGCTGGCGTCAAGTTCGATCCCACGGATCAGGAGCTGATCGAGCACCTTGAGGCCAAAGTGAGTGCTGACAGCGCGAGATTTCAGTCTCTCATCGGTTTGTTCATACCAACCATCGATAGTGAGCACGGCATATGCTACACCCAACCTGAGAAACTTCCAGGTAAGACACCAATCGGCCGTCTACTTGCACAAACATATTCATTTGTTCATAGCTCTATTTTTGTTTTTAGACGCAGACCTGGTGAAGCAATCACAATTTGACAGTTAATAAAAAGTGAAACAAGTGACTGCAACATGCCAAAGATGTTATGAAAATGCCAACTAGGTACACTAAAACCTGTATTCCACAATACTGCAGGTATCACACTGAGTGGCCTAAGAAAGCATTTCTTCCAGCGCAATTCCAGGGTGTTTAAAAGGGGCACGTGGACGCTTCGCAAGATACAGTCGGAGTGCGGCATGCACGCGATGTGGCACAAGACCGGCAATACCTTGCCGGTGATGGTCAACGGCCGATAGACGGGCAACAAAAAAGGTTCTGGTGCTGCACACCAACAAGAACTTCGACCAGCAGAGGACCAACTGGGTGATGCACCAGTACCACCTCGGGGACCTGGAGTAAGAGAAGGAGCGGGACCTGGTCCTCTGCAAGATTTTCTACCAGACGAACACTAGGGCCAGGAGTAAAAAGATTATAAGTAAGTTTGGTATTGGTAGTTGTACTACCTTGTCGTCCGCAAGTTGGTATTGTTGTTAACGATCTTTTGGTATGAACTTGCATTTGCTTCCAACCATCATGCCGAGGGTCGACGTGGATATAAAGCTGAATCATTTGTTTCGAAACGAATTTTCAGGCACCTGATTTTTATTTGATGGGTAGCATAAGCACCCGTCGTTCGAATTCCCAGTTCTCCAATTTTTTCGAAACAAGTGCATGCACTTATTATCACGATAAAAAAACAATATCCATGCTGCATCCCAGTTATCAGTCTATACTTGCAGAATTCTCTCATTTATTGAGCATGTATATTGTTTTTTCAAGTCGAGCAAATTTCAACTGGGTTGTAGACTGCCCAGGGTTGGTTTTGTTTTTAACAGGCCCAACCCATGACGACAACGGGGCACAAAGATCCAGCAGGTATCTACTGGCCTCTGGCCCGCCAGCGTTAGTTATATTTTGTCTTACAAGATCCGCAGACAGTTTTTTTACTGAATCAAACACACAACCCAGTTCTATTATCCTCTTGAAACGCATGTCCTACATCCGTTTTCTAATCTCTACCTATAGTTTTACTAGTTCATATACACATATCATTATATTGAAACCACATAAAATTCCCTTTTCATATTTACATCCTTATTTTTGTTGTTTTTTCCCACCCAGCGCTGATTTTTTACCACTGGTTTTCCCTTAAACCAACTCAATTGTCCCACGTTTTATTTGCTTACAAAAACAAAACGATTTTTTGGCAAATCAATAAGTTCTTAAAAAAATGTTTATCGTTTCGGGATTACAACAGTTCAGACTCCACCGAAATATGCAAAATAAGGTTGAAATTTTTGACCGTGGTCCTGGGCAGAAAATGGGCTGTAATAAATTACTTCAGAATTAGCAAATGGGCTACAGATTATAAAAAATAGCAAATGGGATTTATGTTGTCTGCCACAGATTTGGAGGCTGACTTGAGGGCCTACTAAGTTCATGCGTACACAAGGTTTCTCAAAAAAGAAACTTAGTCAACAATCGATTCTACCAGCGTCAGACCGTTAGATGTCAATCTAACAGTAATCGTGCTTCTTCAGTCTCTGATCTTCCTGTCCCAGCCGCCCAAACCAGCCGCATCAGAACCGCCTGCTCCCGCCTCCCGTGACCGGCAGTGCTGCCGGGCAGGCCTCACGACCCCATCATACTCGCATCCCTGGCCTGTCTATCCCTCTACTCACCCACACCTCCTGTTATTTTCCGGCGACGGCAGTCGAACCAGCCAACCCTCGTACTCTCCACCGCGTGGGCAGCCACTGCGTGTCTTCCCCGGCTCCGTGTCGTTCCCTTCGTAGGCCTCACCGTCGTCCACCGCCCTGGTGCTCTCGGCGCGGCGTGGTCAAGGATGTCCATCTAACGGCCGTAGTGCCTCTTCAACCTCTGGTCTTCTTGCCCCAGCCGCCCAAAGCAGCGCCGGTCGTGCCGCATGCTCCTGCCTCCCGTGGCCGGCTGTGCTGCCGCGGAGGCCTCATCGTCCCCATACTACTCCCACCGCTGGCCAGGCCATCCCTCCACTCACCCACTCCCCCTGTTATTCTGCGGCGACGGCAACCTCACACCGCAGCCGAACCAGTGAACCCTCGTACTCCTCTCCGCGCGGGCATCCACTGCCGCGTCTTCCCCGGCTCCGCATCGTCCCCTTCCTAGGCCTCGCCGTTGTCCACCACCGTGGTGCTCTTGGTGCGGCGTGGTCAATGTGGTCAACGATCGACTTCCATCGGAAGAGTACTGTACGTGGAGAGGTTGATAGCTGGGTCCACGGCAGCCGCAAGGAAGTGCCTCCTTATTACGCGCAAAATAATTATTCCTCCACCTGACAGCAGGGACCCATCAGACGGGCCACCAGTATTTTGCGGAAAAAACATTTCCCCCTGACTGCTGGGACCCACCGGACGGGCCACCGCATTTCGTGGAAAAACGTTTGCCCCTGACTGCTGGGACCCACCAGACGGACCATCATATTTCATGAAAAAAACGTTCCCCCCGCTGTCACCTTGGACCCACCGGAAGTGCCTCCTTATTACGCACAGAAAAATGCATACCCCCTGCTAGCTAGGACCCACCATGGTGGGAGGCTGACTTGTGGGCCTACTAAGTTGACGGGGACGGAGGGCTTTGTCAACTTAGTCAATATGAACGATTCTAGCTCCAGTGACCGTGCGATGTCCATCGAACGACCGTCGTGCTTCTTCAATCTCTGCTCTTCCTGCTCCAGCCGCTCAAACAAGCGCCGGTGGGACTGCCTGCTCCCTCCTTCCCGTGACCGGCTCTGCTGCCGCGCAGGCCTCACTACCCCACCGTACTCCCATCGCTGGCCTAGCCATCCCTCTACTCACCCACACCTGCTGTTATTCTCCGGCGATGGCAAATGAACCAGTAAACCCTCGTACAGTCGTACTCCCCTCCGCGTGGGAAACAACTGCCGAGTCTTCCCTGCCTTCGTGTTGTTCCCTTCCTAGGCCTCGCCGTCGTCCACCGCCCTGGTGCTCTCGGCACGGCCTGGTCAACGTGGCCAATAACCGACATGCATCTGAAGTGGACTGTACGTGGAGGGGCCGACATCTGGGTCCACGGCCGCACGCAAGGAAATGCCTCCTTATTACGCGCAAAATAATGATTCCTCCACCTGCCATCAGGGACCCACCGAAAGGGCCTCTGTATTTCGCGAAAAAAACGTTACCACCACTGACAGCTCGGACCCACCAGCTATATCTTCGCACGCAAGGAAGTGCCTTCTTATTACGCACAAAAAAATGAATACCCCCCCTGTTAGCTGGGACCTAGTATAGTGGCAGGCTGACTTGTGGGCCTACTAAGTTGACGGGGACGGAGGGCTTTGTCAACTTAGTCAATATATGCACGATTCTAGCTCCAGTGACCGTATGATGTCCATCCAACGGCCGTAGTGCTTCTTCAACCTTTGGTCTTCTTGCTCCAGCCACCCAAACCAGAGCCGGTCGTGCCTCATGCTCCTGCCTCCCATGGCCGGCTGCGATGCGGCGGAGGCCTCACCACCCCCTACTACTCCCACCGCTGGCCAGGCCATCCCTCTACTCACCCACACCCCCTGTTATTCTGCGGCGACGACAGCCTCACACCGCAGCGAACCAGTGAACCCTCGTACTCCTCTACGCGTGGGCATCCACTGTCACGTCTTCCCCGGATCCGCGTCGTCCCCTTCCTAGGCCTCGCCGTCATCCACCGCCCTGGTGCTCTCGGTGCGGCGTGGTCAACGTGGTCAAGGAACGGCTTCCATCGAACGTGGACTGTACGTGGAGAGGCTGATAGCTGGGTCCACGGCCGCAGCAAGGAAGTGCCTCCTTATTACGTGCAAAATAATTATTCCTCCACCTGACAGCAGGGACCCACCAGACGGGCCACCGTATTTCGCGAAAAAAACATTTCCCCCTGACTGCTGGGACCCACCAGCTACATCTCCGCATGCAAGGAAGTGCGTCCGAGAAAAAAACGATTCGCCCCCCCGACTGCTGGGACCCACCAGCTACATCTTCGCAGGCAAGGAAGTGCCTGACAGTCGGGACCCACCTGGTCGAAGCGTACGTAGCATTGTCATTTTGGTCGCGAACGTGTACGTACATATATACTGGTGGATGTAGAGGCGCGCACGTGTCGTAGTAGAGGCGTACGTGTCGTAGTAGAGGCGCGCACGTAGCATGTACACGTACGTAGAGCGGCTAGGGTGCAAGAAAGAAAATACGGCCACGTATGTGTACATACGGGCGGGGTCTTGAACGCCTACTCGCGCATACGTACGGCCAGGGCTCGTGTACATGGCTGGGTCGGAACGGAGAAACAATGCCGTCGTCGTGTTCATGGGGAGGCAGCGTTGTCGTCGTGTTCATGGGGAGGCAACGGAATGTGTCGTGTTCATGGGGAGGCAACGGAATGCGTCGTGTTCATCGGGAGGCAACGGAACGCGTGGGAGCCAACCGGCTGGGTCCGAATGGAATGCGTGGTCGTGTTCATCGAGAGGGCTTGGACGGAACATGTGATGGAAACGAGGCCTGGCGTACCGCACAACGGAGGAAACGGCCTTGTGTTCGACCGGCCACGTTTGAAACGGGATCCTGTTCATCGGGAGGGGTCTGGTGTACCACAAAACGGAGGAAACGGACCTCCTACGGTCGAAACGGGGGTCCTATTGATCGGGAGGGGTGTGGCGTACCACAAAATGGAGGAAACGGACCTCCTACGGTCGAAACGGGGGTCCTGTTGATCGGGAGGGGTGTGGCGTACCGCAAAACGGACGAAACGGACTTGTGTTGGAGCGCTACGGTCGAAACGGGGGTCCTGTTCATCGGGAGGGGTGTGGTGTACCACAAAATGGGACTCCACGGGATACTGTTCATCTCCACCGTCGACCTCCTCTAGCCTCCACGGGCTACCGTCGACCTCCTCCAGCCTCCACGGGCTCTTGTTCATCCATCATCCACCGCGCACTACTCCACCGGCTACTGTTCAACCACCCCTCCACGGGCACCCCTCCACCGTCTACTGTTCATCCAACCCTCCACACCATGGGGTCCTGTTCAACCACCCCTCCACAGGCACCCCTCCACCGTCTACTGTTCATCCAGCCCTCCACCACACCACAGGGTCCTGTTCATCCAGAGGCAACGCCACCGCTCACTGTTCATCCAAACCCCCCACGCAACACTCACTGTTCATCCCAGAGGCAGCATCGATCGGCTTCAGTTAGCAGTAGTAGCGAAGGAATCGCTCGATCGGGTTCAGTTAACATCCATCGATCCATCGCTCGGGTTCAGTAACGCGTAGCCTGCAGTGCAATCGCTCGGGTTCAGTTAGAGCCCAATGCCTCGCTCGGGTTCAGTTAGAGCCAACGCCTCGCACACACACGCGTGCGTGTACGAGAGAAACGCGCATCGCTCGGCCCCCGACCTCCCACCGTAACCGGGAACTCCCTGAAATTTTCCTCCCCCTCGCTTCTACCATGGTTTTTTGGACGGCCCAAAGAATGTCATGCAGCTGCGTCTCCGGCCCGCCCAGGACGAAAAGCCCATTTTCTGTCATGATTTTTTTGTCATAGAAGTAGGAGCCCACCACATCTATGATGATACCGGGTTTTGTCACAATTATCGTCATAGAAGTGTCATATGTATGACAATTTTTTTTTCGTTCGGCCCAAAATGTCACGGATGTGTCTTTTTTTGTAGTGATAGACGTCAACATGACACCTGTCTAGTGCTCGCAATGCATTGACAAACCACTTTCCATTTGTAATCATCTAGAGGTTCAATGGAAGGATCCAGAAGCTTTATAAACTCCCCACTTAGGGAAAGAATGGTTGTTAACACACTCGAGAAGTGCCTACTAATAGTCTCGAAAGAATGATTGTAAGTGTCGCAGGTCAACCTCATCTTAAGACCATGTCCAACCACCAATAAAAATATTGCAACCTTTTCTTCTACAGTCACATATATGCTGCCAACCAAGCCACACTTCTCACGCAACATAGCACATAAATCATGGAAGTTTCTTTTAGTTAATCACAACTCATCATAGCAAGTTACTTCTGAACCATTGTACATTTCTTTGAGAAAATACTTCCTAAGACCATACCGATGCTCCTCGTTACTGAAGCATCCTAAACTCTTTGGTGCCCTTTGCGTACTAAGATAAGCTAGTGCAAGACAAACTGACTCAACATACATTGTTGTCAATACAATCCTTTTCCTTTTTCTTCTTTTGTTCTCTTGAGTGATGGAAGCAATTAAGTCCAATTGAGACATTATGGAGCCACAATGCACACATATACAAACACTAATTATGAACTTGGCATTAGCACACATAAAATCGTTATTTCACTATTAAATCTACACATGACCAGGACACAACATATCAATTGACAGAGAAAAACATAAATTATCCAATCATCACATGAGCAGGACAAAACATCACATATTCAACATCTCAATTGATAGAGAAAATCATTATTTTTTCACCTCAAACCGGCCCCATGGCGATGAAATCAATCTACACAAAACATACAAGTTCAGGTCAGCAAACTTTACACAAAAAATGGACCAACAGAGGACAATCTACGTCAATCAGCATGAACACATGGCTGTGATAGTAAAAGAAGGGGGCAGAGGAGGAGGTGATCGATTGGCGGGGAAGGAGAAAGATCTAGGGCAACAGGGGGAGAAGATGAAGGGGGCAAAGGAGGAGGTGGTTGGATGGCGCCCAAGGAGGAGGATCCGGGGTGGTAGAGAAAGAAGAAGCAGGGGGCGAGAAGAGGTGGTGCTCCGGCGGCAGCCAAATCTAATGGATTAGGGGATTCAGAAGGGGGCGGAGGGGACTGCACATGAGAGGATGGAGAGAATCAGTGTAAGGGAAAGAGATGGAGCTGCGGCAGCGGGTCGCCAGAGGAGGGGGAGGGAGGCCGGTGAGAGGAGCATACCTTGTTGGAAATATGCCCTAGAGGCAATAATAAAGTGGTTATTATTATATTTCCTTAGTCATGATAAAGGTTTATTATTCATGCTATAATTTTATTGATTGGAAACTTAAATACATGTGTGAATACATAAGAAAATACCAAGTCCCTAGTAAGCCTCTACTAGACTAGCCCGTTGATTATAAGATGGTTAAGGTTTCTTGACCATAGACATGAGTTTTCATTTGATAATGGGATCACATCATTAGGAGAATGATGTGATGGACAAGAACCATCCATTAGCTTAGCATATGATCGTTCAGTTTATTGCTACTGGTTTCTTAATGTCAAGTACATATTCCTTCGACCATGAGATCATGCAACTCCCAGATACCGGAGGAATACCTTGTGTGCTATCAAATGTTACTTTGTAATAGGGTGATTCTAAAGGTGCTCTACGGGTATCTCCGAAGGTGTATGTTGAGTTGGCGTGAATCGAGATTGGGATTTGTCACTCCGTATGATGGAGAGGTATCTCTGGGCCCTCTCGGTAGCACAGCATCACAAGAAGCTTGCTAGCAAAGTGATGACTAAGGAGTTAGTTACAAGATGATGTGTTACAAAAAAGTAAAGAGACTTGCCCGTAACGAGATTGAACTAGGTATGGAGATACCGATGATAACCCACAAGTATAGGGGATCACAACAATTTTTGAGGGTAGAGTATTCAACCCAAATTTATTGATTCGACACAAGGGAAGCCAAAGAATATTAGCGAGTATTAGCAGTTGAGTTGTAAATTCAACCACACCTGTAAGACTTAATAACTGCAGCAAAGTATTTAGTATCAAATAGTATGGAAGTAACGGTAACAGTGGCAAAAGTAACAGTAGCAGTTTTGTAATGATTGTAACAACAGTAGCAATGAAAGTAACTAAGGAAAGATGAATATGTGAAAAGCTCGTAGGCAGTGGATCAACAATGATAATTGTGTTGGATGATATTCATCATGTAGCAGTCATAACCTAGGGTGACACAAAACTAGCTCCAATTCATCAATATAATGTAGGCATGTATTCCGTATATAGTCATACGTGCTTATTGAAAAGAACTTGCATGCCATCTTTTGTCCTACCCTCCCATGGCAGCGGGGTCCTAATGGAAATTAAGGGATATTAAGGCCTCCTTTTAATAGAGAACTAGACTAAAGCATTAGCACTTAGTGAATACATGAACTCCTCAAACTACGGTAATCACCGGAAAGAATCCCAATTATTGTCACCTTGGGGTATGCGGATCATAACTCGTAATAGGTGTCTACAACTTCAAGATAGGATCAAGAACACAAATATATTCATGAAAACATAATAGGTCCAGATCTGAAATCATGGCACTTGGGCCCTAGCGACAAACATTAAGCATAGTACAGTCGTAGAAACATCAATCTCAGAACATAGTGGATACTAGGGATCAAACCCTAAGAAAACTAACTCGATTACATGATAAATCTCATCCAACTTATCACCGTCCAACAAGCCTACGATGGAATTACTCATGCACGGTGGTGAGCATCATGAAATTGGTGATGGAGGAAGGTTGGTGATGATGATGATGAGGTATTGCCCTCTCCGGAGCCCCGAACGGACTCCAAATCAGCCCTCCCGATGAAGAACAGGAGGTGGCGGCGGCTCTGTATCGTAAAACGCGATGAATCTTTCTTTGATTTTTCTCCGTGAATAGGTACTTATAGAGTTGGAGTTAGGGTTGGAGGTGGTCCAGGGGCCCCACAAGCCAGGAGGGTGCGCCCTCGGGGGGTAGGTGTGCCCCTGGGCTTGTGGCCCATGGGTGGCCCCCCTGTGGGATCTTTTTGCACTAGTATTTTTATTTGTTCCACAAACATTCTCCGTAAATTTTCAGGTCAATCCGAGAACATTGATTTCTGTACAAAAATAACAACATGGCAATTCTGCTGAAAGCAACATCAGCTCGGGTTAGTTCCATTCAAATCATGCAAATTAGAGTCCAAAACAAGGGCAAAAGAGTTTGGAAAAGTAGATACGATGGAGACGTATCAACTCCCCCAATCTTAACCCATTGATTGTCCTCAAGCAATTCAGTTGACAAACTGAAAGTGACAAACAAAAAACTTTTACAAACTCTGTTTGATCTTTGTAGCGATCCGACCTCAAACGGTCAAATCTCTGTGTATAAGTGTCATCCCTGGATCGGTAATGCTGACACATGATACGTCTCCAACATATCTATAATTTTTTATTGCTCCATGCTATATTATCTACTGTTTTGGACATTATTGGGATTTATTATCCACTTTTATATTATTTTTGGGACTAACCTACTAATCGGAGGCCCAACCCAGAATTGTTGTTTTTTTGCCTATTTTAGGGTTTCGAAGAAAAGGAATATCAAACGGAGTCCAAACGGAATGAAACCTTCGGGAACGTGATTTTCTCACTGAACATGATCCATAGGACTTGGACCCTACGTCAAGAAACAAAAGAGGAGGCGACGAGGTAGGGGGGCGCGCCTACCCCCCCAGACACGCCCTCCACCCTCGTGGGCCCCCTGTTGCTCCACCGACGTACTCCTTCCTCCTATATATACCTACGTACCCCCAAACGATCAGATACGGAGCCAAAACCCTAATTCCACCGCCATAACTTTCTGTATCCACGAGATCCCATCTTGGGGCCTATTCCAGAGCTCCGCCGGAGGGGGCATCGATCACGGAGGGCTTCTACATCATCACCATAGCCCCTCTGATGAAGTGTGAGTAGTTCACCTCAGACCTACAGGTCCATAGTTATTAGCTAGATGGCTTCTTCTCTCTTTTTGGATCTCAATACAATGTTCTCCCCCTCTCTTGTGGAGAACTATTTGATGTAATCTTCTTTTTGCGGTGTGTTTGTTGAGACCAATGAATTGTGGGTTTATGATCAAGCCTATCTATGAACAATATTTGAATCTTCTCTGAATTCTTTTATGTATGATTGGTTATCTTTGCAAGTCTCTTCGAATTATCAGTTTGGTTTGGCCTACTAGATTGATCTTTCTTGCAATGGGAGAAGTGCTTAGCTTTGGGTTCAATCTTGCGGTGTCCTTTCCCAGTGACAGTAGGGGCAGCAAGGCACGTATTGTATTGTTGCCATCGAGGATAACAAGATGGGTTTTTCATCATATTTCATGAGTTTATTCCTCTACATCATGTCATCTTGCTTAAGGCGTTACTCTGTTTTCATAACTTAATACTCTAGATGCATGCTGGATAGCGGTCGATGAGTGGAGTAATAGTAGTAGATGCAGGCAGGAGTCGGTCTACTTGTCTCGGACGTGATGCCTATATACATGATCATACCTAGATATTCTCATAACTATGCTCAATTCTATCAATTCCTCAACAGTAATTTGTTCACCCACCGTAGAATACTTATGCTCTTGAGAGAAGCCACTAGTGAAACCTATGGCCCCCGGGTCTATCTTCATCATATTAATCTTCCAATACTTAGTTATTTCCTTTGCTTTTTTACTTTGCTTTTATTTTACTTTGCATCTTTATCATAAAAATACCAAAAATATTATCTTATCATATCTATCAGATCTCACTCTCGTAAGTGGCCATGTAGGGATTGACAACCCCTTATCGCGTTGGTTGCGAGGATTTATTTGTTTTGTGCAGGTACGAGGGACTCACGCGTAGCCTCCTACTGGATTGATACCTTGGTTCTCAAAAACTGAGGGAAATACTTACGCTACTTTGCTACATAATCCCTTCCTCTTCGGGTAAAATCAACACAGTGCTCAAGAGGTAGCAAGAAGGATTTCTGGCTACGTTGCCGGGGAGTCTACGCAAAAGTCAATATACCAAGTACCCATCACAATCCCTATCTCCCGCATTACATTATTTGCCATTTGCCTCTCATTTTACTCTCCCCAACTTCACCCTTGCCGTTTTATTCGCCCTCTCTCTCTCTATCCTCCCTCTCTTTCTCTATTTGCCTCTTTTTGCCCGCTTGCTTTTTGTTTGCTTGTGTGTTAGTTTGCTTGCTTGTCACGATGGCTCAAGATAACACTAAATTGTGTGACTTTACCAATACCAACAACAATGATTTTATTAGCACTCTGATTGCTCCTCTTACCGATGCTGAATCTTGTGAAATTAATACTGCTTTGCTGAACCTTGTCATGAAAGATCCGTTTTCCGGCCTTCCTAGTGAAGATGCTGCTACCCATCTAAATAGCTTCGTTGATTTGTGTGATATGCAAAATAAGAAAGATGTGGATATTGATATTGTTAAATTGAAGCTATTTCCTTTTTTGCTTAGAGATCATGCTAAAGCTTGGTTCTCGTCTTTGCCTAAAAATAGTATTGATTCATGGAATAAGTGCAAAGATGCTTTTATCTCTAAGTATTTTCCTCCCGCTAAGATCATCTCCCTTAGAAACGATATTATGAATTTTAAGCAACTTGATCATGAACATGTTGCACAAGCCTGGGAGAGGATGAAATTAATGATACGTAATTGCCCTACTCATGGTTTGAATTTGTGGATGATTATACAAATTTTTTATGCTGGATTGAATTTTGCTTCTAGAAATCTTTTAGATTCGTCCGCGGGAGGCACTTTTATGGAAATCACTTTAGGAGAAGCTACTAAACTCCTAGATAATATTATGGTTAATTATTCTCAATGGCATACTGAAAGATCTACTAATAAAAAGGTGCATGTGATAGAAGAAATTAATGTTTTGAGTGGAAAGATGGATGGACTTATGAAATTATTTGCTAGTAAAAGTGTTTCTTCTGATCCTAATGATATTCCCTTGTCTACTTTGATTGAGAATAATAATGAATCTATGGATGTGAATTTTATTGGTAGGAACAATTTTGGTAACAACACGTATAGAGGAAATTTTAATCCTAGGCCTTATCCTAGTAATCCCTCTAATAATTATGGTAATTCCTACAACAATTATTATGGAAATTATAATAAGATGCCCTCTGATTTTGAATCTAATATTAAAGAATTTATTACTTCACAAAAGAATTTCAATGCTTTGATTGAAGAAAAATTGCTTAAGATTGATGAGTTGACTAGGAATGTTGATAGAATTTCTCTTGATGTTGATTCTTCAAAACTTAGATCTATTCCACCTAAGCATGATATCAATGAGTCTCTCAAAGCCATGAGAATTTCAATTAATGAGTGCAAAGAAAGAACCGCTAGGATGTGTGCTAAGAAAGATGCCTTTATAAGAGCGTGTTCTTCTAGTTCCTATGAAAATAAAGATGAAGATCTAAAAGTCATTGATGTGTCCCCTATTAAATCTTTGTTTTGCAATATGAATCTTAATAATGATGGGACTGAATATGATCCACCTTTACCTAGAAGGCGTTCCAAGAATTCGGAGTTTTTAGATCTTGATGCTAAAATTGATGAAAGTGGGATCGAAGAAATTAAAACCCTAGATGTTGCTAAACCCACTATTTGGATTTCAAGGAATTTAATTATGAAAATTGCTCTTTGATTGATTGTATTTCCTTGTTGCAATCCGTGCTAAATTCTCCTCATGCTTATAGTCAAAATAAAGCGTTCACTAAACATATCGTTGATGCCTCGATGCAATATTATGAAGAAAAACTTGAATTGGATGTTTCTACCCCTAGGAAACTTTATGATGAGTGGGAACCAACTATTAAAATTAACATTAAAGATCATGAATGCTATGCTTTATGTGATTTGGGTGTTAGTGTTTCCACGATTCCAAAGACTTTGTGTGATTTGTTAGGTTTCCGTGATTTTGATGATTGCTCTCTAAACTTGCACCTTGCGGATTCCACTATTAATAAACCTATGAGAAGAATTAATGATGTTATTATTGTTGCAAATAGGAATTATGTACCCGTAGATTTAATTGCTCTTGACATAGATTGCTATCCTTCATGTCCTATTATTCTGGGTAGACCTTTCCTTAGAACGATTGGTGCAATTATTGATATGATGGAAGGAAATATTAGATTCCAATTTCCGTTAAGGAAAGGTATGGAACACTTTCCTAGAAAGAAAATTAAATTACCTTATGAATCTATTATGAGAGCCATTTATTGATTTCCTACCAAAGATGGCAATGCCTAGATCTATCCTTGCTTTTTATGCCTAGCTAGGGGCGTTAAACGATAGCGCTTGTTGGGAGGCAACCCAATTTTATTTTTATTCCTTGCTTTTTGATCCTGTTTAGTAATAAATAATTTATTTAGCCTCTGTTTAAGTTGTGTTTTTTTGTGTTTAATTAGTGTTTGTGCCAAGTATAACCGTTGGGAAGACTTGGGGAAAGTCTTGTTAATCTTGCTGTAAAAAAACAGAAACTTTAGCGCTCACGAGAACTGCTGCCATTTTTATTTGGAATGTGATATTTAGTTAATTATTTTGAAGATGATTAATAGATAAATTCCTCACGTCAAGCAATTTATTTTAGAATTTTTGGGGTTCCAGATCTTGTGCTAGCTACAGATTACTACAGACTGTTCTGTTTTTGACAGATTCTGTTTTTCATGTGTTGTATGCTTATTTTGATGAATCTATGGCTAGTAAAATAGTTTATAAACCATAGAGAAGTTGGAATACAGTAGGTTTAACACCAATATAAATAAATAATGAGTTCATTACATTACCTTGAAGTGGTCTTTTGTTTTCTTTCGCTAATGGAGCTCACGAGATTTTCTACTTTAAGTTTTGTGTTGTGAAGTTTTCAAGTTTTGGGTAAAGATTTGATGGATTTTGGAACAAGGAGTTGCAAGAGCCTAAGCTTGGGGATGCCCATGGCACCCCCAAGATAATGTAAGGACACCTAAAAGCCAAATCTTGGGGATGCCCCGGAAGGCATCCCCTCTTTCCTCTACTTCTATCGGTAACTTTACTTGGAGCTATATTTTTATTCACCACATGATATGTGTTTTGCTTGGAGCGTCTTGTATTATTTGAGTCTTTATTTGTTAGTTTACCACAATCATCCTTGCTGTACACACCTTTTGAGAGAGCCATTCATGATTTGGAATTTGAAAGAATACTCTATGTGCTTCGCTTATATCGTTTGAGTTATATAGTTTTGCTCTAGTACTTCACTTATATCTTTTAGAGCACGGTGGTGGATTCGTTTTATAGAAACTATTGATATCTCATGCTTCACTTAGATTATTTTGAGAGTCTTAAATAGCATGGTAATTTGCTTAAATAATCCTAAAATGCTTGGTATTTAGGAATAATAAAACTTTCTTATGGGTGTGTTGAGTACTATGAAAAGTTTGATGCTTGATAATTGTTTTGAGACATGAAGATGGTGATATTAAAGTTGTGCTAGTTGAGTAGTTGTGAATTTGAGAAGTACTTGTGTTAAAGTTTGTGATTTCCATAGCATGCACGTATGGTGAACCGTTATGTGATGAAGTCGGAGCATGATTTATTTATTGATTGTCTTCCTTATGAGTGGCGGTCGGGGACGAGCGATGGTCTTTTACTACCAATCTATCCCCCTAGGAGCATGCGCGTAATACTTTGCTTTGATAACTTATAGATTTTTGCAATAAGTATATGAGTTCTTTATGACTAATGTTGAGTCCATGGATTATACGCACTCTCACCCTTCCACCATTGCTAGCCTCTCTAATACCGCGCACATTTCGCCGGTATCATACACCCACCATATACCTTCCTCAAAACAGCCACCATACCTACCTATTATGGCATTTCCATAGCCATTCCGAGATATATTGCCATGCAACTTTCCATCGTTCTGTTTATTATGACACACTCCATCATTGTCATATTTCTTAGGATGATCATGTAGTTGACATCGTATTTGTGTCAAAGCCACCACTCATAATTCTTTCATACATGTCACTCATGAGTCATTGCATATCCCGATACATCGTCGGAGGCATTCATATAGAGTCATATTTTGTTCTAAGTATCGAGTTGTAATTGTTGAGTTGTAAGAAAATAAAAGTGTGATCATCATTATTAAAGCATTGTCCCAGTGAGGAAAGTATGATGGAGACTATGATTCCCCCACAAGTCGGGATGAGACTCCGGACGAAAAATAATAAAAAAGAGAAAGAAAAGAGGCCATAAAAAAGAGAAAAGGCCCAAATAAAAAAATATGAGAGAAAAAGAGAGAAGGGAGAATGCTACTATCCTTTTACCACACTTGTGCTTCAAAGTAGCACCATGATATTCATAGTAGAGAGTCTCTCATTTCGTCAATTTCATATACTAGTGGGAATTTTTCATTATAGAACTTGGCTTGTATATTCCAATGATGGGCTTCCTCAAGTTGCCCTAGGTCTTCGTGAGCAAGCAAGTTGGATGCACACCCACTTAGTTTCTTTTGTTGAGCTTTCATATACTTATAGCTCTAGTGCATCCGTTGCATGGCAATCCCTACTCAGTCACATTGATATCTATTGATGGGCATCTCCATAGCCTGTTAATACACCTAGTTGATGTGAGACTATCTTCTCCCTTTTTGTCTTCTCCACAACCACCCTTCTATTCCACCTATAGTGCTATGTCCATGGCTCACGCCCATGTATTGCGTGAAGATTGAAAAAGTTTTGAGAATGTCAAAAGTATGAAACAATTGCTTGGCTTGTCATCGGGGTTGTGCATGATTTAAATACTTTGTGTGGTGAAGATAGAGCATAGCCAGACTATATGATTTTGTAGGGATAACTTTCTTTGGCCATGTTATTTTAAGAAGACATGATTGCTTTATTTAGTATGCTTGAAGTATTATTATTTTTGTGTCAATATGAACTTTTATCTTGAATCTTTCGGATCTGAATATTCATACCACAATTAAGAAGAATTACATTAAAATTATGCCAAGTAGCACTCCGCATCAAAAATTCTGTTTTTATCATTTACCTACTCGAGGACAAGCATGAATTAAGCTTGGGGATGCTTGATACGTCTCCAATGTATCTATAATTTTTGATTGCTCCATGCTATATTATCTACTGTTTTGGACATTATCGGGCTTTATTATCCACTTTTATATTATTTTTGGGACTAACCTACTAACCGGAGGCCCAGCCCAGAATTGCTGTTTTTGCCTATTTTAGGGTTTCGAAGAAAAGGAATATTAAACGGAGTCCAAACAGAATGAAACCTTCGGGAACATGATTTTCTCACCGAACATGATCCAAAGGACTTGGACCCTACGTCAAGAAACAAAAGAGGAGGCCATGAGGTAGGGGGTGTGCCTACCCCCCAGGCGCGCCCTCCACCCTCGTGGGCCCCCTGTTGCTCCACCGACGTACTCCTTCCTCCTATATATACCTACGTACCCCCAAACGATAATATACGGAGCCAAAACCCTAATTCCATCGCCGTAACTTTTTGTATCCACGAGATCCCATCTTGGGGCCTGTTCCGGAGCTCCGCCGGAGGGGGCATCGATCACGGAGGGCTTCTACATCATCACCATAGCCCCTCCGATGAAGTGTGAGTAGTTCACCTCAGACCTACGGGTCCATAGTTATTAGCTAGATGGCTTCTTCTCTCTTTTTGGATCTCAATACAATGTTCTCCCCCTCTCTTGTGGAGAACTATTCGATGTACTCTTCTTTTTGCGGTGTGTTTGTTGAGACCGATGAATTGTGGGTTTATGATCAAGTCTATCTATGAACAATATTTGAATCTTCTCTGAATTCTTTTATGTATGATTGGTTATCTTTGCAAGTCTCTTCGAATTATCAGTTTGGTTTGGCCTACTAGATTGATCTTTCTTGTAATGGGAGAAGTGCTTAGCTTTGGGTTCAATCTTGCGGTGTCCTTTCCCAGTGACAGTAGGGGGAGCAATGCACGTATTTTATTGTTGCCATCGAGGATAACAAGATGGGGTTTTCATCATATTGCATGAGTTTATCCCTCTACATCATGTCATCTTGCTTAAGGCCTTACTCTATTTTCATAACTTAATACTCTAGATGCATGCTGGATAGCGGTCGATGAGTGGAGTAATAGTAGTAGATGCAGGCAGGAGTTGGTCTACTTGTCTCGGACGTGATGCCTATATACATGATCATACCTAGATATTCTCATAACTATGCTCAATTCTGTCAATTGCTCAACAATAATTCATTCACCCACCGTAGAATACTTATGCTCTTGAGAGAAGCCACTAGTGAAACATATGCCCCCCGGGTCTATCTTCATCATATTAATCTTCCAATACTTAGTCATTTCCTTTGCTTTTATTTTACTTTGCATCTTTATCATAAAAATACCAAAAATATTATCTTATCATATCTATCAGATCTCACTCTCGTAAGTGGCCGTGTAGGGATTGACAACCCCTTATCACATTGGTTGTGAGGATTTATTTGTTTTGTGCAGGTACGAGGGACTCGCTCGTAGCCTCCTACTGGATGATACCTTGGTTCTCAAAAACCGAGGGAAATACTTACGCTACTTTGCTGCATTATGCCTTCCTCTTCGGGGAAAACCAACGCAGTGCTCAAGAGGTAGCAACACACACAGTACTCGAGGATTTATAACAGAGTTCAATCACACACTTATTACATCGAATGTCTCAAAACAGAGTACTTATTACAATAATATGGCTGAAGGCCATCTTAATAAGATAACAACGGAAGCTTCGAAGGTAAATGAGTCCATCAACTCCAACGGCATAGCTGAGTGCATGACAACGACCTAGCGCACCTTACTCTTCATCTGAAAACTCTGCAACATAATACGTTGCAGCCTGTGTTGGTCAACACATGGAATATGCTGGCAATATAACACAAAAGGGCAATGAACAAGTAACAACTATAACTATATGCATATATGGCTGGTGGAGGCTCTATGGTTATCTTTTGCATAAAGCTAGTTTTTCCCTACAACAAAGGAATATATTTTATTTAACTACAAAATTTGTTGAAAAACATTGAGAATGATAACCCCATCTCAGTCCCAAATTAATAATCATTAACCCAACAAGTTAATTAAGTAAAGTGATGAGATCAACATAGAAATCCAAGAACCAGATACTCAAGATGTCCATAACCGGGGACACGGCTAACCATGATTAGTTTATACACTCTGTAGAGGTTTGCGCACTTTTCCCCACAAGACTCGATCTCCTCCATTGAATTTCTCGCACTGCATGATGTTTGAGAAGCGGATGACCGAGACACAGTCTTTCCGAAGTGGTCCCCTTAACCGATAGATAGGCCGGTACACCTACAATCCCCTACATCTGCTAGCCCATCATGGAAAGGTTTCCCACAACTTAATCAACTATGCCAGAGCCCATAATGGCTTGTGGCTGCACACGGAAGTTTCCAGCATGAATAACATAATGATCCCTTTGAGCCTGTGTGGCGAACCATAGGAAAAATCACACAGATACCCCGGGATTCTCCTTTGGACAACACTGGATTTCCCCAGGTGCCCACAAACCAATCCACCCAGATGTGTGTTAAAGTAGCCACCTTAAGTAAACCCTTAGTTCATAATAATACTCACAACTATCATGAATCACTCAAACCAAACCACGTCTACGAGCATAGCATAGCAAAGTATAATAAGCATAACATAGTAACTCCCAAGGTTTGAATAAAAGGGCAATAGGTACTACCTCAACAACTACTTCCCAATACCCACATGTTAAACAGATCCTACTCGTGCAATGTTTGAGGATTGAGACTAATGCATAAAAACTGGGTAATAAGGGATATGATCAAAGTGTTAATTGCCTTGCTGACGATCTGAAAACCCTAGTGACTCCTAGTAGCACATTTCACACTCCGGAAACTCTATCATGAACAAACAATAGCATACATAAGCACTCAAGCATAATATGCAAGGGTAAAACTCAAATGAAAAGATCCAAACTGAAAGTTCAACTAAAGAGCTTCGATTTGCAAAAAGAATCAACCAAATCGGAGCAACGAAACTCAAACTACGATCAAAAGAAGTTCGAATTCAAATCTGCTTGCAACCAAATTTTAATTTGTCAAAATCATGTTCAAGTTGATTATCTGTAAATAGGGGAACAAGACGAAGATTTGGGCGTTGGTTTAACTGGATTTGGACAAACGAGCAAAAAGGAACGAGGGTTTGAAGATTAGGGACTAATCTGTGATAAAAGTAATCACGGATAGGTCTCTGGCTGAAAGTAGAATAAAAAGAAAAACCTAACAAACGAACGTTCGCTATGAAAACCTAACTAACGAACACATTCGTTAAAACGAAGTAAACGGAAAGCGTTCGCTAACTAGCGAACCCTAAAAAATCGATCTAAACCGAAGAACCAAAAAAAACTGAAAACGAACCGGCGAACCGGGGCGGTTTTATACCGGTTCATAGTGACGGCGGTCAACGACGGCAGCAGAACTCCGACGAGGCGGCGAGGCAGCGACGACGGCGGTGGCTCGCGGCGTGGGCGGCAGAGCGGCGGCGAGGCAGCGGCGGCTCGACTCGGTGGCGGGGCGGGGTGAGGAGGAGAGGGGGGGGGGCTCCGGTATTTAAAAGGCCGGGAGGCGATGGTGCCTTGGGCGAGGGGGCGGCGGCGGCTCGTGTCTGAGCCGGACACGGCGGCGGCGGGCGAGCTCGGGACTTCGGTCCCGAGTCGGAGGAGGTGGCGGCGCTGCAGGCCGGCCTGCTCGGCTGGGCCTTCGGCCCAATCGGGCAGAAGTTTTTTTTTAAAAAATTGCTCGAATAAAAATCTTAATAAAATAAAAAAAATCTAAAAATACCAGAAACAATTTTCACAGTCTAAACCTAATATTTTGAACAAAGTGAACATTTTTCTGGCCTAAAATGCAGTTTTCAAAAATGCACATTTTTTTTCTAATTCTAATAAAATAGCAAATTAAATGCAAATTAAAATATAAATTTGATTTAAAAATTTCTTCTCCAATATTCCTCTCTTTTGAAGAAGTCATTTTATCTTCTCTCTTTTATTTTGATTATTGGAAATAATTGGAGAGAAAAATATTAAAACCAAATTGATCCTCTTTTCAAATTTGAGAAAATTCAAATATGAAAATATGTGAAACCTCCAACTCTCTCCTTGGGTCCTTGAGTTGCTTAAGATTCTAGGATCACAACCCAAAATGAAATTAAAACATGATATGTGTATGATGACCTATGTATAACATCCAAATTGAAAATTGGGATGTTCCAAACCTACCCCCCTTAAGATGAATCTCGCCCTCGAGATTCGGGTTGGCTAGAGAATAGGTGTGGGTGGTCTTTCCGTAGGTCTTCTTCTCTTTCCCAGGTGGCTTCATCCTCGGTATGGTGGCTCCACTGAACTTTACAAAACTTGATAACCTTGCCGCGAGTAACTGGCTGGCAAACTCGAGAATCTTGACGGGTTTCTCCTTGTAGGTTAGGTCACTATCCAACTGAATTGCTTCCAGGGGCACTGTATCTCTCAGAATAATATCGTCCATCTCAGCATGTCACTTCTTCAACTGGGAAACCTGAAACACATCATGAACTCCTGACAATCCTTCGGGTAACTCCAACTTGTAGGCAACTTCTCCCATACATTCCAAAACTCGGTATGGTCCTACAAATCTCGGGGCTAACTTCCCCTTAACTCCAAATCGTTTAACTCCTCGGAGTGGTGACACACGAAGATATGCTTAGTCTCCAATTTCATAAACTACCTCCTTGCATTTGGTATCGACATAACTCTTCTGCTTGGATTGAGCTACCTTCAGTCTATCTTGAATCAACTTAACCTTCTCTTCAGACTCTTTGATCAAATCTAGTCAAAACAACTGACTGTCTCCAACTTCATCCCACATCAACGGTGTCCTGCACCTTCTTTCACACAAAGCTTCAAAAGGAGCCATCTTCAAACTAGCCTGATAACTGTTGTTGTATGAGAACTCTGCATAGGGCAAATTATTTTTTTGAACCACTGAAACAGTAGGAGAGGCTACTACTGCAATTAAATAAAAGAATCAGCAACTGTAATGAGTTGTATGTTACAAAGACATCCCACTTTGTGGGTGGAGAGAGGGGGGGGTGGGAGGTGTAGTCAGAGCTTTATTACAAGGAATCTAAGAAAGAAAGCAAGAAGGGTTTATTCTTATCTCCCACAATATAAGTGAGGAGGGTGTAACGCCCTCGATGCAGCTATATCTCCCACCTGTCAAAGCACGACTTAGAGGCATAACTGCATTGAAAGCAATGTCGCAAGTGAGGTAATCTTCACACAACCCATGTAATACATAAGGGAAAGAGATACATAGTTGGATTACACTCGCCACTTCACACAATTACATGAATAAAGCATTACATCATCCAAATACAATCAAGGTCTGACTACGGAACCAAAATAAAAGAAGACTGCCCCAAATGCTACACAGATCCCCGATCGACCCCAACTGGGCTCCACTACTGATCAACTAGAATGAAACAACACAAAGGACAAGATCTTCATTGAGCTCCTCCTTGAGCTCGGTTGCGTCATCTGCACGGTTCAACGACACCTGCAAGCTGGTTTTGGAAGTATCTGTGAGTCACGGGGACTCAGCAATCTCGCACCCTCGCGATCAAGACTATTTAAGCTTATAGGTAAGGCAAGGTATATATGTAGAGCTGCTGTAAGCGACTAGCATATATGGTGGCTCACATACGCAAAAGAGAGCGAGAAGAGAAGGCAAAGCACGTTCGAGAAATCTATGATCAAGAAGTGATCCTAAAACAACCTACGTCACGCATAACTCCAACACCGTGTGCACTTCCTGGACTCCGCCGAGAAGAGACCATCACGGTAACACACGTGGTTGATGTATTTTAATTAAGGTCAACTTCAGGTTTTCTACAACCGGACGTTAACAAATTCCCATCTGCCCATAACCGCGGGCACGGCTTTCGAAAGTTCAAATCCCTGCAGGGGTGTCCCAACTTAGCCCATCACAAGCTCTCACGGTTAACGAAGGATATTCCTTCTAGCGGGAAGACCCGATCAGACTCGGAATCCCGGTTACAAGACATTTCGACAAAGACAAAACAAGTCCAGCAACACCGCCCGAATGTGCCGACAAATCTTGATAGGAGCTGCACATTTATTGTTCTCAGGGCACACCGGATTGTCCAAGGTACGGGTAGGCCAGCCCAGAGTTGCCCCTGGTGGCCACCGGCAGCTGACAGGTTGGACCAACACTCAGAGGAGCACTGGCCCGGGGGGGTAAAATAATGATGACCCTTAGGAGCGCGACTCCCAAGGGAAAAGAAAAGGCTAGGTGGCAAAAGGTAAAACCAAAGTTGGGCGTTGCTGGAAGAGTTTTATTCAAGGCGAACTGTCAAGGGGTTCCCGTTATTACCCAACCGCGTAAGGAACGCAAAATCCGGGAACATAACACCGATATGACGGAAACTAGGGCGGCAAGAGTGGAACAAAACACCAGGCATAAGGCCGAGCCTTCCACCCTTTACCAAGTATATAGATGCATTAATTAAATAAGATATATTGTGATATCCCAACAAGTAAACATGTTCCAACAAGGAACAACATCTCCATATTCCAACAAGGAACAAACTTCAATCTTCACCTACAACTAACAACGCTATAAGAGGGGCTGAGCAAAGCGGTAACATAGCCAAACAACGGTTTGCTAGGACAAGGTGGGTTAGAGGCTTGGCTCAACAATATGGGAGGCATGATAAGCAAGTGGTAGGTATCGCAGCATAGGCATAGCAAAAGAGCGAGCAACTAGCAAGCAAAGATAGAAGTGATTTCGAGGGTATGATCATCTTGCCTGAAATCCCGCAAGGAAGAAGAACGAGTCCATGAAGAAGACAAACAGATGTAGACGAATGGGTCCTCACAAACGCGACGTTACCGGAACCAACCCGAAGAAGCAAACACCGGAAAGAAGCACACAACATAGTAAACAAACCACACATGAACATGGTATGATATGCGGGATGCGGGATGCGATGCATATGCATGATTTGTAAAGGAATGATTGAACATGGCCTCAACTTGGAAATCCAAGAGTGCCACTGGAAAGATGAGGTGATTTTGGTTGAAATCTATATAGAGATCACCGGAATCGGATGCACGGTTTGGAAATGGCAAGCAAAACAAATATGGCACTGGTCTGCGATAAACAGCAAGTAACCATCTAAATGCAACAAGTTAAACATGCTACAACACCCAAACATGGCAACAAAATACATGGCAGGGATCCAATCAAGATGATTAACAAAAGATGAACACCGAGCTACGTCCAATTCATCCATTAACAGGTTCAAACAAGCATGGCAAAAGTGCAATTGGTAAACAGGTTTCAGACTTAGTGAAATTAACACAAGCCTGGAATTTCAGATCAGGTAGCACACTTTGTAGCACGAAAACTATATGCTACAGGAACTTAACATGGCAAAGAAAGGCATAGCATGGAGATACTCAAAGAGCTTAACAAAAGTCCGTTAGTGACCTTGAGCCAAAAGGGATCAGAAAATACAATTGCAAGAATGTGAACATGGCAAAAACATAATCAGATCACAGACTTAGTGAAAAATTGGAACATGCAAATCAGATATCAAGTAGGCATGATTACGAGCTCGATGCACTCACTACAGAGCATGTCATGACAATCTAAGCATACACCCATCAAGAATACACATTGTACAAGCTGGACATGGCAAGAACAACAACATAGCATGCACGGATCAACTACAACATCCCCGGCAAAATTGCTAACAAGTAGACAATCTGCCCAGATTCACGAAATAGCAAAAGGAGAGCTCGATTGACTCAAGCTAGGGTGCTCCATAATTGCAAACAAAGACATGGATGGATAGAGCACTACAAGATTAACAAATCATCCTTACTGATCATCCTCAAAAGAGGCACAGATCACTAGGAAACAACATGAACATATGGCATATTGATAAAACAGATCAACGACTTAGTGGAATTGCTAAGTCCCTGAAATCAGCATTATCGAATGCTCCACTTTGCAATCTTGTGCTAGTCACCACACACATCACAAAAATACATGGATAGCACCTCTGGAAAGATGGCAAAGCATATGACAAAACACATATAGAGCTCATGGGCATATCATGCACACAATGATCATGGCAAAAATGACAAATAGCTATTTGGAGCAGCAGATCTGACAACTAACTCAAATAGCACTCTTCCAACAGCATTTCGGGCATCAGGATGAACTCAAATGAAAATGATGCAATGAGATGAAATTATGCGTTCTCTGAGACGAACATTTTGATATGCTACACATGCAAAACAGAGCTACGGATGCGGAGTTACGACATGATGAACATGGGCATTTCAATCTAGAAAACTCGGGGACTTAGTGAAATTCTACCTCTGCGAAAGTCAACGCGGGATGGAGGGATCCGGGACGGAGCGGAGCAAGATGTGGGGAGGCTGTTTGGTTGGAGGGGTTGGTGGATCTGGTCCCGATCCACGGGACCTCGCCGGGGTTCGCCGAAGAAGACGACGGAGAGGTGGCCGGTGACGGAGAAGGAGACGCGGGCTCGCCGGAGGACGATGCCGGCGAGGCAGCGGCGGAGGACGCCGACAAACAGAGGCGGCGGGCGCGGCGAACAAGGTGGCGGCGCACGACGAACGAGGCGGGTGGCGACGAGGAGTCGCGGCAGCGCATGGCGGCGGCGCCTCGGGTGGCGCGCGGGGCGCGGCGTCGCCGGGAGCTGGGCGGCGCGGCGGATCTGGCGGCTCGGGCGCTGGGAGCCGAGCCCCTCGGGCGGGGACGGGATCTGGATCCCACGGGCCGGATCTGGGCCCTCAGGGCCTCGCGCGAGAGGAGAGAGAGAGCGGTGAGGTGGCGCCGCGGGAGTGGTGGAGGGCAGCGGCGGGCGCTGAGGTGTCGACACCAGATTGGCCGGACGACGTGGCGGCGGCGCGGACATGTCCGGGCGGTGGGCAGTTTTTGTCCGGCAGCGCGAGGGAAAGAAGCTAGGGTTTGATCTGCGCAGATTTTCGGGGGGAGACACAAATATATAGGTAGAGGGAGCTAGGAGAGTCCAAATGAGGTGCGGTTTTTGGCCACGCGATCGTGATCGAACGCTCTAGATGATGAGAGGGTTCTGGTGGGGTTTTGGGCCAAATTGGAGGGGTGTTGGGCTGCAACACACACGAGGCCTTCTCGATCCCTCGATTAACCGTTGGAGCATCAAACGAAGTCCAAATGGTACGAAACTTGACAGGCGGTCTACCGGTAGTACGCCAAGGCCGCTTGGCAAGTCTCGGTCCAATCCGGAAATGTTTAACCCCCACACACGAAAGAAAGGTAGAAATGACCACCGGAGGAGAACGGAGCACTGGAATGCAAAACGGACAACGGGGAAAAAGCTCGGATGCATGAGACGAACACATATGTAAATGAAATGCACATGATATGCAATGCAAGACACGCAAGCAATGACAAGGCAACAACAACGAATAACTGGGCGACACCTGGCACATTGGTCTCAGGGTGTTACAACACTCCACCACTACGAGAGGATCTCGTCCCGAGATCTAGAATGGCACCGGAGAGAAATGGAAGAGGAAGAGAAAAGGTAAAACTAAGTCGCTTCTTTGACAAACGAGTGAAACCAAAGAACCTTGCAAAGGTTAAGCCATTTTGAGAAAAGAAAACAACGGAGATGATCGAAGCTGAAAACACTCCGTTAGAAAAGAGGAACAAGGGAGAACAACTTCGGGCAGCACTCTGATTGAAAAGAAAAGGAAATAAATAAGAACTTGATAAGATGAGAAGATACTTGATGAAATCACAATACACTGCCTCCGTAACTATTGAATGAATGGAATAAGGGGTAAGGAAGATCTTGGACAGCGCTCCGGTTTAAAAGAGATGAAACACTTGATAAAAAAATGAAAGATCTTGAGACAAGGGACACGATACTCCCGTTAAAAGGGTAAGCACGATCAAAACATGGTCCTGACAATCCGAGAAGATGGGTTGAGGAGAGCAACGTCACAAAGCCTCCGGAACAAAAGTGAGAATGGAATGTGATGAACGAAGGGAAATAAGATCTCGAGGGAGCACGCTTACAACAACAGCTAGAGCGGAGTTGTTGGGAAACCAACAACGAAAAGAATAAGCTTGATATGGTTTTATGGAATACATCTCAAATTATAAGGTGACAACCTGCCACTCACAGAAAAAGAATTGGATTGATATCAACAAGGAGACGAGAAACTCATATCACCAGGAGGATAAATGAAGAACTTGGATCATATATTATCACCATTAATAGCAACGATCCTTAGAGAAAGCTTTAGGTGAAATATAACCCAAGATAACTCCAATGAAGAGATTGATGGATTTAAAATAACTCATTCTTAACAACATGTGAATCATGAGACATGAACTCAAATTATCAAGAATGACATAATACCACCTCCAATGATATGGAAGAAAGAATTGCACTCCGGATAGCAAGATGAAGAATGTTTGAGCTCCTTTGAAAAGAATCTTTATGAACACATCAAGAAGGAATTAAATCCTTCATGAACCATCATGTAGAACCTCCATGAAGAACTCCGGTAATAAAAGAATGATCAAACGAAAGGAAAAATAAGTTGAGAACACAAGGTGAATCCTTGCAATGATTTAGATTGATCTTCGCGACGATATAATTGAGAGAGCTTGGAACTCTGAAAAGAAAGATGAACAATTGAAATCAAGAATTTTTATGAACCTCCGGAATAAGGAATTGATCACTTGGATGAAACAAGAATAAGAATTACATTATGCTTATCCTTCACCAATTAAATTGATGACAAACAACGGATTTGACATATTACTTATTCTCATAGAAAAGATTAAGAGAGATATAACATAAACTTGGGAAGGTCTTCGACGAACCATCAGTAGGATTTGGAAAACAAAGAATGAGTTGATATGATAACCATGGAATAGAATCTTGAGCAAACCACCATAAGAATTGAAAATGAACGAAGAGAAGATAAAGAAACACCGGGAAGAATTAGCAAATGAATGAAGATGCTTGAGAGAATTTAGAGACAAGAGAACGAAGGGATCACGAACTGATTAGAGATTACTTGAACGAAGCACCGGTAAGATAGGAGAATGATAACTGACAGCTGAGAATGAATAAACCTGAATTGATGGACTCCAGATAACAAACTAAGAAGACTCTTGAATTGCTCCGGATAGGTGAAAAGAATTTTTCACGATCAAAACAATTACAAGAGGATGGCAACAAGCTAGAATCACGAATCTTGAAGAGAATGGAGCAAGATTAAAGAGAAACTCTTCTTCGGTCTTCAAAATCCGAGAATGACGACGAGAAACACCACCATGAATTATTTAGACACTCCGGAATGAAGAATGGAAAGGTTGAGCCAATGATGAAAAGAATTTAACCGATCTTGGAGAAAGACATTTGACTGATGACAATTCATTCTTACGTCAAACTTCGAAAAGAAATTTGAGGATAGCTCCGAGAAAATAAGAAGAGTCAGGTAAGATCCTGGGAAAAGACTTGTGGGTTAGGGCCCACTCAAAAGAAACACCGTTGAATGATTTGAAAGAGAGGTTGCACCGGTTGAATTAAATGACTTGAATGAGATAACAACCTTGAAAGATATTGAATGAATGCAGAGTGGAAAACACGAATCTTCGAGATATCTTGAGCACTCCGGAACAATTAAATAGCGAGAGGTGAATGAATATGAGGTGCACCGGCATGAGAAGGTATTTGAAACGAGGAAAAAGGATATGATCAACACCAAAGCTTGATCTGAATCCATCGGAGAAGAAAAGAATGACGAATGACGAACTTGAGGCTCCGTTAGTATCTTCATGAGAATCACCGGATAAGAACATTGAAGGAAAAGGATGGAGAGACTTCACATCAATAAGATGGATACTTGATCAAGAAATCTGAATCCTTCAAGAAAACAAGGGTGGGTGGGTGGGAAAACACTGTTGAGAATGAAACGGACACCGTTGAGAAGAAATGATAATTGATCTTGCTGATGTTGAAATGATCGGATCCACTTGAAGAGAAAACACGCTGGTGAAAAGGATTGACAAGACAATCTTGATGATCAAGAAGGATTGGTATCCACATCGGAGTATGAGAACACCATTTGGGGAAGGTATGGAATCAACACTTGACATTGAAGCAACTCGAATACCACAACTCAAAACAAAACAAAGGATTGGCTTGCAGAATAAGCCGGAACAAACATATGATAGATATTTCGTCCGAAGTTTTCGTGGTGGGGCCTACACGGGCTCGATCGCACAGCACCATCATGTACAAGGCAGTGCACATGACATACGAAGCATCCCCGAGTCGGCATAGCCAAGGACTCTTTAAGACACAACGAGACCACTATAAAACCGACCGTGAATAGGCGGACCACTAGACATCGAACCCCAATTTCATATCATACCTCTGTCGGAAAGATATCCTAAGAGCTACTTGAATTCCCACCTATGAAACTCCCGAAACTTTCCGGTTATGCAATCAGGTGTTGGGGATACAGGGAAGCATAATATCTCACCCAAAACTAGCAAATCCTACATCCAGTTGTATCCATCCTTCAACACATAACCAAGAAAGCTTCAGAAATCGTCTACCTCAACCTTCGAAAAGCATCCGTTATACGAGTTATGGCAATACTCCCGAACTCCCGCCCCAGTACTGGGTGGCGTCGAGGTTATCTCACCAACAACTGCATAAAAGAGATTTTCGATGTCGGTGAAACTAAACTCAGGTATTCCAGAACTGCAACGATAAAATTGTGATGACAACACCTCGGAGCTCAACTCCCCGGGACACTGCCACAACCCCTAAATGACAGGAGGCACCAAGAACAATGTTCTCGTCACAAATCGATCGGAACGATTCCAAGATACCCGCGTGATCCTAAATTTTTTTAGTGAAATTTGAGAAGAGAAGAGTCAAAACTCTATGTCAGGATGCCTTACCAGAGCGATGAAGGGACTGGGGAGTAAAAAGAATCCCTAAACTCTCTGATATATAATTCCTAAATGACTCAAAACATTTTTCTAGACTCAACTCGTCCGCTAATTCGATCAAGCAGTGGGGCTCCTAAGGTCGGGGAAGGCTCTGATACCAACTTGTAACGCCCTCGATGCGGCTATATCTCACACGTGTCGAAGCACGACTTAGAGGCATAACCGCATTGAAAGCAATGTTGCAAGTGAGGTAATCTTCACACAACCCATGTAATACATAAGGGAAAGAGATACATAGTTGGCTTACACTCGCCACTTCACACAATTACATGAATAAAGCATTACATCATCCAAATACAATCAAGGTCTGACTACGGAACCAAAATAAAAGAAGACTACCCCAAATGCTACACAGATCCCCGATCGACCCCAACTGGGCTCCACTACTGATCAACTAGAACGAAACAACACAAAGGACAAGATCTTCATTGAGCTCCTCCTTGAGCTCGGTTGCGTCATCTGCACGGTTCAACGGCACCTGCAAGCTGGTTTTGGAAGTATCTATGAGTCACGGGGACTCAGCAATCTTGCACCCTCGCGATCAAGACTATTTAAGCTTATAGGTAAGGCAAGGTATCTATGTGGAGCTGCTGCAAGCGACTAGCATATATGGTGGCTCACATACGCAAAAGAGAGCGAGAAGAGAAGGCAAAGCATGTTCGAGAAATCTATGATCAAGAAGTGATCCTAAAACAACCTACGTCAAGCATAACTCCAAAACCGTGTTCACTTCCCGGACTCCGCCGAGAAGAGACCATCACGGTAACACACGCGGTTGATGTATTTTAATTAAGGTTAACTTCAGGTTTTCTACAACCGGACGTTAACAAATTCCCATCTGCCCATAACCGTGGGCACGACTTTCGAAAGTTCAAATCCCTGTAGGGGTATCCCAACTTAGCCCATCACAAGCTCTCACGGTCAACAAAGGATATTCCTTCTAGCGGGAAGACCCGATCAGACTTGGAATCCCGGTTACAAGACATTTCGACAAACATAAAACAAGTCCAGCAACACCGCTCGAATGTGCCGACAAATCCTGATAGGAGCTGCACATATCTCGTTCTCAGGGCACACTGGATTGTCCAAGGTATGGGTAGGCTAGCCCAGAGTTGCCCCTGGTGGCCACCGGCAGCTGATAGGTTGGACCAACACTCAGAGGAGCACTGGCCCGGCGGGGTAAAATAATGATGACCCTCAGGAGCGCGACTCCCAAGGGAAAAGAAAAGGCTAGGTGTCAAATGGTAAAACCAAAGTTGGGCGTTGCTGGAAGAGTTTTATTCAAGGCAAACTGTCAAGGGGTTCCCATTATTACCCAACCGCGTAAGGAACGCAAAATCCGGGAACATAACACCGATATGACAGAAACTAGGGCGGCAAGAGTGGAACAAAACACCAGGCATAAGGCCGAGCCTTCCACCCTTTACCAAGTATATAGATGCATTAATTAAATAAGATATATTGTGATATCCCAACAAGTAAACATGTTCCAACAAGGAACAACATCTCCATATTCCAACAAGGAACAAACTTCAATCTTCACCTGCAACTAACAACGCTATAAGAGGGGCTGAGCAAAGCGGTAACATAGCCAAACAGCGGTTTGCTAGGAGAAGGTGGGTTAGAGGCTTGTCTCAACAATATGGGAGGCATGATAAGCAAGTGGTAGGTATCGCAACATAGGTATAGCAAGTGAGCGAGCAACTAGCAAGCAAAGATAGAAGTGATTTCGAGGGTATGATCATCTTGCCTGAAATCCCGCAAGGAAGAAGAACGAGTCCATGAAGAAGACAAACAGACGTAGACGAACGGGTCCTCACAAACTCAACGTTACCGGAACCAACCCGAAGAAGCAAACACCGGAAAGAAGCACACAACATAGTAAACAAACCACACATGAACATGGTATGATATGCGGGATGCGGTATGCGATGCATATGCATGATTTGCAAAGGAATGATTGAACCTGGCCTCAACTTGGAAATCCAAGAGTGCCACTGGAAAGATGAGGTGATTTCGGTTGAAATTGATATAAAGATCATCGGAATCGGATGCACGGTTTGGAAATGGCAAGCAAAACAAGTATGGCACCGGTCTGCGATAAACAGCAAGTAACCATCTAAATGCAACAAGCTAAACATGCTACATCACCCAAACATGGCAACAAAATACATGGCAGGGATCCACTCAAGATGCTTAACAAAAGATGAACACTGAGCTACGGCCAATTCATCCATTAACAGGTTCAAACAAGCATGGAAAAAGTGCAATTGGTAAACAGGTTTCAGACTTAGTGAAATTAACACAAGTCTGTAATTTCAGATCAGGTTGCACACTTTGGAGCACGAAAACTATATGCTACAGGAACTTAACATGGCAAAGCAAGGCATGGCATGGAGCTACTCAAATTTCTTAACAAAAGTCCCTTAGTGACCTTGAGCCAACAGGGATCAGAAAATACAATTGCAAGCATGTGAACATGGCAAAAACATAATCAGATCACAGACTTAGTGAAAGACTGGAACATGCAAATCAGATATCAAGTAGGCATGATTACGAGCTCGATGCACTCACTACAGAGCATGTCATGACAATCTAAGCATACACCCATCGAGAATACACATTGTACAAGCTGGACATGGCAAGAACAACAACATAGCATGCACAGATCAACTACAGCATCCTCGGCAAAATTGCTAACAACTAGACAATCTGCGCAGATTCACGAAATAGCAAAATGAGAGCTCGATTGACTCAAGCTAGGGTGCTCCATAATTGCAAACAAAGACATGGATGGATAGAGCACTACAAGATTAACAAATTATCCTTACTGACCATCCTCAAAAGAGGCACGGATCACTAGGAAACAACATGAACATATGGCATATTGATAAAACAGATCAAGGACTTAGTGGAATTGCTAAGTCCCTGAAATTAGCATTATCGAATGCTCCACTTTGTAATCTTGTGCTAGTCACCACACACATCACAAAAATACATGGATAGCACCTCTGGAAAGATGGCAAGGCATATGACAAAACACATGTAGAGCTCATGGGCATATCACGCACACAATAATCATGGCAAAAATGATAAATAGCTATTTGGAGCAGCAGATCTGACAACTAACTCAAATAGCACTCTTCCAACAGCATTTCGGGCATCAAGATGAACTCAAATGAAAATGATGCAATGAGATGAAATGATGTGTTCTCTGAGACAAACATTTTGATATGCTACACGCGCAAAACGGAGCTACGGATGCGAGTTACGACATGATGAACATGGGCATTTAAATCTTGAAAACTCGGGGACTTAGTGAAATTCTACCTCCGCGAAAGTCAACGCGGGACGGAGGGATCCGGGATGGAGCGGAGTGGGATGCGGGGAGGCTGTTTGGTTGGAGGGGTTGGTGGATCTGGTCCCGATCCACGGGACCTCGCCGGGGTTCGCCGGAGAAGACGACGGAGAGGTGGCCGGTGACGGAGAAGGAGACGCGGGCTCGCTGGAGGACGACGCCGGCGAGGCAGCGGCGGAGGACGCCGGCGAACAGAGGCGGCGGGCGCGGCGAACGGGGGGGCGGCGCACGGCGAACGAGGCAGCCGGCGGCGAGGAGTCGCGGCAGCGCATGGCGGCGGCGCCTCGAGTGGCGTGCGGGGCACGGCGTCGCCGGGAGCTGGGCGGCGCAGCGGATCTGGCGGCTCGGGCTGTGGGAGCCGAGCCCCTCGGGCGGCGACGGGATCCGGATCCCGCGGGCCGGATCTGGGCCCTCAGGGCCTCGCGCGGGAGGAGAGAGAGAGCGGTGAGGTGGCACCGCGGGAGTGGTGGAGGGCGGCGGCGGGTGCTGAGGTGTCGTCGTCGGATTGGCTGGACGACGTGGCGGCGGCGCGGACATGTCCGGGCGGTGGGCAGTTTTTGTCCGGCGGCGCGAGGGGAAGAAGCTAGGGTTTGATCTGCGCGGATTTTCGAGGGGAGACACAAATATATAGGTAGAGGGAGCTAGGAGAGTCCAAATGAGGTGCGGTTTTTGGCCACACGATCATGATCGAACGCTCTAGATGATGGAGATGGTTTTGGGCCAAATTGGAGGGGTGTTGGGCTGCAACACATATGAGGCCTTCTCGGTCCCTCGGTTAACCGTTGGAGCATCAGACGAAGTCCAAATGGTACGAAACTTGACAGGCGGTCTACCGGTAGTACACCAAGGCCGCTTGGCAAGTCTCGGTCCAATCTAGAAATGTTTAACCCCCACACACGAAAGAAAGGTAGAAATGACCACCGGAGGAGAACGGAGCGACGGAATGCAAAATGGACAACGGGGAAAAAGCTTGGATGCATGATACGAACACATATGCAAATGAAATGCACATGATGACATGATATGCAATGCAAGACACGCAAGCAATGACAAGGCAACAACAACGAATAACTGGACGACACCTGGCACATCGGTCTCGGGGTGTTACAGAGGGATTGGTCTTCTTTCAGTCTAGATAGCCAAGAGCTTGTGGATGGAGTGATTACTCGGAAGTGCTTGTTGTTCCTTTCTTTCCAAATACTCCAAGCAGTTTGTAGAAGGATTTCAATGAATAATGGTCTATTCCATGAAGTTTTAGCTGATTCCACCCAATCCAACCTATTTCCTCGAGTGGACCCTTGCATTCCTAGTTTGGCCCGGCAATGTAAGCTAAAAGGGCATTCAAAGAACAGGTGCTCCACCATTTCATCAGTGCATGTTGGGAAAAGCAGGCAACCAAAGGTGTCACCAATGTTGTAGTTTCTTCGTTTTAGCATATTTCTGGTGTTCAACCTATCCGAGAGTAGGAGCCATCCAAAAACTTTGATTTTCATAGTGGTTTTGGACTTCCATAGCCACGAATATGCAGGATGAGCTTAGATGTCTCTAAAGAAAAAGTCATAGAATTTGTTGGCCGAGTAGTGAGTGGATCCCCAGATGTATGTCCATTCATCAAGTGTTGATTGATCTTCCAGCTGAACGTCCGAGGTCATGCTCCATAGATCTCTGGTCTCAGCATGGGCTTGCGCAGATAATGGTAGGTGGAATGTTTCCTACAAGATGGTGGTCCCTAGGAACGCGCGAACAGAGATGTCTTCATCTTTGGCAAATGAGAAGGCGTGAGGGTGAGTTTCGGCCAGGATTTCACCCAGCCACATATCTTTCCAGAAGAGAGTGGTTGTTCCATTACTCACATTAACCAGGGTGATTCCTCTATAAGTGGGCATGCACTTTGAGACATCTCGCCACCAGAAGGAGCCACACGAATCAGTTGCGTGGGGTATCCTGGATGTGTAATAAGAGTTCCAAATCAACTCAACCCAGGGCAGGTCCCAATGATTATAGAACTTATGAAGAAACTTGAGAAGTAGGGCCTCGTTTTGGATTTTCAGATTTAGGACCCCCGGGCCACCACATCTTTTTGGTTTGCAGACCATGTCCCAAGCAGCCAGGGAAGTGCATTTGTCGCCTTGATCAGTTTTCTTTGTCCATAAACATTTTCGGTGTATCTTGTCGAGAAGTTCAATAATTCCTGCTGGAAGCTTGAGCGTGCACATAGCGAAGATGATGAGTGAGGTAATGATTGAGTGGAGCAGAGATAGCTTGCCACCATAGGATATCATATTAAGTGTTGCTGAGAGCCTTCTCTCTACCCGACAGACCATAGGCATAATATCATGCATGGATGGTTTAGTAGTCCCCATGGGGAGGCCAAGGTAAGTAAATGGCATCTTTCCCACAACACATCCAAAAATATTCACCAAGTTGGTGTACAGTGTCTCATCACAGTTGATCGGGACAAGTGTGGATTTGTGGAAATTAATTTTTAAACCAATAGAGGTGGCATAGTCGGACAGGATGTTTTTGATGGTTGTAGCCTGGATGGGACAAGCCGACATTGCAAGAATCATGTCATCCGCATATTGAATGACCGGGTAGTCTTTTTGTGTATTGCATGGAAAAGCCAACTTGATGAGGTCTCTAGCGAATGCATCATTAATTGCGGCTTGCAGCAAATCCGCGGCTAGGACAAAGATGAGGGGGGACAAAGGATCACCTTGGCGAACACCACATTTGCAATGAAATTGTCTCCCTGGTACGCCATTGAGGAGGACAGCTAATTTTCCTAAGGCAAAGATGCACTTAATCCAGCCGAGCTATTTGTCATTAAAGCCCATGTTTCGCATGATCTCAATCATGGCATCATGATCAATGGTGTCGAATGCTTTAGCAAAATCAAGCTTGAGTAGAACAATCTCTTTCTTGGATGATTGGCATTGATAGATGTATTCGAATGCCCAAGCCAGGTAGTCTTGGATCGTACGTCCTTTGAGGAAACCATATTGGTTGCGGTGCACAATTTTGAGCACGATTCGTTGCAGACGGTTGCCCAGAAGTTTAGTTATTACCTTAAGACAGCAATTAAGTAACGTGATAGGCCTGTACTCATTAACTATTGAGGGCGCATTAACTTTTGGAATGAGACTGATGATTCCTTCATTAATGCTCTCTAAGTTTAGGTTACCCTCAAAGATCTGGTTGCAAAGCTTGTAAAAGTCTTCCTTGATCACATCCCAGCAAGTTTTCAGAAATATGCCTGTAAATCCATTAGGGCCCGGAGCATGATCGGCCGGTATCATTTTGATCACCTGGTCAATTTCTGCCATGGTGAATGGCATTGTGAGTTCATCAAGGCCATCGATCTTTTTGATGAGTCTGGGCAAGTCAAAACTTCATGTCATTCTTGGTTTTCATGCCAAGTCGATCTTTGAACATCTGGAATATGATGGCTTCTTTGCTTGCATGATCCTCTGCACAGAAGCCGGAGTCAGGCTTGACGGAGGGTATGTTATTTCGGCGATATCTCTCTGACGCCATTGCTTGGAAAAAATTGGAGTTTTCATCGCCGAATTGGACCCAACGGATTGTGCAATGTTTCTTCCAGTATTGTCGTTGATAGGAGAGAAGCCTCAATAAATGCTTCTTGAGAATTGTTCTAAAATTTGCTTCCGGTGTCATGAGAGGTCTCCTGTTTTCCAAGCCATCAATTTCTATCAGAGCCTTATTAGTGTTCTCAATAGCAATTGATAACTTTGAGATGTTCTTACTCCAACTCTTGAGTTCATGCCGAAGGTTCTTGAGCTTTTTGCAAAGATTTGATGCCATATTCGGAGAGTTAGCAGGTATGGCCCAGGCCCTTTTGACAGTATCTAGAAACCCTGGGTGATGGATCCAATAAGATTCCAATCTAAACAGCTTGGAGCGTGGGATTTTCGTTTCAATATTGATGACATAAGGAATGTGATCTGAGACAGGCCTACCAAGAGGTTTAACAAGAGTGTTTGGGTATGAGGTGGTCCATTGATTACTAGTGAAGAACCAATCAATTTGCTCGAGGAGGGGATCAGTCTGCATGTTGCTCCACGTGTAGGTTCTGCCCTTGATGGGTAGTTCAATTAAAGCCTGTGATCTGATGAAATCATTAAAAATTATCATGTCTCCAAATGACCACCTGGTTTGTTACGATTCTCAGTCCCTCTAATGAAATTAAAATCTCCGCATAGGAGCCAATCTTCATTAGCAGGTATATCAAGTGAAAATAGCCAGGAAATGAAGTTATTGCTTGGGTCACCTTGACAAGGCCCGTACACATTGACTAAGGTCCAAGATCGAGCCGACTGGGTAGAGTGGAAACGAGTAACCAACGCAAAATCTTCTAAGGCCACAGTAGTAGCCGAGAAAACAACACTATTCTAGATGGTGGCAATTCCCCCTGATGCTCCTCGGGAGGGGATAAAATCAAATTTATCAAATCTTTGTGGGAAACACGATTTAATGAAGGCATTATCAAAGGATGATTTTTCCGTTTCCTGCAAGCAAATAACCGCACAACCACTAGAGTTGATAGCATTAGAAAGTGGTAATTGTTTGGCTTTAGAGTTTAGCCCACGTACATTCCAACAAAGAACATTCCAACTAACCAAAAGAGGCATAAGAAAGATAAATAGAGAAACTAGACAGCATCAGAAGATGGCCCCGCATCCTTGCTAGCAAGGAGCTCCTCCTCCGAGAGCTGAGCAGCTGGAATTCCACACATAACATTACCAATATGCTGAATGACTGGGATTGGGGTTGGAGGTGGCAGTTCTGCTTCATCAGGAAGTTCAGTTATGGTGATAGCAGCGGCAGGAGAAGGAAGACCCTTGGTTTCACCTTAGAAGCTCTGATCTTAGTATCTGAAAGTGATGGCACTTTAAAGCCATCATACTTGTTCTTGCGAGTACTCCGATGAAGATGAGTCGAGGATTCAGGAACTGGAGCTTTCCCATGACGACTAATCACAGAGGGCACTTGGGCAGGCAGGCCATTAGAAGCAGTAAGATCATTGGGGCAGGGTTATTGCATCAAGGAATTCTCAAGGGGGCACTGCTCTCCAACAGTCGGTTCAGAGAAGTGGAACTCAGAAGGGGAGGAGCGATAGCCAGTAAAGGTGCAGAGACACTGTGATCATCAACTGAATCAACATCATTGATCGGTTCAGACATAGAGAAAACAGTTTCCATGGGCATCTGTTCAACAAGAGCATTAGTAGAATTATGCAGGGTGACAGTTTTGGTAGCTTCAGTAATAGTTAGCATCCCCTCCTCTTCAGTAATTGCAACTCTAAACTCCACTCTTGCATCTCTAAGACCAAAACCAGAGCTCCAGGGGCCATATGCTGCAATGATAGGCATAACTGCAGATCTGAGGAAGGTGTTGAGCCTGAACGTGGGAAAACCTACATTAATCATCATCGAGCTGACAATATTACCCTAAGCAGTCATATCAAGCTGTAATCCAGCAGCAGAAAGGGAGATTTGAATGTCCAGGGCATTTTGTTGAGGGGCCGGACTAGGGGCAACATTGCTTCTAGGCGCTGCAGAACTTTCTCCCACAGTGAGATTGTTGAAAATATTGTTGGGAACCATGATATAACTGTCCGAGTTTGTTGCACTGGAGTCTGAACTATCATATGCAGAGAAAAAATCATTCCAAGCTGTACCTGGGCTATCCTAAAGATTGTTTGCAGGTAGTATCCCATCCTGAACCTGTAGGCCTTCTGCTGCCAGCCATGCCTGAAAGTTATACAAAGCAAGTGGGGGCGAAGGTTGCCATGCACCCCAACCAGCTTGGAAGTGAACATCATGGCCTTGAGGAGCATTGTGATGCAGATCAGCATCAGGAGGGTTTGGCGTGGCATTCTGAGCAAGCGAATTATGCAGCTGTGCTTGGTACATCTGCTCCGCGATGAGACCATCACTGAACAGGGGGTGGGGGATCCCATCAGCAGGAGGTGGATCAATGTCCGCCGGCGGCACATCCGCGATATGAGCATTCCAATCGCTGCTGCGCAGGATCGTGACACACACCGTCCAGCAACGACGCTCACCACCCAACTGATGCATAACGAAGCTTTTGGGCACCCGACGCAAACTAAGAACTCTGGCCTTGATCAGAACAAACTTCTCGTCCCATCTAGGATTATTCCAGGTGATAAGTTCCCCAAATTTGTCCACAGACTTATAAATGTAATGAGAGGTTTGATAATCATGAGGAAATCCAATATAAAGCAGCCATACTTGAGGCCCAAAGCTAGTTTGGCGCATATTGATAGCACCATCATGAGGAACAAAAGAAACAACGGTGCCCTGGTTATCATCATCCTCATCTAGCTCAAAAGTAGTACCCACCACAATATCTCTAACTACATAATCCATGAAACCAAAGATGCCAATCCCGAGCGGGTAGTCGTCTACTTCAGTGGGGAAGAAATTGGACTCATGAAGCAAACCTTCGATTGTGTGGTGGAGCAGAGCTTTCTAATGGAAAGGGACGAAGCGGTTCACCTCTGCAATGGCCAAGAAGTCATGGCGGAGTGGCGGCACCGGACTGACCACCATCTCATCTCTGACCAGTCTATCTTCAAGCCCAAGTTCGATGGTCATGCCCTGCGGCAGGTATGGGACGACATTGACAGGGTAGTTTGCCATGGGAGAGCTTGGTGGAGGAGCGGGGGGTGGGATCAAGGGAATGACAGGTGACAGAGAGGGGGGTGTATCGGCAGGAGTATTTTGCCTCTTGGGAACCCAAATGCGACGGCCCTGCCTCCGCATGACCCAACAAGATGTCACTACATGGCTAGGGTCACCATATGATCGGCATCGAACGGTGCTAGTGCGCTTACGTCCAGCCATGGTATCATGGTGGTTGATGGAAAGTGAGTCATTGCCAATATTACTTTGAAAAGAATCTGTCGAAATTGATTTGTCCATTCCCTCGGGCGGCAATAAATCAAAAGCCTTGTCGGCCTGTGTATTCTTGGGCCGGCCATCAAACTCATCTTTGGGAAGCCATTTCACGCGTGGCACCTGGGCCCCCCAACATTCTCTAGAGAAGTGGCCCAGCCAGCCACAAGAGGAACAAAACTTAAGGCCCGGGCAGTGAAAATAAGAGTGATTAGGAGAATTGCGCGTTGGACAATAAATATGGGCAGAATGATCAGCCTCAGGGTGGTTAATTTCAACATTTGGGGTATCTTCAAGGATTCCCGCCTCTGTGGGCATGCATTGACGAGGCGTCTCAGAGCAAGTTTCACATGGTTGCCTCAGACAATTATCAGATAGATGTCCCCTGATACTACAGTTTGAACAAATTCGTAGACGCTTATAATTGTAATCCAATGACGGCTTGGACTTGATAGACCAAATGGTAGCAATATGCATAGAAGAATACCCATAGCGAGATTGGTCCAAAATGTAAAGTATCATGAAAGTTGGGAGGGAATTCCAGTAACTTTGCTTAAAAGACTGACCTTCACATCTCATCTTATCCGGGGTGGATCGGTCGCCCAATATATCACAACTAATTGTGCCCAAACATAATCTATCTGGTAACAAATGATGATTATCCATGATTCTTGCAGATTCATTAAGATGATTGGGCCGACGAATATCCCCAAAGGAAAGACCGACCGCAGATAGAGATCCATAATTACCATTAATGTCATTAACTGTCTACACTATGTTACCAAAACTATGGTTGGTGGCCGGAATAGCAGAGGTGGTCGTCGGCGGCTCGAATTCCGGTAGGCCTCCAATGCACGTAACAGAACCATGGCCATGCAGACTATGTAAAGAATCAGAATTCCTTTGGCTATGTGGGCATAAAAAATCCATATTAGACTTGATAGAAACTGGGGAACGGATTGAAATCTCATGTGCATTCTCATCAGAGTGCCAAAGTTGTCAATGGGGCCAACACCATGATCCCTGGATCAAAATAGTTGAAAGTGACATATGAAGTCCGGCCATATGCGATCCTTGAGGTGATATATGAAATGACCAACTTTGTTAGAAGCCACTGAGAAGCGAAAACACCGATCGCTTTGAACATTGAGGCCCGAGGGTAAGCCTCCAAAGCAGCATTGCAACGCCAATCCTACTGACTCTTTCGATAGAACGAAAGATGCCGACGAGAAGTAGACGACCAAGAAAAATTCCTTGGTCCCATGGACGGGGGAGAAATGAACCGTAGAACCAAAACGCCGACACACCTGATCCGTGACCGCTAGGCCGGGGTTGAAGTCCCAATGCAGAAGACCCTCCATTGAAGTCGCTGACGAAGATCTCCATTAGGGTGATGGGAGAGCAGGTGGAGAGGAGAGGAGAGCCATTAGTAAGACTCCTAGAGTCCTATAGGGAAAATTATCGTCCCAACTAGATCCATAATCTAGTGCACAAGCTCTCAACATGTCCTCCAGAATCTGATTGACTCTCTCTGTCTGTCCATCGGTCTGCGGATGAAAGGATGTACTGAACTCTAGCCTAGTACCCAAAGTCTGGTGCAACTAATTCCAAAACTTAGGGGTAAATTGTGTTCCTCTATCTGATACGATGGTCCTCGGAACTCCATGCAGACATACGATCCTGGTCATATATATCTTGGCCAACTTCGCGCTTGTATATGTGGTTTTCACGGGGATAAAGTGAGCCATTTTGGTTAAGCGATCAACTACTACCCAGATTGAGTCATATCCCAATCGGGTCCTGGGTAATCCGATGATAAAATAATCTGTGCCAAATTTATCCCACTTCCATTCGGGTATCGGCATAGGCTGTAATAATCCGGCTGGCTTCAGATGTTCTACCTTCACTCTCTGACATACATCACATACTGCTACATACTCGGCAATATCCTTCTTCATACCTGTCCACCAGAAATGTTCCTTCAAATCCAAATACATCTTGGTGTTTCCGGGGTGAATCAAGTATGGTGAGTCATGGGCTTCCTAAAGTATTAACTTCCTGATCTCCGCGTTATTGGGCACATAAACACGATCCTCAAACCACAAAGTTTCATGCTCATCCTCATGGAAACCTTTAGCTTTTCCTTTGTTCATCTTCTCCTTTATCTCAGCGATTTCTTTATCATCCTTTTGAGCTTCTCGAATATTTCCCAATAAGGTAGACTGAACCTCCATTGCTGCAACAAAACCTCTTGGAACTATCTCCAACCGAAGTTCCTTGAGATCATCTACTAACTCCTGCGGTAATCCTCCGCTTACGAGGGTATTGGCATAACTCTTGCGGCTCAAAGCGTCTGCTACGACATTGGTCTTTCCTGGGTGATAATGCAACTTCATATCGTAATCCTTTATTAGCTCCAACCATCTCCTCTGCCTGAGATTCAACTACTTCTGCGTGAAAATGTACTTCAAACTCTTCTGATCTGTGTACACATCACATCGGTTTCCAATTATAAAATGTCTCCAGGTCTTGAGCGTGTGCACTACGGCTGCTAACTCCAAATCATGCGTGGCATAATTCAACTCGTGAGGTCGTAGCTGTCGTGAGGCATATGAAACAACTCTTTCATCCTGCATAAGTACACCTCCAAGTACCAAGCGAGAAGCGTCGCAATACACTTGGAAATCCTTGCGTATATCCGGAAGAATCAGCACTGGGGTTGTAACCAAACATTTCTTTGACTCCTAAAAACTAGCCTCACAATCCTCGGTCCATTTGAACTTGGTGTCCTTCTTCAATAACTCTGTCATGGGTTTCGCAATCTTGGAAAAATTCTCAATAAATCTCCGATAGTATCCTGTGAGTCCCAGAAAACTGCGGATCTCTCCAACTGAGGTGGGTGCCAACCACTCAGTGACAGACTGAACCTTGGTAAGGTCTATGGTTATACCTTCTCCTGATATAACATGTCCAAGAAATCCAACTTCCTTCATGAAAGTGTGTTATATCGACTAGAGGGGGGTGAATAGGCGATTTCTATGAAAGTCTTCAAAACGTGGAAGTTATGAAGACAAACGATAGAAATAAACCTATTACCATGCAGCGGAAGGTAGACTACACTAGGCAAGCCATAGTCAAGTGTTCAATGAAGTGAAAGCACAATGACTTAATAGCAGCAATGTAGTAAGGATCAGGTAGGAAGATATTATGAAGCCATACAGAGCATGCAGTCACTCAGTGAAGACAAAAGATAGTGCAAACATACAATGACTTCACAAGGAGCAACAGTAAGTAAAGGGAAGGGAAGATGAAACCAGTGACTCGTTGAAGACAATGATTTGTTGGACCAGTTCTAATTGCTGTGACAACTGTACGTCTGGTTGGGGCGGCTAGGTATTTAAACCTTAGGACACACAGTCCCGGACACCCAGTCCTGAACACGCAGCTCAGGACACCCAGTCCTCACCGTATTCCCCTTGAGCTAAGGTCACACAGACCTCGCCCAATCACTCTGGTAAGTCTTTAAGGTAGACTCCCAAACCTTCACAGACTTTGTTCACCGGCAATCCACAATGTCTCTTGGATGTTCAGAACGCGACGCCTAACCGGCTGGAGGATGCACAATCCTCAAGTGTAATAAGTCTTCAGATCACACAGATAAGAAGACTTAAGTGATGCCCAATTACTCTGGCTCTGGGTGGTTAGGGCTTTATCCTCGCAAGGAATTCTCTCTCAAAGGCTTCGAGGTGGGTTGCTCTCAAACGACAAAAGGCGTACTCTCAATCTGAGCAGCCAACCGTTTATGGTTGTGGGGGGTGGGCTATTTATAGCCACTTGGCAACCCGACCTGATTTGTCCGAAATGACCCTGGGTCACTAAGGAACTCACACGTGTTCCAACGGTCAGATTTCAAACTCACACGACAACTTTACTTGGGCTACAAGCAAAGCTGACTTGTCTGACTCCAGACAAGATTCGCTCTCATAGTCTTCACTCGAAGACATAGGTTTTTGGTTAGGCATCACTTCAGTCAGTCTGACTGGTTCTCTTGGACCCCACTTAATAGTACGGTGGTTCCTATGACTCAACACAAAAGAAAAAGAACTACGAAAGATCTAAGTCTTCGAGCTCCATAGGCTTCATGTGGTGTCTTCTCTTGTCATAGTCTTCAATGTGAATATCTTCATATACCACCTTTGACTTCAATGTCTTCATACATTTTTAGGGGTCATCTCTGGTAGGAAAACCAAATCAATGAGGGACTTCTACCTATGTTATCCTGCAATTCTCACAAATACATTAGTCCCTCAACTAGGTTTGTCGTCAATACTCCAAAACCAACTAGGGGTGGCACTAGATGCACTTACAATCTCCCCCTTTTTGGTGATTGATGACAAACTAGTTGAAGTTTTCAACGGGGAATATAATCTGTGAAATTGTGAAGGATAAGGAATTGTCTTCATAAGTTGCAAGGGCTCCCCCTAAAGATGTGCATATAGGTAATTTGCTTTTGGAATGCAAATGCACATGGCAGGTTGTACTTGTGGAGATCCACTTCAACTTATGATGACAATCCACTATGCATGTGAAAGTATATGAAGATAATGACATGCATAATGGAAAATGGACGTCTGCAGAATGATCTAAGTGCGGAATTTATCGTCGCACATGCGGAATTTATCATCGCAAAACAAAGTGGCAGATAAGTAGCAGACGACCATCAAGTTTAAGTGCTACAACTCAAAGAACCAAATGTAGCAAAACGAGAGTTGTAAGCACGAAGCAAAATATAAAGCACCCGCCCATATGGACCCGCTTGAAGACTATCAACCTCATATGCTTCTCCCCCTTTTGTCAGTAAGGACCAAAAAGGTTTGAAGACATAGAGCATCTACTCGTTCCCATGCGGAGTAGGTGAAGTAGCAGGGTCGTTGGTGGTGTTTGGCGGTGCTGAAGAGCTTGGAGCAGAGTTGACGCGTGCTGAAGGAGGTGGTGGTGAAGTAACATCAGCTTCATCCTCGATAACTCTGGCAGTCACTGTTGCAGCAGATGAAGAGAACTCAGAGTCTTCAAGGGGTGGAGTTCCTAGCAGCACAGCTCTTCGAGGAGGTGTGGAGTCAAACTTGAATCGCTCAGTGAAGCTATCCTCTTGGAGATCATCTTCAGAACACATCATCGTTAGCCCTTTCCATGTACGGCGACAGGTTTCATGGGCAACGAAAGCATTCTTGGTGGCAAGATTGCGAATGCGATTAACTTCCACCAAGAGGCTTTTCATCTGACGCTTCAGTCAGTCATGATGTCTATCCTGTTTCTGATGAAGAGCCACAAGAAGCTCTCGGTCATTGAGAACACGAGTGCGCTTCTTGGGTCTTGGAGCAGTTGTACTATCAGTGGCTTCAGTAGACGCAGGGTGTGGTGCACGTGTAGTGCCAGCCAAAGGATACACCCGAGTGACTGCTTCAACTCCTTCAATGTTCTGTGAGAAACTCTGATGCTCTGCATTCTAAAGACTTAGAGGTTCCTTTGCAGGCTCAGGATAGATGGCTCCAGTAGAGATATCCACATCAGGCAGAAAAATCCTATGATTGCGAGCAGATGGCTGATATGAGATATCGGAGTGAAATTTAATTAGCCGCATTACCCATGGGGCGTAGAACTTCAAGCCAAATAGATCAGAGCCCGATGCAGCAAGTTGGCGGATGAATAAGTCCTGTGCATTGAAGCATTTTCCATGAAGAATATAGAAGACCAAAGTCTTCATTGCACCCTCAAGCTTGGCATTTGGAGAGTGCCCTTTGATGGGCCAGAGAGTTCGCCTGATGATGTGATAGATGGTTCGTGGCAGATACTCAAGGTCTTCAACGAAGAACTCTGTTGGATAAGCAGCATCTTGGGGCAATGGCTTCATCATGCTGAGCATCTGACTCATATCAGGTTCTGGCCTCTTAAAGATGCTCTCAATAGCTTCACTATGCAGCTGACAGCCATGCTCGTAGAGATCGCCAGGAGTGGGCAAACTAGTGAGCTCAATGATGTCAAATGCATTGGCTTCATGATGAACATTTCCGGTCATCCACTCCAGGACCCAAGTCTTCGGATCTCTGCTGTACCCGCAGATGTGAAGTGTGGCATAGAATTGGAGCAACAGCTCTTCATTCCAATGCTCTTGGTCAGTAACGAACGGTAGCAGTCCAACTTCCTTGAAGCAATCCAAAGCTTCTTCCAGATAGGGCAGACCAGCTATGGCTTCAATGTCAAGGCGCTTGTGTGGGAAGATGCGACCTTGGTTGTAAAGAATGCATGAGTAATAGCTTCGCTGAGGATAGCTCCAGAACCGATCAGATGATATCCTTTCCCTTGAGTAGGGGTTCCTGGAGCTATCGAAGAATGTGTTGTCTGCCCTGAAGCCATTGATATTGAAGGAGCCAGGTGCTGATGCAGGACCTGGGAACCTTGGCAGTCTTGGGATTGGCTTCTATACCTGAGGCTTGTGCTCAACATGATAGTCAAACTGGGGACCGACAGTAGACTCAGGAACAGAAGTGACGGGATTAGTGGCTTCGCTGTCTTCTTCTTCCGTTGGGAGGGCTCCACATTAGCTTCATTGGTGGTTGTGGCAGCCGCAAGATTTTCATCCTCCACTTGACAAGCTGGAGGGTCGGTCACAGGCACGTTCTCCTTGAGAACTGCTTCTTGTTGGGACATGGGAGTGGGAACTTGTGGGACTTCTTCTTCTGCGGCTGATGCAGCCGGATTGTCTTCAGCAGAGACTTGAGGCCTTGGACCTTTGCGAAGCCTGCGCAACACGGGCGACGCCTGTGGAGTTGGAGTGGGCTGGGCCTCAAAGTCTTCTTCCTCTTGTGGGCGATCCGCCCATGAAGCATCCTGTGCAATTGGCGTCAGTGGACGACCAATGCTGATGAGTTTGCTGTTCTGAGGAAGGACTGCACCATCTTCTACATTGTCATGTTGACCAATGTCTTCAGCAGCGATGGGATCAGCTGCTGGAAAGTCTTCAGCTTCATGAGCCTCTGTGGAAGCAGGCTCATGGATGGTCAGTTGGCGTTCAGCTTCAGGATAAACCATAGAAATGGGTTCAACTATCAAGGGCTCTGTGGAAGCAGCCCGATCTTTCTTGGTATTCCTCTTCTTCTTGGAGGGGGGCGTTGGAGAGGCTTCAGAATGTTTCCTCTTACTGGCTTCATCCTCAGTAGTCCTTGTCTTCTTGAGCTCTGAAGCTGTTGACCGGCTTTTTGGCTTCGAGCCAGTCATTTTAGTTGGGAAGACAATAGGAACTGCTTCCTGCCTTGGTGCGTCAGGTTCAGCCGTAGCAGGCTTCTTCTTCTTCTTTGCGGCCATCCTGGGGTCGATGCCAGGACGCCCAAGGGCCTTGCGCTTCTCAGCCTCATTGTAGGCTTGCACACATCTGTCAGCCAGAGTCTTCATGCGCTCACGTGAACCCTGAACTTCTGCACGTTTCTTTACAAAGGCTTCCTTGAGCTCGTGCATCATACTCTTGAAGTTCTTCACTTCCTGCACGCTGAGCTTGGCCATATGCTTCTTGAACTGAGCCTTTTCATAGTCAATCTTTTGCTTCAGTTCAACAATGCGCTGGGCAATAGCGAGTTCTGAAGCAATGGCGCCTTGGAAGGCGACACTGAGGCCAATTGGTAGCTGCAGATCTTCAAAGCTGATGTTTGGCGTGTCAAACCACTCGTCAATGAAGTTGTGGATGATGGTCACATCAAAGAGAGGCATATCATTGAAGATTTCTTCTTCTTCTTTGCTCTTGATGAGTTGCTCAAGAGCGTCATCTGCTAGATCTTCATCACTTGACAGATCAATGTCGTCATTGCGCAGAATGGCAGCAGCAGTTAGCTCTTGTCCGGTGTGAGGCAGAGGCATCTTGACTTTCTGGGGCTTGGAGATGCGAGATAAGTCTTTGGACTGCACACTGTCTTCAGGAGGTGCAGTTGCCAGTGGCTTCGCCCTTGAGATTTTTGGTGAGGGGGCAGGCTTTGAAGCTTTAGGCTTCTTCATCTTCTTTGTCTTCGGCACTGTAGGAGCTTCTTCTGATTCAGCGTCAGCTGCAGGCTCATTCACTGCAGTCCCTTGAACTAAGATGTGGGTGATGATGCCTTCAAGGTTGTAGAAAGGACCGATGACATTGGGTTCTGCATCTCGTGTGCCATTTGCCCTTGGTGCTGAGGGACCAGGGTTGAAGTCTAACCCCAAAGTCTTCTTGTTCTGCTTCACTGAGTTCTGGGCAAACTGGAAGTTGCGCTTGAACAGATTGTCATCACGACACCATAGTAGTGACGATGGGTGTGCATCAGCTGGTTGTGGCCCACGGACCATGCAGGGATAGAAGCCTTGAACAATGGCTTCATCTCTGGACCTGGGTAGAAGATTCTTGTATTGGATGTCTCCCCACGGTCTCTTGATGGCATTTTTCTCAGCATATTCTTGGGTTACAAATCGGTATTTGAACCATTGTTCTGCCCAATATCTTCGAATCCATTGGATTCGGGTCTTGCGCTGATTGTAATCCTCTTCAGGATCTGTCTTGTACAGTTCTGAGAGTTCATCTGGCAGATCTCTGGATGTTTCTCCATGATGCTTTCTGCCACCCTTCCTTGCTGCTTTCTCTGAAGCCATAAACTTTAACTTGAAAGGCTTCAACACGTTCAAAGGCTTCAAAGGTTTTCGCTTGCTAGACCAACAGGAACTAGCTTCGGGAGAATTAATGTGATGCTGTAAGAATTCTGCAAATGAATGCAGACTATGAGAACCAAAGGATTCTCCCACGGACATGTACCTGTGACAACATTAAGGTGCGAGGGAAGGGGAAGAGGTCATATGCATTCTCAGAAGATTTTGAAGATAAATCAGTTTAGAAGACATTGACCTCATTTTGCGAAGACATTCACTCATAGATAAGGAGTTGGTTCCAGATTTGTACGAATCCACAGATCAGTACAAGTGAGGAATCTAACTACTTTGTGAAGCATAAGTGAATATACTAGGCATGTTATGAGATGCAGTATGAGAGAGATCTAACTTGTGTGAATAGAAACTGCTTGTGGTAGAAAGTGACAAATCCATAGGATCAACGGTGCTGTAAAAAGGAAGTTTTATTTACCACACTAAGAACTGCTAGACGAAGTGGAAGATGAGCCGAGCAGTTCGATCTTCCGTGCCCTAACTTGGTGACGGAGGACACCTACAGCGACGGCGGAGAGGACGATGTCCGCGGTCGGCATGAAGACGGCGTCGGAGAGGTTGCGGCAGCGAAGCGCTTCGTCGCCGGCGTCGTCGAGGGCTAGCGGTGGCGCTAGGGTTCGTGCGAGAGTGGAAGAAGAGATAATGACCGCTGTGAAGTGTGTATTTATAGGTACATGGGTGGCACTGCGCTATTACACAGGTGCCCCTGGCGATTCGCATCTGAGGAACACGTGGCCATTATGCGGAATTTTGGGGTTTGTTCCACGTCCCACGCACGCCTTGATTGTCGGGTGGTCGTTCCTACTTCATGTGGAGGAATGAGCATTGAAAACGGATTTAATGGTTGTCTCTGTATCTTCTGCCGACAAGGACGCAGAGAAGACATTCGACAGTTTCAATAGAATGCATATGATTTGGAGAGATAGAATTTGAGATAGAAAGCATAGAGAGGTCAGGGTCCGATCACATTCACTTCGTTCAAAAGATTCAACAATGAAGACATAGCTATAAGTGAATGCTGTAGAGGACAGAACACTAATATATATATATATATATATATATATATAATCAACATAGTGAAGATAATCATGAAGATATGTTGAGATCGAAGCCAAACCAAATGTGAAGACATTGCAAGGTAACGTCATGAGTGAAACACTTCAAAATAGAACATTTGGTGGTGGCGTTACCCACCGTATAGGAAGTATTAGACCCAGACACGACACACAATTATCATGGCGCTCCGAAGTCAAAATCCACATTAATGTATTCACACTTAGAATGTATGTCTTCATTGATTGAAGATATACTTTACTTCATGTGTTGCACATCTAAGTCATCAATATGCATAAGGGTTAGGTTGTGTGCCTGATCACAGGACATTTGAGGATTCCAGGATATTTAGCTCACACCGTAACTTGCAAAATCTCTTCTCATCCAAGGGCTTGGTGAAGATATCTGCCAATTGCTCTTCAGTGTTGACGTGTATGATATCAATATCTTCCTTCACAACATGATCTCTGAGAAAGTGATGACGAATTTCAATGTGCTTTGTCTTCGAGTGCTGAACTGGGTTGTTGGCGATCTTGATGGCGCTTTCGTTGTCGCAGTAAAGTGGCACTTGCTTCAGATGAATGCCATAGTCCTTGAGTGTTTGCTTCATCCACAGAAGCTAAGCGCAACAAGATCCAGCAGCAATGTATTCAGATTCAGCAGTGGAGAGAGATACACAATCCTGCTTCTTTGAAGACCAACATACAAGTGATCGTCCCAGAAAGTGACATGTGCCTGATGTAGACTTGCGATCAACTTTGTCACCAGCATAATCAGCATCCGAGAATCCAACCAGATCAAACTCTGAGCCCTTTGGATATCATAATCCTAGAGTTGGGGTGTGAGCCAAATATCGAAGAATTCGCTTCACAGCTAAGTGATGCGACTCCTTTGGTGCCGCTTGAAATCGAGCACACATGCAAACACTAAGCATAATATCTAGCCTAGATGCACATAGATAAAGTAAAGAACCAATCATGGAGCGGTATACCTTTTGATCGAACTCTTTACCATTGTCGTCGGGACCCAGATGATGTTTGGCTGGCATTGGTGTTGTGAAGCCTTTGCAGTCTTGCATACCGAACTTCTTCAGGCAATCTTTGAGATACTTCTCTTGAGATATGAAGATGTCGTTGCGTTGTTGTCGTATTTGAAGACCGAGGAAGAACTTCAGCTCTCCCATCATGGACATCTGATATTGCTCTTGCATCATATATCCAAACTATTCACTGTACTTCTGATTGGTGCAGCCGAAGATAATGTCATCCACATGAGTATATCCTTGAGCAACGAGACGAGCTTTGTTTCTGACAACTTGACCATGCTCATCTTGCTTGTTGCGGTATATCCATTTGGTGCCTATTATATTGTGCTTCCGTGGATCAGGACACTTAACTAGTTCCCATACATTATTCAGCTCAAACTGTTGAAGCTCTTCTTGCATAACTTGAATCCATCCAGGTTCCATGAAGGCTTCTTCAACTTTCTTGGGTTCTGTTATTGAGACGAATGCGAAGTGCCCACAGAAATTTGCTAGCTGAGTTGCCCTTGAATGAGTGAGTGGACCGGGTGCATTGATGCTATCAATTATTCTTTCAATCTGCACTTCATTGGCAACGCGAGGATGTACATGGTGAAGACTTTGCTCTTGCTGATCATTGTCGTTGTTAGAAGGAATGTTTTCAGGCTGAGCATTGTCTTCATGTTGATCAGGTGCTGAGATGATAAGTTCTTCTTCAGGATGAGCTTCAGAAGGTATAATTTCTCCAGTTCCCATTAGCTTGATTGATTCACTGGATGGAACTTCATCTAGCACATTTGGCAGTTGCTCTCTTTGTGAACCATTGGTCTCATCGAACCGCACATCCACTGTTTCAACCACTTTGTAATGAAAGAGATTGAAGACTCTGTAGGAGTGCGAATCCTTTCCATATCCAAGCATAAAACCCTCATGTGCTTTTGGTGCAAACTTTGATGTGTGATGTGGGTCCTTGATCCAGCACCTTGCGCCAAATACTCTGAAGTAACTGACATCTGGCTTCTTGCCAGTAAGGAGCTCATAAGATGTCTTGTTCAGAAGCTTGTGAAGATAAACACGATTGATTGTATGGCATGCAGTATCAATGGCTTCAGGCCAGAATTTTCTTGGGGTCTTGTATTCATCTAGCATCGTTCTGGCCATCTCAATGAGTGTTCTGTTCTTGCATTTGACGATGCCATTCTTCTGTGGCATGTACGGGGCTGAGAATTCATGTGTGATGCCCAAGGTATCAAGATATGTATCAAGGCCAGTGTTCTTGAATTCAGTGCCATTGTCACTTCTGATGTGCTTTATCTTGGCGCCATAATTGTTCATAGCTCGATTGGCGAAGCGTCTGAAGACATTCTGCACTTCAGTCTTGTAAAGGATTATGTGCACCCAAGTGTATCTAGAGTAATCATCAACAATAACGAAGCCATAGAGGCATGCTGTAGTAGTAAGAGTTGAGTAATGAGTGGGACCAAAAAGATCCATGTGAAGCAGTTCGAAGGGTCGAGTAGTGGTCATGATTGTCTTCGAAGGATGTTTGGCCCTCGTCATCTTCCCTGCTTCACAGGCACCGCATAAGTGGTCTTTCTTGAACTTGACGCCCTCGATGCCTATGACATGCTTCTTCTTCGCAAGGGTGTGGAGGTTCCTCATGCCAGCATGCCCAAGCCTCCGATGCCAGAGCCAGCATTCTGAAGCTTTTGCTAGAAGACATACGGCAAGCTGTGGTCCTGCTGAGAAATCTACTACGTACAGATCATCTTTTCGATACCCTTCAAACACTAGAGACTTGTCAGATTCCATTAGTACAAGGCAACGATATTTTCCAAATATTACGACCATGTTCAAATCGCAAAGCATTGAGACAGACATTAAGTTGAAGCCAAGGGATTCAACAAACATGACTTTGTCCATGTGTTGATCCCTTGAGATTGCAACTCTACCTAGACCCAATACCTTACTTTTACCAGTGTCAGCAAATGTGATGTGGCTCTTGTCGGATGGACGTAAGGTTGAGTCCATAAGAAGACTTCTTTTGCCAGTCATGTGATTTGTACACCCACTATCAATAATCCATTCTGAAGACGCTGGTGTAGTACCCTACAGTGCAGTTAGGGGGATAGGCTTCACCAAGAGCATTGTGAAGCAAAAACATTTGACGAACCAATGGGTTATGAAAGCTTAGATCCAGATTAGGACTAATAGGCAGAGTAGCAAGCGATTCAGGAAGGAAGTACATAGTAAGACCATTCGGGCATTTGATCTTGCGCCCTACAAGATGTTTAAGGTCCCCAGCAATGGCGTCAGACGATTTTGGTTTTCTGCTGGAGACCTTTCCCTGCAAAAGAGAGTTAAGCTTTCTTAGCCACCCACATCTTCAAGGGTGGCTGAGAAGCAATAAGTCTAAGTGCAGCATCTGAGAATTTTGGCTTTGGAGCCTAGCAAACAGTCTTGCAGGCGGACAATAGTACTCATAAGAATAAGCAGAATAGTTCTTGGTCTTATGAACATGGCGGTTTGATGAACCGCTCTCATATTCATATGCCTGAGTATGGTTTCCCTGCAAAACATTTGCGTTAGTGTGACTCAGGTGAGTCCTCTGTCTGTATGAAGCCTTTGGACCGTATGAAGCCTTTGGTCTGAGGTTTGTCTTCTTCACGTGAGGTGTCATGATGACATTCACAGGAAGATTCTCCAGACACCTTTTCGGAACCCAGATCTTCTTCATAGGCGGTCCATTCCTGTAGTTAGTACCAATGTACCTGGCAAACACTTCACCATTCTGATTCTTAAACAGTATATAGTTTGCATCAAAGGATTCATCAATGAAAATGGGGTTAGCACAGGTGAAGCCAGATAGATTGGATGGGTCTGTTGAAGGTTCCTTTGCAGCAACCCACATGGTTTTGGGGTACTGCTCAGGTTTCCAGTAAGAGCCATTAGCATTCATTTTCCTTACGAACCCAACACCCTCTTTCCTCGGGTTTCGGTTCAGAATCTGGTTTTTGAGGACATCACATAGTGTCTGATGCCCTTTAAGACTTTTGTACATCCCTGTTTCAAGCAATGTCTTCAACCTAGCATTCTCATCAGCAATAGCAGTGGTATCCTCAGCAGAGGGGTTAGTTACCACATCAACAGTTGAAGATATTGCAACAGTAGTAGCAGTAGAACATTCAGCAACAGAAGTAGCATTATCATGCTCAATGCATTTAAGACATGGTGGTTCAAATCCTTCCTGAGCGGGACTGATCTGTTTGGAGTGAAGTGACTCGTTTTCCTTTTGAAGATCTTCATGAACCGCTCTCAATTTCTCAAGATCTTGCTTCCTTTGAAGATAATCATAGGAAAGCTTTTCATGAGTTGTTGAGAGAGTTTCATGACGACTTTCAAGTTCCTGATACTTAACGTGAAGATTTTTTATGTCTTTAATTAAGGATTCAGATCGAGTCATTTCAGCACCTAACAGATCATCGGTTCTGTCTAACAGTTTTTGAATATGTTCCATAGCTTTCTGCTGTTCAGTTGCAATTTTAGCAAGTGTTTTGTAGTTGGGTTTTGAATCACAATCAGAGTCATCGTCACTAGATGTTTGATAGTGAGTAGTGCGTGTGTTTACCTTGGCACCGCGAGCCATGAAGCAGTAGGTAGAAGCGGAGTAGTCCTTGTCATTTGCATTGGTGTCGGTGACGAGGTCATTGTCTTCAGTATTGAAGATGGACTTGGCAACGTATGATGTAGCCAGACTTGCGACGCCTGAATCGGACTCCTCCTCAGACTCCACCTCCGCCTCCTCAGAAGCGGACTCCTCCTCCGAGTCCATTTCCTTGCCAACAAACACACGTGCCTTGCCAGATGAGCTCTTCTTGTGTGATGAAGACTTTGAGGAAGACTTGGATGAAGACTTTGAGTATTTCTTGTTCTTCTTGTCGTCAGAGTCATATTCCTTGCTCTTCTTCTTCTTTTTGTTCTCATTGTCCCACTTTGGACACTCAGAGATGAAGTGGCCAGGTTTCTTGCACTTGTGACATGTTTTCTTCTTATAGTCGTGAGCAGAAGCTTCATCATTCCTTAAGCTTGATCGGGAAGACTTTCTGAAGCCTTTCTTCTTGGTGAATTTTTGGAACTTCTTCACAAGCATAGCAAGTTCTCTTCCAATGTCTTCAGGATCATCAGAACTGCTGTCAGATTCTTCTTCAGATGAGGAGACAACTTTTGCCTTCAAGGCACGAGTTTGCCCATAGTTTGGACCGTAGATATCTCTTTTCTCAGAAAGCTGAAACTCATGTGTGTTGAGCCTCTCAAGTATGTCAGATGGATCGAGTGTCTTGAAATCAGGACGTTCTTGAATCATCAGGGCTAGGATGTCAAACGAACTATTAAGTGATCTCAGTAGTGTCTTGACGACTTCATGTTTGGTGATCTCAGTAGCGCCGAGGGCTTGAAGCTCATTTGTGATGTCAGTGAGTCAGTCAAAAGTGTGCTGGAAATTCTCATTGTCATTTCGCTTGAAGCGGTTGAAGAGGTTGCGAAGGACACTGATTCTCTGATCTCTCTGGGTTGAGATGCCTTCATTGACCTTGGAGAGCCAGTCCCACACCAGCTTAGATGTCTTCAAAGCACTCACACGGCCATACTGTCCTTTGGTCAGGTGACCACAGATGATATTCTTGGCAGTAGAGTCCAGTTGAACAAATTTCTTGACGTCAGCAGCAGTGACACCTTCTCCAGCCTTGGGAACACCGTTTTCGACGACATACCATAGGTCGACATCAATGGCTTCAAGATGCATGCGCATCTTATTCTTCCAGTAGGGATATTCAGTTCCATCAAAGACGAGGCACGCAGCGGAGACTTTAATTATCCCTGCAGTCGACATAGCTAAAACTCCAGGTGGTTAAACCGAATCACACAGAACAAGGGAGCACCTTGCTCTGATACCAATTGAAAGTGCGTTATATCGACTAGAGGGGGGGTGAATAGGCGATTTTTATGAAAGTCTTCAAAACGTGGAAGTTATGAAGACAAACGATAGAAATAAACCTATTACCATGCAGCGGAAGGTAGACTACACTAGGCAAGCCATAGTCAAGTGTTCAATGAAGTGAAAGCACAATGACTTAATAGCAGCAATGTAGTAAGGATCAGGTAGGAAGATATTATGAAGCCATACAGAGCATGCAGTCACTCAGTGAAGACAAAAGATAGTGCAAACATACAATGACTTCACAAGGAGCAACAGTAAGTAAAGGGAAGGGAAGATGAAACCAGTGACTCGTTGAAGACAATGATTTGTTGGACCAGTTCTAATTGCTGTGACAACTGTACGTCTGGTTGGGGCGGCTAGGTATTTAAACCTTAGGACACACAGTCCCGGACACCCAGTCCTGAACACGCAGCTCAGGACACCCAGTCCTCACCGTATTCCCCTTGAGCTAAGGTCACACAGACCTCGCCCAATCACTCTGGTAAGTCTTTAAGGTAGACTCCCAAACCTTCACAGACTTTGTTCACCGGCAATCCACAATGTCTCTTGGATGTTCAGAACGCGACGCCTAACCGGCTGGAGGATGCACAATCCTCAAGTGTAATAAGTCTTCAGATCACACAGATAAGAAGACTTAAGTGATGCCCAATTACTCTGGCTCTGGGTGGTTAGGGCTTTATCCTCGCAAGGAATTCTCTCTCAAAGGCTTCGAGGTGGGTTGCTCTCAAACGACAAAAGGCGTACTCTCAATCTGAGCAGCCAACCGTTTATGGTTGTGGGGGGTGGGCTATTTATAGCCACTTGGCAACCCGACCTGATTTGTCCGAAATGACCCTGGGTCACTAAGGAACTCACACGTGTTCCAACGGTCAGATTTCAAACTCACACGACAACTTTACTTGGGCTACAAGCAAAGCTGACTTGTCTGACTCCAGACAAGATTCGCTCTCATAGTCTTCACTCGAAGACATAGGTTTTTGGTTAGGCATCACTTCAGTCAGTCTGACTGGTTCTCTTGGACCCCACTTAATAGTACGGTGGTTCCTATGACTCAACACAAAAGAAAAAGAACTACGAAAGATCTAAGTCTTCGAGCTCCATAGGCTTCATGTGGTGTCTTCTCTTGTCATAGTCTTCAATGTGAATATCTTCATATACCACCTTTGACTTCAATGTCTTCATACATTTTTAGGGGTCATCTCTGGTAGGAAAACCAAATCAATGAGGGACTTCTACCTATGTTATCCTGCAATTCTCACAAATACATTAGTCCCTCAACTAGGTTTGTCGTCAATACTCCAAAACCAACTAGGGGTGGCACTAGATGCACTTACAATCTCCCCCTTTTTGGTGATTGATGACAAACTAGTTGAAGTTTTCAACGAGGAATATAATCTGTGAAATTGTGAAGGATAAGGAATTGTCTTCATAAGTTGCAAGGGCTCCCCCTAAAGATGTGCATATAGGTAATTTGCTTTTGGAATGCAAATGCACATGGCAGGTTGTACTTGTGGAGATCCACTTCAACTTATGATGACAATCCACTATGCATGTGAAAGTATATGAAGATAATGACATGCATAATGGAAAATGGACGTCTGCAGAATGATCTAAGTGCGGAATTTATCGTCGCACATGCGGAATTTATCATCGCAAAACAAAGTGGCAGATAAGTAGCAGATGACCATCAAGTTTAAGTGCTACAACTCAAAGAACCAAATGTAGCAAAACGAGAGTTGTAAGCACGAAGCAAAATATAAAGCACCCGCCCATATGGACCCGCTTGAAGACTATCAACCTCATATGCTTCTCCCCCTTTTGTCAGTAAGGACCAAAAAGGTTTGAAGACATAGAGCATCTACTCGTTCCCATGCGGAGTAGGTGAAGTAGCAGGGTCGTTGGTGGTGTTTGGCGGTGCTGAAGAGCTTGGAGCAGAGTTGACGCGTGCTGAAGGAGGTGGTGGTGAAGTAGCATCAGCTTCATCCTCGATAACTCTGGCAGTCACTGTTGCAGCAGATGAAGAGAACTCAGAGTCTTCAAGGGGTGGAGTTCCTAGCAGCACAGCTCTTCGAGGAGGTGTGGAGTCAAACTTGAATCGCTCAGTGAAGCTATCCTCTTGGAGATCATCTTCAGAACACATCATCGTTAGCCCTTTCCATGCTCACCGAATCAATGAGGGACTTCTACCTGTGTTATCCTGCAATTCTCACAAACACATTAGTCCCTCAACTAGGTTTGTCGTCAATACTCCAAAACCATCTAGGGGTGGCACTAGATGCACTTACACTTCAACCAAAACTCACACTTTCTAAACTTGGCATATAGCCGATCTTCCCTGAGCTTTTCGAGAACTAAGCGCAAGTGTTCCTTGTGTTCCTCTTCATTCTTTGAGTACACCAAAATATCATCAATGAACACCACCATAAACTTATCCAAAAACTCCATGAACACCTTGTTCATCATACTCATAAAATAGGCAGGGGCATTTAGTCAATCCAAATGACATGACCGTGTACTCATATAGCCCGTACCTTGTGGTGAAAGCTATCTTAGGTATATCCCGTTCTCGGATCTTCAACCGATGGTATCCTAATCGAAGATCGATCTTGGAGAATACTTTAGCTCCTTGCAACTGGTCAAATAGATCATTGATCATCGGTAGTGGGTACTTGTTCTTGATCATCACTTCATTCAAAGCCCGATAATCAACAACCATTCTCAAAGATCCATCCTTCTTCTCAACTAGGAGCACCGGGGCTCACCATGGTGATGAACTGGGTCGGATATAACCTTTCTCCAATAACTCCTTAATCTGCTTCTTAATCTCTCCAGATCATTTGTGGGCATCCGATACGGTCTCTTCGATATTGGTCCGGTGCTGGGCAACAGATCTATCAAAAACTCTATGTCTCGATCCGGTGGCATGCCTGGTAATTCCTCTGGAAATACATCCGGGTAATCCTTCACAATAGGCACTTCTTCCTGAACAACTCCCAAGAGAGAATTCACTTGGGTCCTTCTTGGCGCATGCCTACACACATACTTCATCCTTTTTCCCTCCGGGGTGGTGAGTAGAATTGACTTACTAGCACAATCAATATTTCCTCCATACATGGATAGCCAATACATGCCTAGTATCACATCCAATCCTTGTGACTTCAAGACTATTAGGTCTGAGGGGAAAACATGCCTACCTATGGTCAATGGCATCTGAAAACATCCTCTGCTTGCCATATACTCCGCTCTAGGTGAGCTTACTAACATATGTGTCTTAAGAACTTTGGTGGGCAACTTATACTTATCCACAAATCCCCTTGATATGTATGAATGAGATGCACCAGTATCAAAAAGAACTATTGCAGTAAATGACTTAATCAAAAACTTACCTATAACTGCATCTGGCTGTTCTTCAACCTCCTCCACATTAACGTGATTCACTTGTCCTATGGTGAAGGGGTTGGGCTTCTTCCCAGAGTTTCCATTTCCGTTGCCATTATTCAACTCTGAGAAATCATTGGCGTAGTGTCCAGTCTTCCTGCACTTGTAACAGGTGACATGACTTAGGTCCTTCTTAGTGGTTGTTGCTGGATTGGAGCGGTTCTGGTTGTTGCTTCCTCCATTCCCATTCCCATTCTTAGGGCCACTGTGGTTATGTGTGCTTCCTCCGTTATGAGTATGGCCTCCATGGTTATGGGTGTAACCTCCGGAGTTAGGGGTAAAGCGAGGCTTCTGCTGAGCTCCAGAATTGTACTTCCCCTATCTATACTTCCATTTGCGGCTCTTTATCTGCTGCTGTTTGCTTTCAATCATAAGGACCCTGTCCACCAACTCCTGGTAGTTAGTGAATGTTGCCACCATCAACTGCATACTCATCTCATCATTTAGCCCCTCCATAAACTTCTCCTGCTTCGCGGTATCTGTGGCCACATCATCTGGGGCATAGCGAGCTAACTTACTAAACTCATCCACGTACTGCCCCACAGTAAGATTTCCCTGGCGTAAGTTGCGAGACTCGTGCTTCTTCATGTCCATTGCTCTAGTTGAGACATGGGCTGTGCGGAAAGCTTGCTGAAACTGATCCCATGTGACATTGGCTATGGGAAAGTGGCTGTGTAATTCTCCAACCACGAGGCTGCGGGTCCATCCAATTGATGTGCGGCAAAACACACCTTCTCAGCGTCTGTGCAACCTGCGGTGGTCAGCTCCCTTCCAATCCTGTGGAGCCAGTCATCAGCAAAAATCGGCTTAGTGCTACTGGAAAACACCGATGGATTCAACCTCAGGAAATGGGCTAAGTTGTCAACTGGAGGTGGTGGCGGTGGGTTGTTATTGTTGTTGTTGTTGCCTTGGTTCTAGACTAGTAGCTGCATCAAGGCATTCTTATTTTGGATCAACTGGGTGAGCTCCGGCGGGAAGAAAAATCCGGGGTCACGTCTCGAAGGCATATGGTAGGTTTAGAGGGGAGAGATTAGAATAGAGTGAGGTCTAAGGATAAAATCACTACCCATATCCACATGAGACAAACACATTCATATCACACCACTACTACCTCTTGAGCACTGCGTTGGTTTTCCCCGAAGAGGAAGGGATGATGCAGTAAAGTAGCGTAACTATTTCCCTCAGTTTTTGAGAACCAAGGTATCAATCCAGTAGGAGGCTACGCGCAAGTCCCTCGTACCTGCACAAAACAAATAAATCCTCGCAACCAACGCAAATAGGGGTTGTCAATCCCTATGAGGCCACTTACGAGAGTGAGATCTGATAGATATGATAAAGATAATATTTTTGGTATTTTTGTGATAAAGATGCAAACTAAAATAAAGGCAAAGTAAATAGCAAAGTAGTAGGAGAACAATATGATGAAGATATACTCGGGGGCCATATGTTCCAGTAGTGGCTTCTCTCGAGAGCATAAGTATTCTACGCTGGGTGAACAAATTACTGTTGAGCAATTGGCAGAATTGAGCGTAATTATGAGAATATCTAGGCATGATCATGTATATAGGCATCACGTCCGAGACAAGTAGACCGACTCCTGCCTGCATCTACTACTATTACTCCACTCATCGACCGCTATCCAGCATGCATCTAGAGTATTAAGTTAAAAACAGAGTAACGCCTTAAGCAAGATGACATGATGTAGAGGGATAAACTCATGCAATATGAAGAAAACCCCATCTTGTTATCCTCGATGGCAACAATACAATACGTGCCTTGCTGCCCTCACTGTCACTAGGAAAGGACACCGCAAGATTGAACCCAAAGCTAAGCACTTCTCCCGTTGCATGAAAGATCAATCTAGTAGGCCAAACCAAACTGATAATTCGAAGAGACTTGCAAAGATAACCAATCATACATAAAAGAATTCAGAGAAGATTCAAATATTATTCATAGATAGACTTGATCATAAACCCACAATTCACCGGTCTCAACAAACACGCCGCAAAAAGAAGATTACATCGAATAGATCTCCACAAGAGAGGGGGAGAACATTGTATTGAGATCCAAAAAGAGAGAAGAAGCCATCTAGCTACTAACTATGGACCCGTAGGTCTGAAGTAAACTACTCACACTTCATCGCAGAGGCTATGGTGTTGATGTAGAAGCCCTCCGTGATCGATGCCCACTCCGGCGGAGCTCCGGAACAGGCCCCAAGATGGGATCTCGTGGATACAAAAAGTTACGGCGGTGGAATTAGGGTTTTGGCTCATGTTCTGATCGTTTGGGGGTACGTGGATATATATAGGAGGAAGAAGTACGTCGGTGGAGCAACAGGGGGCCCACGAGGGTGGGGGGCGCGCCTGGTAGGATAGGGCGCGCCCCTTACCTCGTGGCCTCCTGTTACGTGCCTTGGCGTAGGGTCCAAGTCTCCCGGGTCTTATCTGTTGAGAAAATCACGTTCCCAAAGGTTTCATTCCGCTGGACTCTGTTTGATATTCCTTTTCTTCGAAACCCTAAAACAGGCAAAAAACAACAATTCTGGGCTGGGCCTCCAGTTAATAGGTTAGTTCCAAAAATAATATAAAAGTGGATAATAAAGCCCGATAATGTTTAAAACAGTAGATAATATAGCATGGAGCAATCAAAAATTATAGATACGTTGGAGACGTATCAAGCATCCCCAAGCTTAATTCCTGCTCGTCCTCGAGTAGGTAAATGATAAAAACAGAATTTTTGATGCGGAGTGCTACTTGGCATAATTTTAATGTAATTCTTCTTAATTGTGGTATGAATATTCAGATCCGAAAGATTTAAGACGAAAGTTCATATTGACATAAAAATAATAATACTTCAAGCATACTAACTAAGCAATTATGTCGTCTCAAAATAACATGGCCAAAGAAAGTTATCCCTACAAAATCATATAGTCCGGCTATGCTCCATCTTCACCACACAAAATATTTAAATCATGCACAACCCCGATGACAAGCCAAGCAATTGTTTCATACTTTTGGCATTCTCAAAACTTTTTCAATTTTCACGCAATACATGAGCGTGAGCCATGGATATAGTACTATAGGTGGAATAGAGTGGTGGTTGTGGAGAAGACAAAAAGGGAGAAGATAGTCTCACATCAACTAGGCGTATCAACAGGCTATGGAGATGCCCATCAATAGATATCAATGTGAGTGAGTAGGGATTGCCATGCAACGGATGCACTAGAGCTATAAGTATATGAAAGCTCAAAAAGAAACTAAGTGGGTGTGCATCCAACTTGCTTGCTCATGAAGACCTAGGGCATCTGTAGGAAGCCCATCATTGGAATATACAAGCCAAGTTATATAATGAAAAATTCCCACTAGTATATGAAAGTGATAACATGAGAGACTCTCTACTATGAAGATCATGGTGCTACTTTGAAGCACAAGTGTGGTAAAAGGATAGTAGCATTGCCCCTTCTCTCTTTTTCTCTCATTTTTTTTCTTTGGGCCTTTTCTTTTTTTATATGGCCTCTTTTCTTTTTTTACTTTTCGTCCGGAGTCTCATCCCGACTTGTGGGGGAATCATAGTCTCCATCATCCTTTCCTCACTGGGACAATGCTCTAATAATGATGATCATCACACTTTTATTTTTCTTACAACTCAACAATTACAACTCGATACTCAGAACAAAATATGAATCTATAAGAATGCCTCCGACGGTGTACCGGGATATGCAATGATGCATGAGTGACATGTATGAAAGAATTATGAACGGTGGCTTTGCCACAAATACGATGTCAACTACATGATCATGCTAAGCAATATGACAATGATGGAGTGTGTCATAACAAACGGAACGGTGGAAAGTTGCATGGCAATATATCTCGGAATGGCTCTGGAAATGCCATAATAGGTACGTATGGTGGCTGTTTTGAGGGAGGTATATGGTGGGTGTATGATACCGGCGAAAGGTGCGCGGTATTAGAGAGGCTAGCAAAGGTGGAAGGGTGAGAGTGCGTATAATCCATGGACTCAACATTAGTCATAAAGAACTCACATACTTATTGCAAAAATCTACAAGTTATCAAAGCAAAGTATTACGCGCATGCTCCTAGGGGGATAGATTAGTAGGAAAAGACCATCGCTCGTCCCCGACCGCCACTCATAAGGAAGACAATCAAAAAATAAATCATGCTCCGACTTCATCACATAACGGTTCACCATACGTGCATGCTACGGGAATCACAAACCTAAACACAAGTATTTCTCAAATTCACAACTACTCAACTAGCACAACTTTAATATCACCATCCTCATATCTCAAAACAATTATCAAGTATCAAACTTATCATAGTATTCAACACACTAATAAGAAAGTTTTATTATTAATCTTATATACCAAGCATATTAGGATTTTAAGCAAATTACCATGCTATTAAGACTCTCAAAATAATCTAAGTGAAGCATGAGAGATCAATAGTTTCTATAAAACAAATCCACCACCGTGCTCTAAAAGATATAAGCGAAGCACTAGAGCAAAATTATATAACTCAAAAGATATAAGCGAATCACATAGAGTATTCTAACAAATTCCAAATCATGTATGGCTCTCTCAAAAGGTGTGTACAGAAATGATGATTGTGGTAAACTAACAAGCAAAGACTCAAATAATACAAGACGCTCCAAGCAAAACACATATCATGTGGCGAATAAAAATATAGCTCCAAGTAAAGTTACCGATAGAAGTAGACGAAAGAGGGGATGCCTTCCGGGGAATCCCCAAGCTTTGGCTTTTAGGTGTCCTTAGATTATCTTGGGGGTGCCATGGGCATCCCCAAGCTTAAGCTCTTGCCACTCCTTGTTCCATAATCCATCAAATCTTTACCCAAAACTTGAAAACTTCACAACACAAAACTTAAAGTAGAAAATCTCGTGAGCTCCGTTAGCGAAAGAAAACAAAAGACCACTTCAAGGTACTGTAATGAACTCATTCTTTATTTATATTGGTGTTATAACTACTGTATTCCAACTTCTCTATGGTTTATAAACTATTTTACTAGCCATAGATTCATCAAAATAAGCAAACAACACACGAAAAACAGAATCTGTCAAAAACAGAACAGCCTGTAGTAATCTGTAGCTAGCGCAAGATCTGGAACCCCAAAAATTCTAAATAAATTTCTGGACGTGAGGAATTTATCTATTAATCATCTGCAAAAAGAATTAACTAAATAGAACTTTCCAAATAAAAATGGCAGCAGTTCTCGTGAGCACTAAAGTTTCTGTTTCTTACAGCAAGTGTAACAAGACTTTCCCCAAGTCTTTCCAACGGTTCTACTTGGCACAAACACTAATTAAACACAAAAAACACAACCAAAATATAGGCTAGATAAATTATTTATTACTAAACAGGAGCAAAAAGCAAGGAATAAAAATAAAATTGGGTTGCCTCCCAACAAGCGCTATCGTTTAACGCCCCTAGCTAGGCATAACAAGCAAGAATAGATCTAGGTATTGCCATCTTTGGTAGGCAATCCATAAGTGGCTCTCATAATAGATTCATAAGGTAATTTAATATTTTTCTACGAAAGTATTCCATGCCTTTCCTTAATGGAAATTGGAATCTAATATTTCCTTCCTTCATATCAATAATTGCACCAATCGTTCTAAGGAAAGGTCTACCAAGAATAATAGGACATGAAGGATTGTAATCTATATCAAGAACAATAAAATATACGGGCACATAATCCCTATTTGCAACAATAATAACATCATTAATTCTTTCCATAGGTTTCTTAATAGTGGAATCCGCAAGGTGCAAGTTTAGAGAGCAATCATCAAAATCACGGAAACCTAACAAATCACACAAAGTCTTTGGAATCATGGAAACACTAGCACCCAAATCACATAAAGCATAGCATTCATTATCTTTAATTTTAATTTTAATAGTTGGTTCCCACTCATCATAAAGTTTTCTAGGGATAGAAACTTCCAATTCAAGTTTTTCTTCATAAGATTGCATCAAAGCATCAACGATATGTTTAGGAAACGCTTTATTTTGACTATAAGCACGAGGAGAATTTAGCACGGATTGCAACAAGGAAATACAATCAATCAAAGAGCAATTTTCATAGTTAAATTCCTTGAAATCCATATAGTGGGTTTAGCAACATCTAGGGTTTTAATTTCTTCAATCCCACTTTTATCAATTTTAACATCAAGATCAATAGATTCCGAATTCTTAGAACGCCTTCTAGGTAAAGGTGGATCATATTCAGTCCCATCATTATAGAGATTCATATTGCAAAACAAAGATTTAACAGGGGACACATCAATAACTTTTAGATCTTCATCATTATTTTCATAGGAACTAGAAGAACAAGCTTTTATAAAGGCATCTTTCTTAGCACTCATCCTAGCGGTTCTTTCTTTGCACTCATCAATGGAAATTCTCATGGCTTTGAGAGACTCATTGATATCATGCTTAGGTGGAATAGATCTAAGTTTCAAAGAATCAACATCAAGAGCAAATCTATCAACGTTCCTAGCCAAATCATCAATCTTAAGCAATTTTTCTTCAATCATAGCATTAAAATTCTTTTGCGAAGTAATAAATTCTTTAATAATAGATTCAAAATCAGAGGGCATCTTATTATAATTTCCATAAGAATTGTTGTAGGAATTACCATAATTATTAGAGGGATTACTAGGATAAGGCCTAGGATTAAAATTTCCTCTATACGCGTTGTTACCAAAATTGTTCCTACCAACAAAATTTACATCCATAGATTCATTATTATTCTCAATCAAAGTAGACAAGGGCATATCATTAGGATCAGAAGAAACACTCTTATTAGCAAATAGTTTCATAAGTTCATCCATCTTTCCACTCAAAACATTAATTTCTTCTATCACATGCACCTTTTTATTAATAGATCTTTCAGTGTGCCATTGAGAATAATTAAACATAATATTATCTAGGAGTTTAGTAGCTTCTCCTAAAGTGATTTCCATAAAAGTGCCTCCTGTGGCCGAATCTACAAGATTTCTAGAAGCAAAATTCAATCCGGCATAAAATTTTGAACAATCATCCACAAATTTAAACCATGAGTAGGGCAATTACGTATCATTAGTTTCATTCTCTCCCAAGCTTGTGCAACATGTTCATGAGAAACTCCTTCATCATCACCAACTTTCCTCCCACTCACTTCTTTCGAGAGAAACTCCTTCTCTAGAAAGGATCCACTCTTAGCAACAAAGATCTTGCCTTCGGATCTATGATAGAAGGTGTACCCAACAGTTTCTTTTGGGTATCATATGAAGACACACTTATCCAATTTGGGTTTGAGCTTATCAGGCCGAAACTTTTTCACATAAGCATCGCAACCCCAAACTTTGAAGAAACGACAGCTTAGGTTTCTTGCCAAATCACAGTTCACATGGTGTCGTCTCAACGGATTTAGATGGTGCCCTATTTAATGTGAATGCAGATGTCTCTAATGCATAAACCCCAAAACGATAATGATAAATCGGTAAGAGACATCATAGATCACACCATATCTAATAAAGTACGGTTATGATGTTCGGACACACCATTACACTGTGGTGTTCCAGGTGGCGTGAGCTGCAAAACTATTCCACATTGTTTCAAATGAAGACCAAACTCGTAACTCTAATATCTGTCTTCGCAATCAGATCATAGAAACTTTATTTTCTTGTTACGATGATTTTCCAGTTCACTCTGAAATTCTTTGAACTTTTCAAATGTTTCAGACTTATGTTTCATCAAGTGGATATACCCATATTTGCTCAAGTCATTTGTGAAGGTCAGAAAATAACGATACCCGCCGTGAGCCTCAACACTCATCGGATCACATACATCAGTATGTATTATTTCCAATAAGTCAGTTGCTCGCTCCATTGTTCCGGATAACGGAGTGTTAGTCATCTTGCCCATGAGACATGGTTCACAAGCATCAAGTGATTCATAATCAAGTGATTCCAAAAGTCCATCAGCATGGAGTTTCTTCATGCGCTTTACACCAATATGACCTAAACAGCAGTGCCACAAATATGCTGCACTATCATTATTAACTTTTCATCTTTTGGCTTCAATATTATGAATATGTGTATCACTACAATCGAGATTCAATAAACCATTCACCTTGGGTGTATGACCATAGTAGGTTTTATTCATCTAAATAGAATAACAATTATTCTTTGACTTAAATGAATAACCGTATTGCAATAAACATGGTCCAGTCATATTATGCTCAACGCAAACACCAAATAACATTTATTTTAGGTTCAACACTAATCCTGAAGGTAAAGGGAGCGTGCGATGGTGATCTTGTCAACCTTGGAATCACTTCCAGCACACATCATCACCTTGCTCTCAACTAGTCTTTGTTCATTTTGTAACTCCTGTTTCAAGTTACTAATCATAGCAACTGAACTAGTATCAAATACCAATGGGTTACTATGAACACTAGTAAAGTACACATCAATAACATGTATATCATATATACTTTTGTTCACTTTGCCATCCTTCTTATCCGCCAAATATTTGGAGCAGTTCCGCGTCCAGTGACCATTTCCTTTGAAGTAGAAGCACTCAGTTTCAGGCTTGGGTCTAGCTTTGGGCTTCTTCATGGGAGTGACAACTCGCTTGTCATTCTTCTTGAAGTTCTCTTTCTTTCCCTTTCCCTTTTACTTGAAACTAGTGGTCTTGTCAACCATCAACATTTGATGCTTTTCTTGATTTCTACCTTCGTAGATTTCAGCATCACGAAGAGCTTGGGAATCCTTTTCATCATCCTTTGCATATTATAGTTCATCACGAAGTTCCAGTAACTTGGCGATAGTGACTAGAGAACTCTGTCAATCACTATCTTATTTGGAAGATTAACTCCCACTTGATTCAAGCAATTGTAGTACCCAAACAATCTGAGCACATGCTCACTAGTTGAGCTATTCTCCTCCATCTTGTAGGCAAAGTACTGTCAGAGGTCTCATACCTCTTGACACGGGCATGAGTCTGAAATACTAATTTAAACTCTTGGAATATCTTATATGCTCCGTGGCATTCAAAACATTTCTGAAGTCCCGATTCTAAGCCGTAAAGCATTGCACACTAAACTATCAAGTAGTGATCATACTGAGCTTGCGAAACGTTCATAACGTCTTCCTCTGCTCCTGTAATAGGTCCGTCACCTAGCGGTGCATCAAGGACATAATTCTTCTGTGGAGCAATGAGGATAATCCTCAGATCATGGAGCTAGTCCGCATCATTGCTACTAACATCTTTCAACAAAGTTTTCTCTAGGAACATATCATAAATAAAACGGGGAAGCTATACGCGAGCAATTGATCTACATCATAGATATGCAAATACTACCAGGACTAAGTTCATGATAAATTTAAGTTCAATTAACCATATTACTTAAGAACTCCCACTTAGATAGACATCCCTCTAATCATCTAAGTGATCACATGATCCATATCAACTAAACCATGTCCGATCATCACGTGAGATGGAATAGTTTTCAATGGTGAACATCACTATGTTGATCATATCTACTATATGATTCACGCTTGACCTTTCGGTCTCAGTGTTCCGAGGCCATATCTGCATATGCTAGGCTCGTCAAGTTTAACTCGAGTATTCTGTGTGTGCAAAACTGGCTTGCACCCATTGTATGTGAATGTAGAGCTTATCACACCCGATCATCACGTGGTGTCTCAGCACGACGAACTGTAGCAACGGTGCATACTCAGGGAGAACACTTATACCTAGAAATTTAGTGAGATATCATCTTATAATGCTACCGTCGAACTAAGCAAAATAATCTGCATAAAGGATAAACATCACATGCAATCAATATAAGTGATATGATATGGTCATCATCATCTTATGCCTTTGATCTCCATCTCCAAAGCACCGTCATGATCACCATCGTCACCGACTTGACACCTTGATCACCATCGAAGCATCGTTGTCGTCTCACCAACTATTGCTTCTACGACTATCGCTACCGCTTAGTGATAAAGTAAAGAAATTACATGGCGATTGCATTTCATACAATAAAGCGACATCCATATGGATCATGCCAGTTGCCGATAACTTTCTTACAAAACATGATCATCTCATACAATAAAATTTAGCATCATGTCTTGACCATATCACATCACAACATGCCCTGCAAAAACAAGTTAGACGTCCTCTACTTTGTTGTTGCAAGTTTTACGTGGCTACTACGGGCTGAGCAAGAACCGTTCTTACCCACGCATCAAAAACCACAACGCGGTATAGTGATTGATTTTTGATCTTTAGAAAGAACCATGTTCATTGAATCCGATTCAACTAAAGGTGGAGAAACTGACACCCGCTAGCCACCTGTGTGCGAAGCACGTCGGTAGAACCAGTCTCGCGTAAGCGTACGCGTAATGTCGGTCTGAGCCGCTTCATCCAACAATGCCGCTGAATCAAGAATCAACTAGTGACGGCAAGCAATATGTATATACCCACGCCTACAACTCCTTTGTTTTCTACTCGTGCATATAACATCTACGCATAGACCTGGCTCGGATGCCACTGTTGGAAAATGCAGTAATTTCAAAAAAAAATTCCTACGCACACGCAAGATCCATCTAGGTGATGCATAGCAACTAGAGGGGAAGAGTATTGTCCACATACCCTCGTAGACCATAAGCAGAAGCGTTATGACAACATAGTTGATGTAGTCGTACGTCTTCACGATCCAACCGATCCTAGCACCGAAGGTACGGTACTCTGCGATATGCACACGTTCAGCTCAGTGACGTCCCACGAACTCTAGATCTAGCTGAGTGTCGAGGGAGAGTTTTTTCAGCATGACACCGTGATGACAGTGACGATGAAGCTACCAGCGCATGCCTTCGCCTAAGCACTGCAACGATATGACAGAGGTGGAAATATGTGGAGGGGGCACCACACAAGACTGAACAATCAACTTGTGTGTCAATGGGGTGCCCCCTCCCCTATATATAAAGGAGTGGAGGGGGGGATGGCTGACCCCTCTATGGCGCGCCCAACGGGAGTCCAACCCCCACCGGGAGTAGGATTCCCCCCTCCCTAGTTGGATTAGGAGAAATAGAATACCCCTCTTCTTCGGAGTTGGCTTAGGAGGTGGTTCAGGAAGTGTCCAATCATTATCATTACTCAATATATTATTCAATAATTCTTTAGCTTGTTAAACTATCAGTTCCTTGAAAACACAACTAGCACAACTATCTAGGTGGTCCCTAGAAGCATCGGTTAGTCCATTATAAAAGATATCAAGTATTTCATTTTTCTTGAGAGGATGATCAGGCAAAGCATTAAGTAATTGGATAAGCCTCCCCCAAGCTTGTGGGAGACTCTCTTCTTTAATTTGCACAAAGTTAAATATTTCCTTTAAAGAAGCTTGTTTCCTATGAGCAGGAAAATATTTTTCAAAGAAGTAGTAAATCATATCCTGGGGACTACGCACAAAACTAGGAGCAAGAGAATTAAACCATATCTTAGAATCACCCTTTAATGAGAAAGGAAACAACTTAAGAATATAGTAGTAGCGAATTTTTTCCTCATGAGAAAATAGGGTGGCTATGTCATTCAATTTAGTAAGATGCGCTACAACAATTTTAGATTCATAACCATGGAAAGGATTAGATTCAACCAAAGTAATTAACTTAGGATCGACAGAGAATTCATAATCCTTATCAGTAACAAAGATAGGTGAAGTAGAAAACTTAGGATCATATTGCATTCTGGCATTCAGAGATTTTTCTTTCAACTTTACTAGTAGTTTCTTAAGATCCTATCTATCTTTACAAGAAAGAAAGTCCCTAGCTACCACTCCATCCATAACATAACCTTCAGGTATGATAGACAATTCATATCTAGGAGTTCTAGGTCTAACAGGTGTTTCAAAGTGTCCAGTTTCAATAATTTTATCAGTTTCAGAAATATCATCAGTTTTAGCATTCTCAATATATTTAGCTCTACCAAGTTGTTCTTCAAGAATTTCACCCAGTGGAACAGTCTTATCAAGCAAAGTACTAGCATCATCATAAGCATCATGCATAGTAGAAGTAGCTTCATCAATAACTTGTGACATATCAGAATTAATAGCAGGTGTAGGTGTCGCAAGCTTACTCAAAACAGAAGGTGAATCAAGTGCAAAGCTAGATGGCAGTTCCTTACCTCCCCTTGTAGTAGAGGAAAAAAATCTTGGTTTTGGTATCTTTTTGATTCCTCATAGTGATAAGTAGATATAAATCCCAAGCGACTTGGTAAATAGAGCTATGCTCCCCGACAATAGCGCCAGAAAAATGTCTTGATAAATCACAAGTATAGGGGATCGCAATAGTTTTCGAGGGTAGAGTATTCAACCCAAATTTATTGATTCGACACAACGGGAGCCAAAGAATATTCGTGAGTATTAGCAGTTGAGTTTTCAATTCAACCACACCTATAAGACTTAATATCTACAACAAAGTATTTAGTAGCAAAGTAGTATGGAAGTAACGGTAACAGTGGCAAAAGTAACAGTAGCAGTTTTGTAATGATTGTAACAGCAGTAGAAACGAAAGTAACTGAGCAAAGATCAATATGTGAAAAGCTCGTAGGTAATGGATCGGCAATGCTAATTGTGTTGGATGATATTCATCATGTAGCAGTCTGGTACATCTCGAGCGTATCTACTTTTCCAAACTCTTTTGCCCATGTTTTGGACTCTAATTTGCATAATTTGAATGGACTAACCCAGACTGACGCTGTTTTCAGCAGAATTGCCTTGGTGTTATTTTTGTGCAGAAATAAAAGTTCTGAGAATGACCTAAAAATTTACAGAGAATAAAATACCAGTGAAAGAATCAACCAAGGGGGTCCACCCATTGGCCACAAGCCTTTGTTGGGCATGCCCTGGCGGCTTGTTGGCCTCCTGGACCTCCTCCGACCCTAACTCCAACTCTATATATTCACATCCGGAGAGAAAAAAAGGGATAAGGATTCATCACGTTTTACGATACGGAGCCACCGCCGGCTCTTTTCTTCATCGGGAGGGCTAATCTGGAGTCCTTTCGGGGCTCCCGAGAGGGGGACTCGTTGCCATCATCATCACCAACCTTCCTCCATCACCAATTTCATGATGCTCACCACCGTGCATGAGTAATTCCATCGTAGGCTTGCTGGACGGTGATGGGTTGGATGATATTTATCATGTAATCGAGTTAGCTTTGTTAGGGTTTGATCCTTAGTATCCACTATGTTCTGAGATTGATGTTGCTATGACTTTGCTATGCTTAATGCTTGTCACTAGGGCTCGAGTGCCATGATTTCAGATCTGAACCTATTATGTTTTCATGAATATATTTGTGTTCTTGATCCGAGCTTGCAAGTTGTATACACCTATTATGAGTTATGATCCGCATACCCCAAGTTGACAATAATTGGGATTCTTTCCAGTGATTACCGTAGTTTGAGAAGTTCATGTATTCACTAAGTGCTAATGCTTTGTTCCGGTTCTCTATTAGAAGGAGGCCTTAATATCCCTTAGTTTCCATTAGGACCCCTCTGCCACGGGAGGGTAGGACAAAATTTTCATGCAAGTTCTTTTCCATAAGCACATATGACTATATACGAAATACATGCCTACATTATATTGATGAATTGGAGCTAGTTCTGTGTCACCCTAGGTTATAACTGTTGCGTGATGAATGCCATACGACATAATTATCCATCACCGATCCATTGCCTACGAGCTCTTCACATATTGATCTTTGCTAAGTTACTTTGCCGTTGCCACTGTTACGATTGCTACAAAACTGCTACTGTTACTTTTGCCATCGTTACCGTTACTTCCATACTACTTTGCTACTAAATATTTTGCTACAAATATTAAGTCTTTCAGGTGTGGTTGAATTGACAACTCAGCTACTAATACTTGAGAATATTCTTTGACTCCCCTTGTGTTGAATCAATAAATTTGGGTTGCATACTCTACCCTCGAAAACTGGTGTGATCCCCTATACTTGTGGGTTATCACAGCCATAACCTAGGGTGACACAAAACTAGCTCCAATTCATCAATACAATGTAGGCATGTATTCCGTATATAGTCATACATGCTTATGGAAAAGAACTTGCATGACATTTGTCCTACCCTCTACTGGCAGTAGGGACCTAATTAAGGGATATTAAGGCCTCCTTTTAATAGAGAACCGGACCAAAGCATTAACACTTAGTGAATACATGAACTCCCCAAACTACGGTAATCACCAGAAAGAATCCCAATTATTGTCACCTTGGGGTATGCGGATCATAACTCGTAATAGGTTTCTACAACTTGCAAGATAGGATCAAGAACATAGGTCCAGATCTGAAATCATGGCACTCGGGCCCTAGTGACAAGCATTAAGGATAGCAAAGTTCTAGCAACATTAATCTCAGAACATAGTGGATACTAGGGATCAAACCCTAACAAAATTAACTCGATTACATGATAAATCTCATCCAACCTATCACCGTCCAGCAAGCCTACAATGGAATTACTCACGCACGGTGGTGAGCATCATGAAATTGGTGATGGAGGAAGGTTGGTGATGAGGGATTCCTCTCTCCAGAGCCCTGAACGGACTCTAGATCAGCCCTCCCGATGAAGAATAGGAGGTGGCGGCAGCTCCGTATCGTAAAACGCGATGAATCCTTCTCTTTGTTTTTTTCTTCGTGAATAGGTACTTATAGAGTTGGAGTTAGGGTTGAAGGAGGTCCAGGGGCCCCACAAGCCAGGAGGGCGAGCCTGGGGGGGGGGGGGGTAGGCGCACCCCTGGTCTTGTGGCCCATGGGTGGCCCTCCTCTGGTATCTTTTTGCGCTAGTATTTCTTATTTATTCCACAAAAAATCTCTGTAAGGTTTCAGGTCAATCCGAGAACTTTGATTTCTGCACAAAAATAACACCATGGCAATTCTGCTAAAAACAGCGTTAGTCCGGGTTTGTTCCATTCAAATCATGCAAATTAGTGTCCAAAACAAGGGCAAAAGTGTTTGGAAAAGTAGATACGATGGAGATGTTGAAGGAAATATAGAGGCAATAATAAAGTTGTTATTTTATATTTACTTATTCATGATGAAGGTTTATTATTCATGCTAGAATTGTATTGATTAGAAACTTAAATACATGTGTGAATACATAAACAAATACCGTGTCCCTAGTAAGCCTCTACTATACTAGCTCGTTGATCAAAGATGGTTAAGGTTTCCTAGCCATAGACATGTGTTGTCATTTGATAACGGGATCACATCATTAGGAGAATGATGTGATGGACAAGACCCATCCATTAGCTTAGCATATTGATCGTTTAGTTTATTGTTATTGCTTTCTGAATGTCAAATACATATTCCTTCGACCATGAGATTATGCAACTCCTGGATACTGGAGGAATACCTTGTGTGCTATCAAACATCACAATGTAACTGGGTGATCATAAAGAGGCTCTACATGTATCTCCAAAGGTGTTTGTTGAGTTGGCATAGATCGAGATTAGATTTGTCAATCTGAGTATCGGAGATGTATCTCTGGGCCCTCTCGGTAATACACATCATAAGAAGCCTTGCAAGCAAAGTGACTAATGAGTTAGTTGCAATATGATGTATTACAGAATGAGTAAAGAGACTTGCCGGTAACGATATTGAACTAGGTATGAAGATACCGACGATCGAACCTCAAGCAAGTAACATACCGATGGACAAAGGGAATTATGTATGTTGTCATAAGGTTCGACCGATAAAGATCTTCATAGAATATGTGGGAGCCAATATGGGCATCCAGGTTCTGCTATTGGTTATTGATCGGAGAGGTGTCTCGGTCATGTCTACATAGTTCTCGAACTCGTAGGGTCTGCACGCTTAACGTTCATTGATGATATAGTGTTATATGAGTTATATGATTTGGTGACCGAATATTGTTCGGAGTCCTGGATGAGATCACGGACATGACGAGGAGCTCTGGAATGGCCTAGAGGTAAATATGGATATATAAGATGATGATATTTGGACACTGGAACAGTTTCGGGATGCACCGGGTAGTCATCGGGTTATCGGAAGGGGTTCCGGACACCCCCGGTAGGTATATGGGCCTAATGGTCCAAGGGGGGGACAGACCAGCCCACAGGGGGCTGGTGCCCCCCTCTCCCTGGTCGTCCGACCCTAGGGAAGGAAAGGAGGGAGGGCTAGCCCCTCCCGCCTTCCCCTTCTCATGGGAGAAAGGAAAGGGGGGGGATTGGTAGAGACCCCAAGTAGGATTCGGACTACTTGGGGCACCTCCTTGGCTGCTCCTCCCTCCCTCCCACCTATATATATGTCGGAGGGGGGTGCCACACATAACCACGACAATTTCTTAGACATGTGCGGCGCCCCCTCCTCTGTTTAGTCCCTGGGTCATATTTTCATAGTGCTTAGGCGAAGCCCTGCGGAGATAGCTTCACCATCACCGTCACCACGCCGTCGTGCTACCGGAACTCATCCACTACTTCACCGTCTTGCTGGATCAATAAGGCAAGGACATCACTCTTGATAACCCACAAGTATAGGGGATCGCAACAGTTTTCGATAAGTAAGAGTGTCGAACCCAACGAGGAGCTAAAGGTAGAACAAATATTCCCTCAAGTTATATCGACCACCGATACAACTCTACGCACGCTTGACGTTCGCTTTACCTAGAACAAGTATGAAACTAGAAGTACTTTGTAGGTGTTGTTGGATAGGTTTGCAATATAATAAATGGTGCATAAATAAAAAGTAGGGGTTGTTTAGATAAAGAAACAATAAAGTAAATATAGCGAGTGTGGAAAAGTGGCGGTAGGAGTTGCGAAATTGCCCCTTAAGCAATTGACTACTTTACTAGACCGATAGCAAGTATTATGTGGGAGAGGCCACTGCTAGCATGTCATCCCTGACTTGGAATTCTATGCACTTATGATTGGAACTATTAGCAAGCATCCGCAACTACTAACGTTCATTAAGGTAAAACCCAACCATAGCATTAAGATATATTGGTCCCCCTTCAATCCCGTATGCATCAATTTCTATGCTAGGTTGAAGCTTCTGTCACTCTTGCCCTCCAATACATAGTCCTATCAACAAACAACTAACCCTAGGGTGTGATCCACACGCGCAATCATATGATGGGCACCAAAGGACAGCAACATAACCACAAGCAAATTAAATCAATCATAGCAATTCATCAACCACCGATAGGACAACAAAAATCTACTCAGACATCATAGGATGGCAACACATCATTGGATAATAATATGAAGCATAAAGCACCATGTTTAAGTAGAGGGTACAGCGGGTTGCGGGAGAGTGGACCGCTGTAGATAGAGGGGGGGAGGTGATGGAGACATTGGTGAAGATGGCAAAGGTGTTGGTGTATATCGCGGTGATGATGATGATGGCCACGGCAGTGTTCCGGCGCCACCGGAAGAGAAGGGGAGAGGGGGCCCCTTCGTCTTCTTCTTCCTTGACCTCCTTCCCCGTCTGGTCCTTGGCCTCCATGGCATGGGAGGGGCGAGAGCCCCTCCGAGATTGGACCTGTCTCTCTGTCTCTCTCTGTTTCTGCGTTCCCAGATTCTTCCCTTTCACCGTTTCTTATATTCCCGGAGATCCGTAACTCTGATTGGGCTGAAATTTTAACATGATCTCTATCCAGATAGTAGCTTTCTTGCAGCAAAAGAAGGGCACCAACCGCCTTATAGGTGTCCCATGAGGGTCAGGGGCACGCCCAGGGGGGCAGGCGCGCCCCCTGCCTCGTGGCCACCTCAGGCACCATCTCACGTGGATTTTTCTTCCCAAAAATCATATATATTCCAAAAAAATATCCATAAGTTTTTATCCCGTTTGGACTCCGTTTGATATGGATATTCTGTGAAACAAAAAACATGCAACAAACAGGAACTGGCATTGGGCACTGGATCAATATTTTAGTCCCAAAAATAGTATAAAAAGTTGCCAAAAGTATATGAAAGTTGTAGAATATTGGCATGGACAATCAAAAATTATAGATACGATGGAGACGTATCAGCATCCCCAAGCTTAATTCCTGCTCGTCCTCGAGTAGGTAAATGATAAAAAAGATAATTTTTGATGTGGAATGCTACCTAGCATAATCTTGATCACATATCTAATCATGGCATGAATATTAAGATACGAGTGATTCAAAGCAATAGTCTATCATTTGACATAAAAACAATAATACTTCAAGCCTACTAATAAAGCAATCATGTCTTTTCAAAATAACGTGGCCAAAGAAAGTTATCCCTACAAAATCATATAGTCTGGCTATGCTCCATCTTCACCACACAAAATATTCACAGCATGCACAACCCCGATGACAAGCTAAGCAATTGTTTCATACTTTTGACGTTCTCAAACCTTTTCAACTTTCACGCAATACATGAGCATGAGCCATGGATATAGCACTATGGGTGGAATAGAATGGTGGTTGTGGAGAAGACAAAAAGGAGAAGATAGTCTCACATCAACTAGGCATATCAACGGGCTATGGAGATGCCCATCAATAGATATCAATGTGAGTGAGTAGGGATTGCCATGCAACGGATGCACTAAGAGCTATAAGTGTATGAAAGCTCAGACTAAAAACTAAGTGGGTGTGCATCCAACTTGCTTGCTCATGAAGACCTCGGGCGTTTGAGGAAGCCCATCATCGGAATATACAAGCCAAGTTCTATAATGAAAATTCCCACTAGTATATGAAAGTGATAACTCAAGAGACTCTCTATATGAAGAACATGGTGCCACTTTGAAGCACAAGTGTGGTAAAAGGATAGTAACATTGCCCCTTCTCTCTTTTTCTCTCATTTTATATATATATTTTTATATTTTTTTGGGCCTTCTCTTTATTTTGGCCTTTTGCTTTTTTATTTATTTATTTTTTATTTTTTTCGTCCGGAGTCTCATCCCGACTTGTAGGGGAATCATAGTCTCCATCATCTTTTCCTCACTGGGGCAATGCTCTGATAATTATGATCATCACACTTTTATTTACTTACAACTCGATATTACAACTCAATACTAGAACAAAGATATGACTCTATATGAATGCCTCCGGCGGTGTACCGGGATATGCAATGATCTAGCGTAGCAATGACATCAAAAAATGGACAGGCCAAGAAAACATCATGCTAGCTATCATACAATCATGCAAAGCAATATGACAATGAATGCTCAAGTCATGTATATGATGATGATGGAAGTTGCATGGCAATATATCTTGGAATGGCTATGGAAATGCCATGATAGGTAGGTATGGTGGCTGTTTTGAGGAAGGTATATGGTGGGTTTAAGTTACCAGCAAAAGTTGCGCGATACTAGAGAGGCTAGCAATGATGGAAGGGTGAGAGTGCGTATAATCCATGGACTCAACATTAGTCATAAAGAACTCACATACTTATTGCAAAAATCTATTAGTCATCAAAACAAAGTACTACGCGTATGCTCCTAGGGGTATAGATTGGTAGGAAAAGACCATCGCTCGTCCCCGACCGCCACTCATAAGGAAGACAATCAATAAATAAATCATGCTCCGACTTCGTTACATAACGGTTCACCATACGTGCATGCTACGGGAATCACAAACCTCAACACAAGTATTTCTACTAATCCACAAATACCCACTAGCATGTCTCTAATATCACCATCTTTATATCGCAAAACTATTGCAAGGAATCAAACATATCATATTCAGTGATCTACAAGTTTTATGTAGGATTTTATGACTAACCATGTGAATGACCAGTTCCTGTCATCTCTCTAAATAGATATAAGTGAAGCAAGAGAGTTTAAATCTTTCTACAAAATATATGCCCATGCTCTAACAAATATAAGTGAAGCAAAAGAGCATTCTACAAATGGCGGTTTTCTATGTAAAGAGAAACATGCAATCCAAACTTCAAATGATATAAGTGAAGCGCATGAAGCATTCTATAAAGCCATACTCAAAAGGTATAAGTGAAGTGCAATGAGCATTCTATAAATCAACCAAGTACTATCTCATACCAGCATGGTGCATAAAATTAAAATGAAAACTAAATGCAAAAGACGCTCCAAGATTTACACATATCACATGAATGAAACGAATCTGAAAACATATCGATACTTGTTGAAGAAAGAGGGGATGCCTTCCGGGGCATCCCCAAGATTAGACACTTGAGTCTCCTTGAATATTTACTTGGGGTGCCTCGGGCATCCCCAATCTTGAGCTCTTGCCTCTCTTCCTTCTTCTCACATCGAGACCTTCTCGATCATCGAACACTTCATCCACACAAAACTTCAACAGAAAACTCGGTAAGATCTGTTAGTATAATAAAGCAAATCACTACTTTAAGTACTGTTGAAAACCAATTCATATTTTGTTTTTGCATTGTGTCTACTGTAATATAACTTTTTCATGGCTTAATCCACTGATATAAATTGATAGTTTCATCAAAACAAGCAAACTATGCATCAAAAACAGAATCTGTCTAAAACAGAACAGTCTGTAATAATCTGAACATTCACCATACTTATTATACTTGAAACATTCTTCCAAAATTAGTAAAAATAAAAAATTTGTATAGAAAGACAGTGCAAAAAGAATCAGAACCATTTGACATTCCAGCTAAAAATGTAAAATCGCGCACTCTAGCCAAAGTTTCTGTCCTGCACCGTACAAACCATCAAGCAAATGTAAACATCCTAAAGGCGAACCTTGGCACATTATTTTTATAATACAATGGAATTGTACAAGGGGATAATTATTTTTGTTGAAAAGTTTCTGTAATCAAGATTCACAGAGTTTTCGTGAGCATGAACGAAGTTCAAGGAGCTCTCCCACTTCAACAATGCTTGTCTTTCTCACTTTCACTTTCCTTTTTGAAAAAGTTTTGGGTTCCCCTCTTTATTTTTGTTGTTTTTAAACTATATGAAAGCACTCAACAGAAATAAATGACTCTCTAAAACTTCCGGGTTGTCTCCCAGGTAGCGCTTTCTTTAAAGCCATTAAGCTAGGCATATAGTGCTCAAGTAATGGATCCACCCGGATCCCAAGGTATATCAAAGACAATTTTAATTAACATTGATTTGTAATTTAGTAGTGAGCACAAAGTAACATATATCATGCAACAACAAAGTCTAACTCTCTTCTTATGCATCGACATGTCATAAAATAACAATTCATGCACACAAAGTAAAGGCCAATGCATAGTATAAATAGTTTCTAGCAATTTTTGTTGGGGAACGTAGTAATTTCAAAAAAAATTCCTACGCACACGCAAGATCATGGTGATGCATTGCAATGAGAGGGAAGAGTGTTGTCCATGTACCCTCGTAGACCGAAAGCGAAAGCATTAGCACAACACGGTTGATGTAGCCGTACGTCTTCACGATCCGACCGATCAAGTACCGAACGCACGACACCTCCAAGTTCAGCACACGTTCAGCCCGATGACGTCCCTCGAACTCCGATCCAGCCGAGTGTTGAGGGAGAGTTTCATCAGCATGATGGCATGGTGATGATGTTGATGTTCTACCGACGCAGGGCTTCGCCTAAGCACCGCTACAGTATTATCGAGGTGGATTATGGTGGATGGGGGCACCGCGCATGGCTAAGAGATCAATGATCAATTGTTGTGTCTCTAGGGTGCCCCCTGCCCTAGTATATAAAGGAGCAAGGGGGAAGAGGTGCGGCCAGCCTTGGGGCGCGCCAGGAGGAGTCCTACTCCCACCGGGAGTAGGACTCCCTCCCCTTTCCTAGTTGGAATAGGACTTGGGAGGGGGAAGGAGTGGAGGAGAAGGAAGGAAGGGGGGGCGCCGCCCCCTCTCCTTGTCCTATTCAGACTAGAGGGGGGAGGGGCGCGCTGACAGCCCTTGCTCCTCTCCTCTCTTCCACCTAGGCCCACTAAGGCCCATTAAGTCACCGGGGGGTTCCGGTAACCTCCCGATACTCCGGTAAAATCCCGATTTCACCCGGAACACTTCCGATGTCCAAACACAGGCTTCCAATATATCAATCTTCATGTATCGACCATTTCGAGACTCCTCATCATGTTCGTGATCACATCCGGGACTCCGAACAACCTTCGGTACATCAAAACATATAAACTCATAATGAAACTGTCATCGTAACGTTAAGCGTGCAGACCCTATGGGTTCGAGAACTATGTAGACATGACTGAGACATGTCTCAGGTCAATAACCAATAGCGGAACCTGGATGCTCATATTGGCTCCTACATATTCTACGAAGATCTTTATCGGTCAGACCACATAACAACATACGTTGTTCCCTTTGTCATCAGTATGTTACTTGCCCGAGATTCGATCGTCGGTATCTCAATACCTAGTTCAATCTCGTTACCGACAAGTCTCTTTACTCGTTCCGTAACACATCATCCCACAACTAACTCATTAGTTTCAATGCTTGCAAGGCTTATAGTGATGTGCATTACCGAGTGGGCCCAGAGATACCTCTCCGACAATCGGAGTGACAAATCCTAATCTCGAAATACGCCAACCCAACAAGTACCTTCGGAGACACCTGTAGAGCACCTTTATAATCACCCAGTTACGTTGTGACGTTTGGTAGCACACAAAGTGTTCCTCCGGTAAACGGGAGTTGCATAATCTCATAGTCATAGGAACATGTATAAGTCATGAAGAAAGCAATAGCAACAAACTAAACGATCAAGTGCTATGCTAACGGAATGGGTCAAGTCAATCACATCATTCTCCTAATGATGTGATCCCATTAATCAAATGACAACTCTTTGTCTATGGCTAGGAAACATAACCATCTTTGATCAACGAGCTAGTCAAGTAGAGGCATACTAGTGACACTCTATTTGTCTATGTATTCACACATGTATCATGTTTCCAGTTAATACAATTCTAGCATGAATAATAAACATTTATCATGATATAAGGAAATAAATAATAACTTTATTATTGCCTCTAGGGCATATTTCCTTCAGTCTCCCACTTGCACTAGAGTCAATAATCTAGTTCACATCGCCATGTGATTTAACACCAATAGTTCACATCACCGTGTGATTAACACCCATAGTTCACATCGTCATGTGACCAACACCCAAAGGGTTTACTAGAGTCAACAATCTAGTTCACATTGCTATGTGATTAACACCCAAAGAGTACTAAGGTGTGATCATGTTTTGCTTGTGAGAGAAGTTTAGTCTACGGGTCTGCCACAGTCAGATCCGTATGTATTTTGCAAATTTCTATGTCAACAATGCTCTGCACGGAGCTACTCTAGCTAATTGCTCCCACTTTCAAAATGTATCCAGATTGAGACTTAGAGTCATGATCTGGATCACTGTCAAAATTTGCATCGATGTAACCCATTACGACGAACCTTTTGTCACCTCCATAATCGAGAAACATATCCTTATTCCACTAAGGATAATTTCGACCGTTGTCTAGTGATCTACTCCTAGATCACTATTGTACTCCCTTGCCAAAAAATAGTGTAGGGTATACAATAAATCTGGCACATAGCATGGCATACTTTATAGAACCTATGGCTGAGGCATAGGGAATGACTTTCATTCTCTTTCTATCTTCTGTCGTGGTCGGGCTTTGAGTCTTACTCAATTTCACACCTTGTAACACAGGCAAGAACTCTTTCTTTGACCGTTCCATTTTGAACTACTTCAAAATCTAGTTAAGGTATGTACTCATTGAAAAAACTTATCAAGCATCTTGATCTATCTCTATAGATCTTGATGCTCAATATGTAAGCAGCTTCACCGAGGTCTTTCTTTGAAAAACTCCTTTCAAACACTCCTTTATGCTTTGCAGAATGATTCTACATTATTTCCGATCAACAATATGTCATTCACATATACTTATCAGAAATGCTGTAGTGCTCCCACTCACTTTCTTGTAAATACAGGCTTCACCGCAAGTATTTATAAAACTATATGCTTTGATCAACTTATCAAAGCGTATATTCCAACTCCGAGATGCTTGCACCAGTCCATAGATGGATCGCTAGAGCTTGCATATTTTGTTAGCACCTTTAGGATTGACAAAACCTTCTGGTTGCATCATATACAACTCTTTCTTTAATAAATCCTTTAAGGAATGCAATTTTGTTTATCCATTTTCCAGATTTCATAAAATGCGGCAATTTTCTAACATGATTCAGACAGACTTAAGCATCGCTACGAGTGAGAAAATCTCATCATAGTCAACACCTTGAACTTTGTCAAAAACCTTTTTCGACAAGTCTAGCTTTGTAGATAGTAACACTACTATCAGCGTCCGTCTTCCTCTTGAAGATCCATTTATTTTCTATGGCTTGCTGATCAGCGGGCAAGTCAACCAAAGTCCACACTTTGTTCTCATACATGGATCCCATCTCAGATTTCATGGCCTCAAGCCATTTCGTGGAATCTGGGCTCATCATCGCTTCCTCATAGTTTGTAGGTTCGTCATGGTCGATTAACATGACCTCCAGAACAGGATTACCGTACCACTCTGGTGCGGATCTCACTCTGGTTGACCTACGAGGTTCGGTAGTAACTTGATCTGAAGTTACATGATCATCATCATTAGCTTCCTCACTAATTGGTGTAGGAGTCACAGAAACAGATTTCTGTGATGAACTACTTTTCAATAAGGGAGCAGGTACAGTTATCTCATCAAGTTCTACTTTCCTCCCACTCACTTCTTTTGAGAGAAACTCCTCCTCTAGAAAGGATCCATTCTCAGCAACAAATATCTTGCCTTCGGATCTGTGATAGAAGGTGTACCCAACAGTTACTTTTGGGTATCCTATGAAGATGCACTTCTCCGACTTAGGTTTGAGCTTATCAAGATGAAACTTTTTCACATAAGCATTGCAACCCCAAACTTTAAGAAACGACAGCTTAGGTTTCTTGCTAAACCACAGTTCATACGGTGTCGTCTCAACGGATTTAGATGGTGCCCTTTTTTAATGTGAATGCAGTTGTCTCTAATGCATAACCCCAAAACAATAGTGGTAAACCAGTAAGAGACATCATAGATCGCACCATATCTAGTAAAGTACGACTACGACGTTCGGACACACCATTACGCTGTGGTGTTCCAGGTGGCATGAGTTTGTGAAACTATTCCACATTGTTTTAATTGAAGACCAAACTCGTAACTCAAATATTCGCCTCTGCGATCAGATCGTAGAAACATTATTTTCTTGTTACGATGATTTTCCACTTCGCTCTGAATTCTTTGAACTTTTCAAATGTTTCGGACTTATGTTTCATCAAGTAGATATACTCATATCTGCTCAAATCATCTGTGAAGGTCAGAAAATAACGATACCCGCCGCGAGCCTCAACATTCATCGGACCACATACATCAGTATGTATGATTTCCAATAAATCTTTTGCTCGCTCCATTGTTCCGGAGAACGACGTTTTAGTCATCTTGCTCAAGAGGCATGGTTCGCAAGCATCAAGTGATTCGTAATCAAGTGATTCCAAAAACCCCATCAGCATGGAGTTTCTTCATGCGCTTTACACCAATATGACCTAAACGGCAGTGCCACAAATAAGTTGCACTATCATTATTAACTTTGCATCTTTTGGCTTCAATATTATGAATATGTGTATCACTACGATCGAGATCCAACGAACCATTTTCATTGGGTGTGTAACCATATAAGGTTTTATTCATGTAAACATAACAACAATTATTCTCTAACTTAAATGAATAACCATATTGCAATAAACGTGATCAAATCATATTCATGCTCAACGCAAACACCAAATAACACTTATTTAGGTTCAACACTAATCCCAAAATTATAGGGAGTGTGCGATGATGATCATATCAATATTGGAACTACTTCCAACACACATCATCACTTCACCCTTAACTACTTTCTATTCATTCTGCAACTCCCGTGTTGAGTTACTACTCTTAGCAATTGAACTAGTATCAAATACAGAGGGATTGCTATAAACACTAGTAAAGTACACATCAATAACATGTATATCAAATATACCTATGTTCACTTTTCCATCCTTCTTATCCGCCAGTTACTTGGGGTAGTTCCGCTTCCAGTGACCAGTCCCTTTGCAGTAGAAGCACTCAGTTTCAGGCTTAGGTCCAGACTTGGGTTTTTCCACTTGAGCAGCAACTTGCTTGCTGTTCTTCTTGAAGTTCCCCTTTCTTCGCTTTGTCCCTTTACTGGAAACTAGTGGTTTTGTTTACCATCAACACTTGATGCTTTTCTTGATTTCTACCTTCGTCGATTTCAGCATCACGAAGAGCTTGGGAATCATTTCCGTTATCCCTTGCATATTATAGTTCATCACGAAGTTCTACTAACTTGGTGATGGTGACTAAAGAATTCTATCAATCACTATTTTATCTGGAAGATTAACTCCCACTTGATTCAAGCGATTGTAGTACCCAGACAATCTGAGCACATGCTCACTGCTTGAGCTATTCTCCTCCATCATTTAGCTATAAAACTTGTTGGAGACTTCATATCTCTCAACTCGGGTATTTACTTGAAATATTAACTTCAACTCCTAGAACATCTCATATGGTCCATGACATTCAAAACGTCTTTGATGTCCCGATTCTAAGCCATTTAAGCATGGTGCACTAAACTATCAAGTAGTCATCATATTGAGCTAGCCAAACATTCATAACATCTGCATCTGCTCCTGCAATAGGTTTTTCACCTAGCGGTGCATCAAGGACATAATTCTTCTGTACAGCAATGAGGATAAACCTCAGATCACGGATCCAATCTGCATCATTGCTACTAACATCTTTCAACTTAGTTTTCTCTAGGAACATATCAAAAATAAAACAGGGGAGCTAAACGCGAGCTATTGATCTACAACATAGATATGCTAATACTACCAGGACTAAGTTCATGATAAATTTAAGTTCAATTAATCATATTACTTAAGAACTCCCACTTAGAAAGACCAAGGTTGTCAGAATCGTGATTTTGAATCTGATCGGAGCTCTGATGGTAGGATCGCAAATCGTAGAATCTTCACTATCAGGATCGTAAAAACATAGATTCTATGAACTAAAATCATAGAATCAGAGGGGTTAGTTTGGATCGTAAAATCATAGAATCGTATAACAGAATCGCGATTCTGACAACCTTGAGAAAGACATCCCTCTAATCTTCTAAGTGATCACGTGATCCAAATCAACTAAATCATAACCGATCATCACGTGAAATGGAGTAGTTTTCAATGGTGAACATCACTATGTTGATCATATCTACTATATTATTCACGCTCGATCTTTCGGTCTCAGTGTTCCGAGGCCATATCTGCATATGCTAGGCTCGTCAAGTTTAACCTGAGTATTCTGCATGTGCAAAACTGGCTTGCACCCGTTGTAGATGGACGTAGAGCTTATCACACCCTATCATCACGTGGTGTCTGGGCACGGCGAACTTTGGCAACAGTGCATACTCAGGGAGAACACTTTTATCTTGAAATTTAGTGAGAGATCATCTTATAATGCTACGGTCAATCAAAGCAAGATAAGATGCATAAAAGATAAACATCACATGCAATCAATATAAGTGATATGATATGGCCATCATCATCTTGTGCTTGTGATCTCCATCTCCGAAGCACCGTTATGATCACCATCATCACCGGCGCGACACCTTGATCTCCATCGTAGCATCGTTGTCGTCTCGCCAATCTTATGCTTCTACGACTATCGCTACCGCTTAGTGATAAAGTAAAGCATTACAGGGCGATTGCATTGCATACAATAAAGCGACAACCATATGGCTCCTGCCAGTTGCCGATAACTCGGTTACAAAACATGATCATCTCATACAATAAAATTTAGCATCATGTCTTGACTATATCACATCACAACATGCCTTACAAAAACAAGTTAGACGTCCTCTACTTTGTTGTTGCAAGTTTTACGTGGCTGCTACGGCTTAGCAAGAACCATACTTACCTACGCATCAAAACCACAACGATAGTTTGTCAAGTTGGTGACCTTCGCAAGGACCGGGCGTAGCCACACTCGGTTCAACTAAAGTTGGAGAAACTGACACCCGCTAGTCACCTGTGTGCATAGCATGGCGGTAAAACCAGTCTCGCGTAAGCGTACGCGTAATGTCGGTCCAGGCCACTTCATCCAACAATACCGCCGAACCAAAGTGTGACATGCTGGTAAGCAGTATGACTTATATCGCCCACAACTCACTTGTGTTCTACTCGTGCATATTACATCAACACATAAAACCTGGCTCTGATGCCACTGTTGGGTAAATAGTAATTTCAAAAAAAATTCCTACGCACACGCAAGATCATGGTGATGCATAGCAACGAGAGGGAAGAGTGTTGTCCAAGTACCCTCGTAGACCGAAAGCGGAAGCGTTAGCACAATGCGGTTGATGTAGTAGTACGTCTTCACGATCCGACCGATCAAGTACCGAACGCACGGCACCTCCGAGTTCAGCACACGTTCAGCCTGATGACGTCCCTCGAACTCCGATCCAGCCGAGTGTTGAGGGAGAGTTCCGTCAACATGACGGCGTGGTGACGATGTTGATGTTCTACCGACGCATGGCTTTGCCTAAGCACCGCTACAGTATTATCGAGGTGGAATATGGTGGAGGGGGGCACCGCACACGGCTAAGAGATCAATGATCAATTGTTGTGTCTCTAGGGTGCCCCCTGCCCCAGTATATAAAGGAGCAAGGGGGAAGAGGTGCAGCCAGGCTTGGGGCGCGCCAGGAGGAGTCCTACTCCCACCGGGAGTAGGACTCCCCCCCTTTCCTAGTTGGAATAGGACTTGGGAGGGGGAAGGAGTGGAGGAGAAGGAAGGAAGGGGGGCGCCGCCCCCCTCTCCTTGTCCTATTCGGACTAGGGGGGAGGGGCGCGCGGCCAGCCCTTGCCTCCTCTCCTCTCTTCCACCTAGGCCCACTAAGGCCCATTAAGTCACTGGGGGGTTCCGGTAACCTCCCGGTACTCCGGTAAAATCCCATTTCACCCGAAACACTTCCGATGTCCAAACATAGGCTTCCAATATATCAATATTCATGTCTCGACCAATTCGAGACTCCTCGTCATGTCTGTGATCACATCCGGGACTCTGAACAACCTTCGGTACATCAAAACATATAAACTCATAATGAAACTGTCATCGTAATGTTAAGCGTGCAGACCCTATGGGTTCGAGAACTATGTAGACATGACCAAGACATGTCTCCGGTCAATAACCAATAGCGGAACCTGGATGCTAATATTGGATCCTACATATTCTACGAAGATCTTTATCGGTCAGACCGCATAACAACATACGTTGTTCCCTTTGTCATCGGTATGTTACTTACCCGAGATTCGATCGTCGGTATCTCAATACCTAGTTCAATCTCGTTACCGGAAAGTCTCTTTACTCGTTACGTAACACATCATCCCGCAACTAACTCATTAGTTTCAATGCTTGCAAGGCTTATAGTGATGTGCATTACCGAGTGGGCCCAGAGATACCTCTCTGACAATCGGAGTGACAAATCCTAATCTCGAAATACGCCAACCCAACAATTACCTTCGGAGACACCTGTAGAGCACCTTTATAATCACCCAGTTACGTTGTGACGTTTGGTAGCACACAAAGTGTTCCTCCGGTAAATGGGAGTTGCATAATCTCATAGTCATAGGAACATGTATAAGTCATGACAACTAAATGATCAAGTGCTATGCTAACGGAATGGGTCAAGTCAATCACATCATTCTCCTAATGATGTGATCCCATTAATCAAATGACAAATCTTTGTCTATGGCTAGGAAACATAACCATCTTTGATCAACGAGCTAGTCAAGTAGATGCATACTAGTGACACTCTATTTGTCTATGTATTCACACATGTATCATGTTTCCGGTTAATACAATTCTAGCATGAATAATAAACATTTATCATGATATAAGGAAATAAATAATAACTTTATTATTGCCTCTAGGGCATATTTCCTTCAATTTTACCCTCTAGAGAGGTGGAGATATAGTTCCTCTCTCATAATAATTGCAAGTAGGAGCAGCGAGAACATGCATATTATATTCATCAAAATCATCATGTGCAACGGTATAAGGCAACTCATCAATATAATCCTTAATAAGGGTAAACTTCTCTGATATAGTGTAGTTGGGAGAATTCAAAAAGATAATAGGGCTATCATGCGTGGGTGCAATAGCAACAATTTCATGTTTAACATAAGGGACTATAGCAAGTTCATCTCCATAAGCATAATTCATATTGGCATCTTGGCCACAAGCATAGCAAGCATCATCAAAAAGGGATATTTCAAGAGAATCAACGGGATCATAATAGTCATCATAGCAATCATCCTTCGGTAAGCACGAAGGGAAATTAAACAATGTATGAGTTTAAGACTTACTCTCATTAGAAGGTGGGCACGGGTGATCAATCCGCTCTTCCTCCTTTTGTTCTTCGCTCTCCTCCTCATCTTTCTCATCCAATGAGCTCACAGTTTCATCAATTTCTTCTTCCATAGACTCCTGAAAAATATTAGTCTCTTCTTGGACAGCGGAGACTTTCTCAATAAGTGCATTAATTTCATAATTGTATTCATAATTCTCATAACAATATTTCAGGATAGCTAAATTTTCAAGTCTATAAACAGCATCATCAAAATCTTCAAACTCTTTAAACATAGATTCAATTTCATAAGCACCCATAAAAGCAACAAATTCTTCTATTTGTTCCACATCATAGTAATCATATATACCATTAGCATAAGAAGCTAAGGTTTCATTATCATTAAATTTGCATAAAAAGGGAAGGTGTGGAGCCTTCATCCTAGAGCAACAAGTATAATCATAACTCAAGCATCGAGCATACCACTTCAATATATGAATTTGATCCCATAATAGTTTCCCTTTTTGTGTCAAGCGGTAATCCATAAAGTATTCATGTTAATCCAACGTTACTCCCATTAAATAATTGAATGGGGTTTTCTCAGGATTATTAAAGTAGTACATAATATTTTCACATAACCAGCATCGAGGGTTTTAGGAGGTTCCCCATCTCCATGAGTAGCAAGTACAACCTATTTTTTTGGTATTTCGTGTTCCATATCCATAACTGAAGATAGAGAACAACTAAGAACAGCAAATAAAAATTACTTAGTGATAAAGCAAACATGCACACACGAGAATATTCACCCCACGCTATTGCTCCCCGGCAACGGCGCCAGAAAAAGGTCTTGATAACCCACAAGTATAGGGGATCGCAACAGTTTTTGGTAAGTAAGAGTGTCAAACCCAACGAGGAGCTAAAGGTAGAACAAATATTCCCTCAAGTTCTATCGACCACCGATACAACTCTACGCACGCTTGACGTTCGCTTTACATAGAACAAGTATGAAACTAGAAGTACTTTGTAGGTGTTGTTGGATAGGTTTGCAAGATAATAAAGATTACATAAATAAAAAGTAGGGGCGTTTAGATAAAGAAACAATAAAGTAAATATAACGAGTGTGGAAAAGTGGTGGTAGGAGTTGCGAAATTGCCCCTTAAGCAATTAACTACTTTACTAGACCGATAACAAGTATTATGTGGGAGAGGTCACTGCTAGCATGTCATCCCTGACTTGGAATTCTATGCACTCATGATTGGAACTATTAGCAAGCATCCGCAACTACTAACGTTCATTAAGGTAAAAACCAACCATAGCATTAAGATATATTGGTCCCCCTTCAATCCCGTATGCATCAATTTCTATGCTAGGTTTAAGCTTCTATCACTCTTGCCCTCCAATACATAATCCTATCAACAAACAACTAACCTAGGGTGTGATCCACACGTGCAATCATATGATGGGCACCAAAGGACAGCAACATAACCACAAGCAAATTAAATCAATCATATCAATTCATCAACCACCTATAGGACAATGAAAATCTACTCATACATCATAGGATGGCAACACATCATTGGATAATAATATGTAGCATAAAGCACCATGTTCAAGTAGAGGGTACAGCGGGTTGCGGGAGAGTGGACCGCTGTAGATAGAGGGGGGAGGTGATGGAGATGTTGGTGAAGACGGCGGAGGTGTTGGTGTAGATCACGGTGATGATGATGATGATGGCCAGGACAGCGTTCCGGCGCCACCAGAAGAGAAGGGGAGAGGGGGGCCCTTCGTCTTATTCTTCCTTGATCTCCTCCCTAGATGGGAGAAGGGTTTCCCCTCTGGTCCTTGGCCTCCATGGCATGGGAGGGGCGAGAGCCCCTCCGAGATTGGATCTATCTCTCTGTCTCTCTCTGTTTCTGCGTTCCCAGATTCTTCCCTTTCACCGTTTCTTATATTCCCGGAGATCCATAACTCCGATTGGGCTGAAATTTTAACATGATCTCTAGCCGGATATTAGCTTTATTGCGGCGAAAGAAGGGCACCAACCGCCTTACGGGTGGCCCACGAGGGTCAGGGGCGCGCCCCCTGCCTCGTGGCCACCTCGGGCACCGTCTCGCGTGGATTTTTCTTCCCGAAAATCATATATATTCCAAAAAAAATCTCCGTCAGTTTTTATCCCCTTTGGACTCCGCTTGATATGGATATTCTGCGAAACAAAAAACATGCAACAAACAGGAACTGGCACTGGGCACTGGATCAATATGTTAGTCCCAAAAATAGTATAAAAAGTTGCCAAAAGTATATGAAAGTTGTAGAATATTGGCATGGAACAATTAAAAATTATAGATACGACAGAGACGTATCAGTCACCGAGCTGAATGTGTGCTGTACGCGGAGGTGCCGTACGTTCCATACTTGATCAGTTGGATCATGAAGAAGTCCGACTACATCAACTGTGTTACTAAACTCTTCTGCTTACGGTCTACGAGGGTATGTAGAGACACTCTCCCCTCTCATTGTTATTGCATCTCCTTGATAGATCTTGTGTGTGCGTAGATTTTTTTGTTTCCATGTAATGTTCCCCAACAGTGGTATCAGAGCTAGGTCTATGCGTAGATGATATGCACGAGTAGAACACAAAGAGTTGTGGGCGGTGATAATCATACTGCTTACCACAAACATCTTATTTTGATTCGACTGTATTGTGGGATGAAGCGGCCCGGACCAATCTTACATGTCCACGCACATGAGACCGGTTCCATCGACTAACATGCAACTAGTTTTGCATAAAAGGTGGCTGGCGGGTGTCTGTTTCTCCTAATTTAGTTGAATCAAATTTGACTATGGCCAGTCCTTGAAGAAGGTTAAAACAACAAACTTGATGAATCACCATTGTGGTTTTTGCGTAGTTAAGAACGGTTCTTTCTAGAAGCCCGTAGCAGCCACATAAAACTTTCAACAACAAAGTAGAGGACGTCTAACTTGTTTTTGCAGGGCATGTTGTGATGCGATATGGTCAAGATATGACGTGATATATGTTGATGTATGAGATGATCTTGTTTTGTAATATTGACAACCGACAGGAGTCTTAGGGTTGTCTCTTTATTGTATGAAATACAAGCGCCATGTAATTGCTTTACTTTATCACTATGCGTTAGCAATAGTTGTAGAAGCAATAGTTGGCGAGATGACCCCGACGCTATGATGGAGATCAAGGTGTCGAGCTGGTGACGATGGAGATCATGACGATGCTTTGGAGATGGAGATCAAAAGCACAAGATGATGATGGCCATATCACGTCACATATTTTGATTGCATGTGATGTTTATCCTTTTATGCATCTTATTTTGCTTAGAACAATGGTAGCATTATAAGATGATCCCTTCACTAAATTTCAAGATAAAAGTGTTCTCCCCGAGTATGCACCATTGCCAAAGTTCGTTGTTTTGAAGCACCTCCTGATGATAGGGTGTGATAGACTCTATGTTCACATACAACGGGTGTAAGATAGTTTTGCACATGCATAATACTTGTGTTAAACTTGACGAGCCTAGCATGTACAGACATGGTCTCAAAACACTGCAGACCGAAAGGTCGAACGTGAGTCATATAGTAGATATGATCAGCATAGAGATGTTCACCATTGATGACTATACCCCATCTCACGTGATGATCGGACATGGGTTAGTTGATTTGGATCATGTATCACTTAGAGGGGTGTTTACTTAAGTGGGAGTTCATTAGTAATTTTATTAATTGAACTTAATTTATCATGAACTTAGTCTTATAGTTTTGCATATCTATGTTGTAGATCAATGGCCCGAGCTACCGTTCCCCTGAATTTTAATGCGTTCCTAGAGAAAGCTAAGTTGAAAGATGATGGTAGCAACTACACGGACTGGGTTTGTAACTTGAGGATTATCCTCATTGCTGCACAAAAGAATTATGTCCTTGATGCACCGCTAGGTGATAGACCTGTTGCAGGAGCTGATGCAGATGTTATGAACGTTTGACAAGCTCGATCTGATGAATACTCAATAGTTCAGTGTGCCATGCTTTACGGCCTAGAACCGACACTTAAAAGACATTTTGAACGTCATGGAGCATATGAGATGTTCCAAGAGTTGAAGTTAATATTTCAAGCAAATGCCCGGGTTGAGAGATATGAAGTCTCCAACAAGTTCTACAGCTGCAAGATGGAGGAGAACAATTATGTCAGTGAACACATACTCAAAATGTCCGGGTATCATAACCACCTGACTCAGCTGGGAGTTGAACTTCCAGTTGATAGTGTTATTGATAGAGTTCTTCAATCATTGCCACCAAGCTACAAAGGCTTCACGATGAACTATAATATGCAAGGGATGAATATAGCGATTCCTGAGCTCTTCAGAATGCTTAAGGTCGTGGTGTAGCGACCCAACCTGAATGGATCAAGTCTCTGTGCTTAAGTGTCATCCCTGGATCGGTATGCTGGCACACACAGTACTCGAGGATTTATAACAGAGGTAATTCACATGTATAAGTAACGTAAATACTATTACCTCAATCCAAATAGCAGAAGTAACAAGGTTGTGGATTCCCATCAACACCAACGGCAAAGTTGAGTGTAGAAATCATAACCCTAACGTATCACTTACTCGTCGTAAGGTTCCCTACAACATGAGACGTTGCAGCCACAGAGGGTCAGTACATTGAATGTACTGGCAAATTCACACCATAGAGACAAATGAATAAAGGCTATCACTACATGCATATTTGGCTGGTGGAAAAGCTCTATGGTTATAAGGTTTTTGCGAAAAGCCAATTTTTCCCTACTACAAAGGAATAAATTTTATTTAACTATCATGGTGGTTGTTGAACCTTGAGAATGTTTGACATCATTCTCAATCCCAATTAAAACATCATCATTAAAACCCAACCAATTATTTAAGTAACATGATGAGATCAACAGGATAATCCAAGTACCAGAGACTCAAGATGTCCATAACCGGGGACACGGCTAATCATGATTAGTTTATACACTCTGCAGAGGTTTGCCCAACTTTCCCCACAAGACTTGATCGCCTCCATTTGGTTTCTCCACTACATGGTTTTTGAGAAGACGGATGACCGAGACATAGTCTTTCAGAAGCGTTTGCACCTTACGATGGGTAGACCGTACCACCTACAACCCCTACATCTGCTAGTCTACCACTGTAAGAGTTCACACGACTTAATCAACTATGCTAGAGCCCATAATAGCTTGTGGCTGCACACGGAAGTTTCTAGCATGAATAATCTTATGATCCCTTTGAGCCTGGGTGGCAAACCATAGGATGATCACACGGTATATCCCCGGGATCTCCTAGGACAACACTAGTATTTCCCCAGGTGTCCGGGCAAGTCCACTGGTATATCCCCAGGGTGCCCCAACCAATCCACCCAGATGTGTATTCAAGTTGCCACCTTAAGTTGAACCATTAAATAACAATCTCACATCTGTCATGGATTTCACTCATACCCAAACCATGTCTACGAGCATAGCATAGCAATATAAGCAACACGTAGAAGTAACTCCCAAGGGTTTGATAGTAACAGGGCAATAGGTTCCTACCTCATCAACTACTTCCCAATCCCACAATTTAATTAGATCCTAATCATGCAATGTTTGAGGTTTGATCTAATGTAACAAAAACTGGGTATGAAAGAGGTATGATCAAAGTGTGAACTTGCCTGCAATGTTGATGAAGATGATTCGCACTCAAAACTCTCGATAGATCTACTCGTCACACTCCGTTCAATCTATCGTAAGCAAACAATAGTAACCACACATAAGCAATCACTCAAAAGATCAGAAAGATCGAAGAAGTCGATTCGGAAAACATCAAAACCAAGCAAATAGCTCTTGCAACATAAAACAATTTCTAATAGTACCAAAATTATATGAATTTGGCCTTATCAGAACTTTTAGGTCAAGAGCTTCGATTTGCAAAAAGAATCAACTCAAACGGAGCTACGAAAGTCAAACTGCGAAAGAAAACAACTTCGTTCTAGTAATCTGGATCTAGGGCAAATTTTAAAGTAGCAAAATCTTGTTTAAGTTGGCTAAACGGATAAAGGGTTTCGAGACAAATCCCTAGGCGCTTGAATCGCCTGATTCTGATAAACGAGCGAAAAGTTAAACTAAAACGAAAATCCGATCAGGAATCGCGATCAGAAAAATCGCGGATTTAATCCGAGAAAAAGAAAAACGACGAACGCCGAATTTTTTTTCTCTTTTTTTTGTCACGGAAAACGAGGCACGACGAACCTCAGGCGGCGGGATCGTCATCGTCGGCGGCGGCCCCAGCGGCGCGCGCGGATCGAGGCGGTGCTGATGGGCTGGGGCGGCTCGGGGCGGCGCTATTTAAAGGCTGCCCCCGGGCGGTGTCCCGCTCGGGTACGGCCCGAAGTCGGTTCGTTTTTTTAATTATTCCGCTCGGAAGAAAAATAAAAAGAAATACTAAACGGACTCCAAAAATTCCGAAATAAATTTTCACGGGCTTCTAAAATCAAGCCGCACAAGGTGAACATTTATTTGGCCCTAAATGCAATTTTGAAAAACGCACATTTTTCCTAAATTCAAATAAAACACCGAAAAACTCCGAAATAAAAATCTTATTTGATTTTTTTATTAAATCCTCAATATTTCTTTATTTTGGGAAAGTCATTTTGTTCCCTCTCTCATATTTTTGTAGTAGAAATAATTGATGATAAAATAAATAAAATCAAATGATCCTATTCTCAACATTTGAGAAAACTCAAATATGGAAATAACGAAATCCCCAACTCTCTCCGTGGGTCATTGAGTTGCATAAAGTTTCAGAATTGGAAATATTTTCCAAATGAAATTCAAATATTTTCAACACCCCATGTCATTTAAATGGAATAAGTCATGTCATCTTCTCTCCAGGGTTTTGTGATGAAAAGAATTTGAATTCTCGGGGATCAAAAGAAAAAGGTGAAAGTTTGGGAAAGTCCTTTTATTCCCTCTCATTTAACTTTCAAAAAGTTTCGAATTTCACTCACTTTCAGATAATCAATCAACCAATCAATCAAATCTATCTATTTGTTTATAACATTCCAAAATTTAGAATTTTGGGATGTTACACGTGGAGGTAGAAATCAAGAAGGAGCATCAAGTGTTGATGGTTAAGAAGACCACTAGTTTCAAGAAAAAGGGCACGAGAAATAAAGGGAACTTCAATAAGAATGGCAAGCAAGTTTCCACTCGCGGGAAGAAGCCCAAAGCTAGACCCAACCCTGAAACTGAGTGCTTCTACTTCAAAGGGAATGGTCACTAGAAGCGGAACTTCCCAAAATACTTGGCGGATAAGAAGGATGACAAAGTGAACCAAGGTATATTTGATATACATGTTATTGATGTGTACCTTAATATTGCTCATAGTAGCGCCTGGGTATTTGATACTGATTCGGTTGCTCATATTTGTAACTTGAAACAGGAGCTACGGAATAAACAAAGATTGGCTAAGGACGAGGTAACGATGCGCGCCGGGAATGGTTCCAAGGTCGATAGATGTGATCGCCGTCGGCACTCTACCTCTACATCTACCTTCCGGATTAGTTTTAGATCTAAATAATTGTTATTTGGTGCCAGCGTTGAGCATGTACATTATATCTGGGTCTTGTTTATTGCGAGACGGTTATTCATTTAAATCAGAGAATAATGGTTGTTCTATTTATATGATTAATATCTTTTATGGTCATGCACCCTTGATGAATGGTCTATTCTTGTTGAATCTCGATCGTAGTGATACACATATTCATAATATTGATGCCAAAAGATGCAAAGTTGATAATGATAGTGCAATATATTTGTGGCACTGCCATTTAGGTCATATTGGTGTAAAGCGCATGAAGAAACTCCATGTGGATGGAATTTTGGAATCACTTGATTATGAATCATTTGATACTTGTGAACCATGCCTCATGGGCAAGATGACTAAAACTCCGTTATCCGGAACAATGGAGCGAGCTAATGACTTATTGGAAATAATACATACCGATGTATGCGGTCCGATGAGTGTTGAGACACGCGGTGGGTATCGTTATCTTTTGACCTTCACAGATGATTTGAGTAGGTATGGGTATATCTACTTGATGAAACACAAGTCTGAAACATTTGAAAAGTTCAAAGAATTTTAGAGTGAAGTGAAGAATCATCGTAACAAGAAAATAAGGTTTCTACGATCTGATCGTGGAGGCGAATATTTGAGTTACGAGCTTGGCCTTCATTTAAAACAATGTGGAATTGTTTCACAACTCACGCCACCTGGAACACCACAACGTAATGGTGTGTTCGAACGTCGTAACCGTACTTTATTAGATATGGTGCGTTCTATGATACCTCTTATCGATTTACCACTATAGTTTTGGGGTTATGCATTAGAGATAGCTGCATTCACGTTAAATAGGGCACTGTCTAAATCCGTTGAGACGACACCATATGAACTATGGTTTGGCAAGAAACCTAAGCTGTTGTTTCTTAAAGTTTGGGGTTGTGAAACTTATGTCAAAAGGCTTCAGCCTGATAAGCTCGAACCAAATGGGAGAAGTACGTATTCATAGGGTACCCTAAGGAAAAAATTGGGTACACCTTCTACCACAAGTCCGAAGGCAAGATCTTAGTTGCCAAGAATGAAACCTTTCTAGAGAAGGACTTTCTGCTACCTCTTGAGCTTGTGTTGGTTTTTCCCTTGAAGAGGAAAGGGTGATGCAGCAAAGGAGCGTAAGTATTTCCCTCAGTTTTGAGAACCTAGGTATCAATCCAGTAGGAGACTACACAACAAGCCACCGAATACCTGCACAAACAAACACCAACTTGCAACCAACACGACGAAGGGGTTGTCAATACCTTCACGGTTATTCACAAAGTGTGATCTGATAGAGATGGATAAACGATAAAGTAATATTTTTGGTTTATGGAACGGAAAGTAAAAGATTACAAAAGAAAGTAAATAGTAAACTAGAATTGTAGATCAGAAACTTATATGATGGAAAATAGACCTGGGGGCCATAGGTTTCACTAGTGGCTTCTCTCAAGATAGAAATTATTACGGTGGGTGAACAAATTACTATCGAGCAATTGATAGAAAAGCGCAAAGTTATGACGATATCTAAGGCAATGATCATGAATATAGGCATCATGTCCATGTCAAGTAGATCGAAACGATTCTGCATCTACTACTATTACTCCACACATCGGCCGACTCCTGCCTGCATCTAGAGTATTAAGTTCATAAGAAGAGAGTAACGCATTAAGCAAGATGACATGATGTAGCGGGATTAACTCAAGCAATATGATGAAAACCCCATCTTGTTATCCTCGATGGCAACAATACAATACTGTTGGGGAACGTAGTAATTTCAAAAAAATTCCTACGCACACGCAAGATCATGGTGATGCATAGCAACGAGAGGGGAGAGTGTGATCTACGTACCCTTGTAGACCGACAACGGAAGCGTTAGCACAACGCGGTTGATGTAGCCGTACGTCTTCACGGCCCGACCGATCAAGCACCAAAACTACGGCACCTCCGAGTTTTAGCACACGTTCAGCTCGATGACGATCCCCGGACTCCGATCCAGCAAAGTGTCGGGGAAGAGTTTCGTCAGCACGACGGCGTGGTGACGATCTTGATGTACTACCATCGCAGGGCTTCGCCTAAGCACCGCTACAATATTATCGAGGATTATGGTGGAAGGGGGCACCGCACACGGCTAAGAATATGATCACGTGGATCAACGTGTGTGTCTAGGGGTGCCCCCTGCCCCCGTATATAAAGGAGCAAGGGGAGGAGGCCGGCCGGCCCCTATTGGCACGCCAGGAGGAGTCCTCCTCATAGTAGGAGTAGGACTCCTACTAGGAGGGGGAAGGAAGTGGGGAGGGAGAAGGAAAGGGCCCCCCCCCTCTCCTAGTCCAATTCGGACCAGGGGGAGGAGGCACGCGGCCCACCCTGTCTGCCCTTCTCTCTCTCCACTAAGGCCTATATGGCCCATTACTTCTCCCGGTAGGGTTCCGGTAATCCTCCGGCTCTCCGGTTTTCTCCGAAATCACTCGGAACACTTCCGGTGTCCGAATATAGCCGTCCAATATATCAATCTTTATGTCTCGACCATTTCGAGACTCCTCGTTATGTCCGTGATCACATCCGGGACTCTGAACTAACTTCGGTACATCAAAACTCATAAACTCATAATATAACTGTCATCGAAACTTTAAGCATGCGGGCCCTACGGGTTCGAGAACAATGTAGACATGACCGAGACACGTCTCCGGTCAATAACCAATAGCGGAACCTGGATGCTCATATTGGCTCCTACATATTCTACGAAGATCTTTATCGGCCAGACCACATAACAACATACGTTGTTCCCTTTGTCATCGGTATGTTACTTGCCTGAGATTCGATCGTCGGTATCTCAATACCTAGTTCAATCTCGTTACCGACAAGTCTCTTTACTCGTTTCGTAATACATCATCTCGCAACTAACTCATTAGTTGCAATGCTTGCAAGGCTTATGTGATGTGCATTACCGAGAAGGCCTAGAGATACCTCTCCGACAATCAGAGTGACAAATCCTAATCACGAAATACGCCAACCCAACATGTACCTTTGGAGACACCTGTAGAGCTCCTTTATAATCACCCAGTTACGTTGTGACGTTTGGTAGCACACAAAGTGTTCCTCCGGTAAACGGGAGTTGCATAATCTCATAGTCATAGGAACATGTATAAGTCATGAAGAAAGCAATAGCAACATATTAAACGATCGAGTGCTAAGCTAACGGAATGGGTCAAGTCAATCACATCATTCTCCTAATGATGCGATCCCGTTAATCAAATAACAACTCTTTGTCTATGGTTAGGAAACATAACCATCTTTGATTAACGAGCTAGTCAAGTAGAGGCATACTAGTGACACTCTGTTTGTCTATGTATTCACACATGTATTATGTTTCCGGTTAATACAATTCTAGCATGAATAATAAACATTTATCATGAAATAAGGAAATAAATAATAACTTTATTATTGCCTCTAGGGCATATTTCCTTCAAATACGTGCCTTGCTGCCCCTACTGTCACTAGGAAAGGACACCGCAAGATTGAACCCAAACCTAAGCACTTCTCCCACTGCAAGAAAAACCAATCTAATTGGCCAAACCAAATCGATAGTTCAAAGAGACTTGCAAAGATATCAAATCACGCATATAAGAATTGAGAGGAGATTCAAATAATATTCATAGATAAGCTGATCATAAATCCACAATTCATCGGATCTCGGCAAACACACCACAAATGAGTATTACATAGAATAGATCTCCAAGAACATCGAGGAGAACTTTGTATTGAGAATCTAAGAGAGAGAAGAAGCCATCTAGCTACTAGCTATGGACCCATAGGTTTGAAGTAAACTACTCACGCTTCATCTGAGAGGCAATGGTGTTGATGTAGAAGCCCTCCGTGATCGATTCCCCCTCCGGCGGGATGCCGGAAAAGGCCCCAAGATGGGATCTCACGGGTACAGAAGGTTGCGGCAATGGAAAAGTGGTTTCGTGGCTCCCCTGGATGTTTTTGGGGTATAAGAGATCAATGTTGGGGATATCGCTTATCGGGAACTTATCGGTCGACCCATGATAAGGGGTAAATCGGCCAGTTTATCGGCATATTGGCCAATTTATCACCATATCGGATGATTTATCGGCCGATTTATCTTACGGTGAGACACGGGTAAGCGATAAATCGACCGATATATCGGAATATTGGAAGATATCTTGAACAGTGTAAGAGATATATATATAGACGAAAGAATTAGGTCAGGGGAGCTACGAGGGGCCCACAAGGTCGGGGGGCGCACCCCACCCCCCTGGACGCACCCTCCACCCTTGTGGCTGCTTTGAGGCTCCTCTGACTTGTACTCCAAGTCTCCTGGGTGTCTTCTGGTCCAAGAAAAATCATGGCTTAAGTTTTATTCTATTTGGACTCCGTTTGGTATTCCTTTTCTGTGGAACTCTAAAACAAGGAAAAAACAGAAACTGGCACTAGGATCTAGGTTAATAGGTTAGTCCAAAAAATCATATAAAGTAGCATATTAATGCATATAAAACATCCAAAACAGATAATATAATAGCATGGAATAATCAAAAATTATAGATACGTTGGAGACGTATGAGTTTCTCTCGAAAGAAGTGCGTGGGAGGAAAGTAGAAGTTGATGAGGTAATTGTAGCTTCTCTCGAATTGGAAAGTAGCACACCAGAGAAATTTGTTCCAGTGATGCCTACACCAACTAGAGAGGAAGCTAATTTTGATGATCATGAAACTTCGGATCAAGCTACTACTGGACCTCGTAGGTCGAACAGAGCACGTACCGCACCAGAGTGGTACGGTAATCCTGTCCTAGAAGTCATGTTACTAGACCATGGCGAACCTGCGAACTATGAAGAAGCTATGATGAACCCAGATTCTGATACATGGCTTGATGCCATGAAATCTGAGATAGGATCCATGTATGAGAACAAAGTGTGGACTTTGCTGGACTTGCCCGATGATTGGCAAGCCATTGAGAATAAATGGATCTTCAAGAAGAATACAAACACTGATGGTAATGTCAGCATTTACAAAGCTCGACTTTTCACAAAATGTTTTCAACAAGTTCAAGGGGTTGACTACGATGAGACCTTCTCACCCGTAGCGACGCTTAAGTCAGTCTGAATCTTTTTAGCAATTGGCGCATTTTATAATTATGAAATCTGGCAAATGGACGTCAAAACTACATTCCTTAATGGATTTCTTAAAGAAGAGTTGTATATGATGCAACCAAAAGGTTTTGTCGACCCTAAAGGTGCTAACAAAGTGTGCAAGCTCCAGCGATCCATCTATGGACTGGTGCAAGCATCTCGGAGTTGGAATATACGCTTTGATGAGGTGATCAAAGCATATGGTTTTATACAGACTTATGGTGAAGTATGTATTTACAGGAAAGTGAGTGGGAGATCTGTAGCATTTCTGATATTATATGTGGATGACATATTGTTGATTGGAAATGATATAGAATTTCTGGATAGCATAAATGGATACTTGAATAAGATTTTTTTTCAATGAAAGACCTCGGTGAAGCTGCTTATATATTGGGCATCAAGATCTATAGGGATAGATCGAGACGCTTAATATGACTTCCACAAAGCACATACCTTGATAAAGTTTTGAAGAAGTTCAAAATGGGTCAATCAAAGAAAGGGTTCTTGCCTATGTTACAAGGTGTGAAATTGAGTCAGACTCAAAGCCCGACCACTACAGAAGATAGAGAGAAAATGAAAGCCATTCTCTATGCCTCAGCTATAGGTTCTATCATGTATGCTATGCTATGCACCAGACCTGATGTGTGCCTTGCCATAAGTTTGGCAGGGAGGTACCAAAGTAATCCAGGAGTGGATCACTGAACAGCGGTCAAGAATATCCTAAGTACCTGAAAAGGACCAAGGATATGTTTCTCGTTTATGGAGGTGAGGAAGAGCTCATCGTAAATGGTTACGTAGACTGATTTTGATGACTCTTAAATCACAAACCAGATACATGTTTATATTGAATGGTGGAGTTATCAGTTGGTGTAGTTCCAAGCAGAGCATCGTGGCGGGATCTACGTGTGAAGAGAAGTACATAGCTACTTCGGAAGCAGCTCATGAAGGAGTCTGTATGAAGGAGGTCATATCCGATCTAGGTGTAATACCTAGTGCATCAGGTCCAATGAAAATATTTTGTGTCAACACTGGAGCAATTGCCTTGGTGAAGGAATCCAGGTTTCACAAGAGAACCAAACACATCAAGAGACACTTCAACTCCATTTGTGAAAAGGTTAAGGATGGAGACATAGAGATTTGCAAAATACACATGGATCTGAATGTGGCAGACCCGTTGACTAAGCCTCTTCCGCGAGCAAAACATGATCAGCACCAAGACTCCATGGATGTTAGATTCATTACAATGTAATCTAGATTATTGAGTCTAGTGCAAGTGGAAGACTGAAGGAAATATGCTCCAGAGGCAATAATAAAGTTGTTATTTTATATTTCCTTATTCATGATAAAGGTTTATTGTTCATGCTAGGTATTGATAGAAAACTTAAATACATGTGTGAATACATAAATAAATACCGTGTCCCTAGTAAGCCTTTACTATACTAGTGATGTAACACCTCCAGTGTCATGCTATAGTGACCACATGCTAATGCGAGATGCCATCATGATCATCATAATTAAGTTGTATTTGGAAAATAATCCCACTCTCAATTTGGTTCAAATTCAGTTTTAAGATAAAGCCAAAATATTTCATTCTTCAAAAAAATAAATCTTTAATGTTCACAATATTCTATAAATTTCATTGATAATTTTCATGTGAAACTCACTTCATCTGACTCAAATTAATCCTTAGCGAAATATTAAAGTGGTCCATCGACAAATATTTTTGGCCTTTTCAAAATAAAACAAATATGTATGCTTGTCCAAATATTGTGAGGCTTTGTTTGTGGTCTATAAATATTGTGTGTAATTTTTGTGTGAAGTTTCATGAGTAACAAAAATCATTTACTAACTAAAAATAAAATGGAAGCATATGAGAAAATACAAAACAGGAATAAGAAAATACTCATTTCAATTTGGCCCAACCACTACATAATAGGCCCAGCCCAACTGGGACTCATCCCCTACCTCGCTACAGTGAGGAGACAGCCGTGGCGGGCATCCATGGCGCCCCCGGCCACGTGCGGCCATCTCCCCGGCCCCTCTGTTGGATAAGAGCATGACCAGGCCACCTGGATCCCATCTCAACCCTAGTCCTTCTTCCTCTCTCTCCTCGCATCGGCCCCTTTGGTTCCTTCACGCACTAGATCGGTTCTCCATGGTCGTCAAGGTAGTCGCGGCCATCGGCCTCCCCAAGCCTTGAGGCCGCGTCCAGGAGGACCGCCGCTATCGACCTCGTCCATCCTGAGCATCAACTCGAGTGGAGCCGCCCTGTATACTCGCCATCGCCACCATCTTCATCCTGTACATCGTCGTCATCCGCCGTCGATTCCCGCCACTCCGGTCCACCTCCGACCTCCCCGACCTCGCTATCCAGCTTGTAGTGAGCTTCTCCTCCATCTCCCCTGTTTTCCCCCTCGATCTGACGCTGTAGACTGCTCATCCCATCATGCCCGAAGCTACATGCCCGCAGCCATGTTCGTCCACCTGCAGTCGCATCCCTGGCCGTGTCCGGCCGCGCGTGCGTGCACCCGCCGCGTCCTGACCATGCCCCCACTCGCCTGTTGCCTTGGCCGTGCGCGCCCGCTGCCGCGCTCCCCTGCTGTGCCCGCCTACTGCTGCTGGCTGTGCTGCTCATGCTTAACTGCTGTTTGTTGCCGCTGCTTTATGCCTCCAACGCCGCTGCCGCCGCTGATGCACGTTGCTGCTCCTAAACGGCTGCTGCTATTAGAGCTGGCCATGGCCATGTCCAAGGCCGTGAGGCATGTGTGTGTGCGTTGTGTGTGTACCATGTGTGTGGCCGGCGGTGCCACATCCGTGTGTGGCCGGCCCTTGTTTATTTAGCACTAGTTTAGATTAGGATTTACAATTAGTGTTAAGTTAGTCTAGTAGTAGATGACATGTAGGCCTCTTTAAATAAGTTAGATTTATTTATTCTTTTAGGTAAATAGCCAAATGACATGTGGACCCTGCTGCTAATTAAAGGTTAAAACCAATAAAAATATATAAGCCTATGACATGCAGGACCCACTTTTACTATTCACGTATTGACCAGTCAAATGTTGACTGTGTCAATCCAGCCACTGGACCCCACTTTTAAGCCATTGTAGCTAAGCTGTTGCTATGTACACTTAGCAATTTCCTTAAAAAAGAATTAAAACAAAATTCGAAAATGCAATAACTTCAAAAATTCATATAAAATAAACCGTAATTTGGATGAAAAAACTTTGTACATGAAAGTTGCTCAGAACGACAAGACGAACCCGGATGCGCAGCCCGTTCATCCGCCACGCATCCCTAGCATAGTGAACACGCAACTTTGCCCCTCCGGTTCGTTTGTCCGAAAACGCGAAACACCGGGGATATTTTCCCGGATGTTTCCCCCCTTCACCGGTACCACCTCGTACCGTGTTAGGGCACCCCTAGCACCGATACTTGTCATGTCATGCATCGCTATGCATCTGTTTGCTTAATATTTATTGTTTCTTCCCCCTCTTCTCTCGCTAGACACCGAGACCGACGTCGCCGCTACCCAGTACGGCTACGGTGTTGATGAAGGAAATATGCCCTAGAGGCAATAATAAAGTTATTATTTATTTCCTTATTTCATGATAAATGTTTATTATTCATGCTAGAATTGTATTAACCGGAAACATAATACATGTGTGAATACATAGACAAACAAAGTGTCACTAGTATGCCTCTACTTGACTAGCTCGTTAATCAAAGATGGTTATGTTTCCTGACCATGAACAATGAGTTGTTATTTGAGTAACGAGGTCACATCATTAGTTGAATGATCTGATTGACATGACCCATTCCATTAGCTTAGCACCCGATCGTTTAGTATGTTGCTATTGCTTTCTTCATGACTTATACATGTTCCTATGACTATGAGATTATGCAACTCCCGTTTACCGGAGGAACACTTTGGGTACTACCAAACGTCACAACGTAACTGGGTGATTATAAAGGAGTACTACAGGTGTCTCCAATGGTCGATGTTGGGTTGGCGTATTTCGAGATTAGGATTTGTCACTCCGATTGTCGGAGAGGTATCTCTGGGCCCTCTCGGTAATACACATCACATAAGCCTTGCAAGCATTACAACTAATATGTTAGTTGTGAGATGATGTATTACGGAACGAGTAAAGAGACTTGCCGGTAACGAGATTGAACTAGGTATTGGATACCGACGATCGAATCTCGGGCAAGTAACATACCGATGACAAAGGGAACAAACGTATGTTGTTATGCGGTCTGACCGATAAAGATCTTCGTAGAATATGTAGGAACCAATATGGGCATCCAGGTCCCGCTATTGGTTATTGACCAGAGACATGTCTCGGTCATGTCTACATTGTTCTCGAACCCGTAGGGTCCGCACGCTTAAGGTTACGATGACAGTTATATTATGAGTTTATGCATTTTGATGTACCGAAGGTTGTTCGGAGTCCCGGATGTGATCACGGACATGACGAGGAGTCTCGAAATGGTTGAGACGTAAAGATTGATATATTGGAAGCCTATGTTTGGACATCGGAAGTGTTCCGGGTGAAATCGGGAGGTTACCAGAACCCCCCGGGAGCCATATGGGCCATCATGGGCCTTAGTGGAAAGGAGAAAGGGGCAGCCCAAGGGGGCTGCGCGCCTCCCCCCTTCCCCTAGTCCTATTAGGACTAGGAGAGGTGGCCGGCCACCCCTCTCCCTCTTTCCCCCTTGGGAATCCTAGTTGGAATAGGATTGGAGGGGAGTCCTACTCCCGGTAGGAGTAGGACTCCTCCTGCGCCACCTCCTCCTGGCCGGCGCCTCCTCCCCCCCTTGGCTCCTTTATATACGGAGGCAGGGGCACCTCTAAACACACAAGTTGACACAAGTTGATCCACGTGATCGATTCCTTAGCCGTGTGCGGTGCCCCCTGCCACCATATTCCTCAATAATACTGTAGCGGAGTTTAGGCGAAGCCCTGCTGCTGTAGTTCATCAAGATCGTCACCACGCCGTCGTGCTGACGGAACTCTTCCCCGACACTTTGCTGGATCGGAGTCCGGGGATCGTCATCGAGCTGAACGTGTGCTCGAACTCGGAGGTGCCGTAGTTTCGGTGCTTGATCGGTTGGATCGTGAAGACGTACGACTACTTCCTCTACGTCGTGTCATCGCTTCCGCAGTCGGTCTGCGTAGGGTACGTAGACAATACTCTTCCCCTCGTTGCTATGCATCACATGATCTTGCGTGTGCGTAGGAAATTTTTTGAAATTACTACGAAACCCAACAGTGGTATCAGAGCCTAGGTTACTTATGTTGATGTTATATGCACGAGTAGAACACAAGTGAGTTGTGGACGATACAAGTCATACTGCCTACCAGCATGTCATATTTTGGTTCGGCGGTATTGTTGGACGAGACGACCCGGACCAACCTTACGCGTACGCTTACGCGAGACCGGTTCCCTCGACGTGCTTTGCACATAGATGGCTTGCGGGCGACTGTCTCTCCAACTTTAGTTGAACCGAGTATGGCTACGCCCGGTCCTTGAGAAGGTTAAAACGGAGTCTATTTGACAAACTATCGTTGTGGTTTTGATGCGTAGGTGAGATTGGTTCTTACTTAAGCCCGTAGCAGCCACGTAAAACATGCAACAACAAAGTAGAGGACGTCTAACTTGTTTTTGCAGGGCATGTTGTGATGTGATATGGTCAAGGCATGATGCTGAATTTTATTGTATGAGATGATCATGTTTTGTAACCAAGTTATCGGCAACTGGCAGGAGCCATATGGTTGTTGCTTTATTGTATGCAATGCAATCGCGATGTAATGCTTAACTTTATTACTAAACGGTAGTGATAGTCGTGGAAGCATAAGATTGGCGAGACGACAACGATGCTACGATGGAGATCAAGGTGTCGCGCCGGTGACGATGGTGATCATGACGGTGCTTCGGAGATGGAGATCACAAGCACGAGATGATGATGGCCATATCATATCACTTATATTGATTGCATGTGATGTTTATCTTTTTATGCATCTTATCTTGCTTTGATTGACGGTAGCATTATAAGATGATCTCTCACTAAATTATCAAGAAGTGTTCTCCCTGAGTATGCACCGTTGCCAAAGTTCGTCGTGCCCAGACACCACGTGATGATCGGGTGTGATAAGCTCTACGTCCATCTACAACGGGTGCAAGCCAGTTTTGCACACGCAGAATACTCAGGTTAAACTTGACGAGCCTAGCATATGCAGATATGGCCTCGGAACACGGAGACCGAAAGGTCGAGCGTGAATCATATAGTAGATATGATCAACATAACGATGTTCACCATTGAAAACTACTCCATCTCACGTGATGATCGGTTATGGTTTAGTTGATTTGGATCACGTGATCACTTAGAGGATTAGAGGGATGTCTATCTAAGTGGGAGTTCTTAAGTAATATGATTAAATTGAACTTAAATTTATCATGAACTTAGTCCTGGTAGTATTTTGCAAATCATGTTGTAGATCAATAGCTCGCGTTGTTGCTTCCCTGTGTTTATTTTGATATGTTCCTAGAGAAAATTGTGTTGAAAAATGTTAGTAGCAATGTTGCGGATTTGATCCGTGATCTGAGGTTAAATCCTCATTGCTGCACAGAAGAATTATGTCCTTAATGCACCGCTAGGTGACGGACCTATTGCAGGAGCAAATGCAGACGTTATGAACGTTTGGCTAGCTCAATATGATGACTACTTGATAGTTTAAGTGCACCATGCTTAACGGCTTAGAATCGGGACTTCAAAGACGTTTTGAATGTCATGGACCATATGAGATGTTCCAGGAGTTGAAGCTAATATTTCAAGCAAATACCCGAGTTGAGAGATATGAAGTCTCCAACAAGTTCTATAGCTAAAAGATGGAGGAGAATCGCTCAACTAGTGAGCATGTGCTCAGATTGTCTGAATACTACAATCGCTTGAATCAAGTGGGAGTTAATCTTCCAGATAAGATAGTGATTGACAGAATTCTCTAGTCACCATCACCAAGTTAGTAGAACTTCGTGATGAACTATGACATGCAAGGGATAACGGAAACGATTCCCAAGCTCTTCGTAATGCGGAAATTGACGAAGGTAGAAATCGAGAAAAACATCAAGTGTTGATGGTAGACAAGACCACTAGTTTCAAGAAAAGGGGCAGAAGGAAGAAGGGGAACTTCAAGAAGAACAGCAAGCAAGTTGCTGCTCAAGTGAAGAAGCCCAAGTCTGATCCTAAGCCTGAGACTAAGTGTTTCTACTGCAAAGGGACTGGTCACTGGAAGCGGATCTACCCCAAGTGATTGGCGGATAAGAAGGATGGCAAAGTGAACATAAGTATATTTGATATACATGTTATTGATGTGTACTTTACTAGTGTTTATCGCAAACCCTCAGTATTTGATACTAGTTCAGTTGCTAAGATTAGTAACTCGAAACGGGAGTTGCAGAATAAACAGAGACTAGTTAAGGGTGAAGTGACGATGTGTGTTGGAAGTGGTTCCAAGATTGATATGATCATCGTCACACACTCCCTATACTTTCGGGATTAGTGTTGAACCTAAATAAGTGTTATTTGGTGTTTGCGTTGAGCATGAATATGATTTGATCATGTTTATTGTAATACGATTATTCATTTAAGTAAGAGAATAAATTGTTGTTCTGTTTACATGAATAGAACCTTATATGGTTACACACCCAATGAAAATAGTTTGTTGGATCTCGATCGTAGTGATACACATAATCATAATATTGAAACCAAAAGATGCAAAGTTAATAATGATAAGTGCAACTTGTTTGTAGCACTGCCGTTTAGGTCATATTGGTGTAAAGCGCATGAAGAAACTCCATACTGATGGAATTTTGGAATCACTTGATTATGAATCACTTGATGCTTGCGAACTGTGCCTTTTGGGCAAGATGACTAAAACTCCGTTCTCCGGAACAATGGAACGAGCTACTGACTTATTGGAAATAATACATACCGATGTATGCGATCCAATGAGTGCTGATGCTCGTGGCAAGCATCGTTGTTTTCTGACCTTCACAAGATGATTTGAGCAGATATGGGTATATCTACTTGATGAAACATAAGTCTGAAATAGTTGAAAGGTTCAAAGAATTTCAGAGTGAAGTGGAAAAATCATCGTAACAAGAAAATAAAGTTTCTGCGATCTGATCGCGGAGACAAATATTTGAGTTACGAGTTTGGTCTTCAATTAAAACAATGTGGAATAGTTTCACAGCTCACGCCACCTGGAACACCACATCGTTATGGTGTGTCCGAACGTCGTAACCGCACTTTATTTGATATGGTGCGATCTATGATATCTCTTTACCACTATCGTTTTGGGGTTATGCATTAGAGACAGCTGCATTCACGTTTTAAAATAGGGCACCATCTAAAACCGTTGAGACGACACTGTATGAACTATGGTTTAGCAGTAAACCTAACCTGTTGTTTCTTAAAGTTTGGGGCTGCGATGCTTATGTGAAAAAGTTTCATCCTGATAAGCTCGAACCCAAATCGGAGAAGTGCGTCTTCATACCCAAAGGAAATTGTTGGGTACACCTTCTATCACAGATCCGAAGGCAAGACATTCGTTGCTAAAATGGATCCTTTCCAGAGAAGGAGTTTCTCTCGAAAGAAGTGAGTGGGAGGAGAGTAGAACTTGATGAGGTAATTATACCTTCTCCCTTATTGGAAAGTAGTTCATCACAGAAATCAGTTCCAGTGATTCCTACACCAATAAGTGAGGAAGTTAATGATGATGATCATCAAACTTCAGATCAAGTTACTACCAAACCTCGTAGGTCTTCCAGAGTAAGATCCGCACCAGAGTGGTATGGTAATCATGTTCTGGAAGTCATGTTACTAGACCATGATGAACCTACGAACTATGAAGAAGCGATGGTGAGCCCAGATTCCGCAAAGTGGCTTGAAGCCATGAAATCTGAGATGGGATCCATGTATGAGAACAAAGTATGGACTTTGGTTGACTTGCCCGATGATCGGCAAGCAATTGAGAATAAATGGATCTTCAAGAGGAAGACGGACGCTGATAGTAGTGTTACTATCTACAAAGCTAGAATTGTCGCAAAAGGTTTTCGACAAGTTCAAGGTGTTGACTACGATGAGATTTTCTCACTCGTATCTATGCTTAAGTCTGTCCGAATCATGTTAGCAATTGCCGCATTTTATGAAATCTGGCAAATGGATAAACAAAACTGCATTCCTTAATGGATTTATTAAAGAAGAGTTGTATATGATGCAACCAGAAGGTTTTGTCAATCCTAAAGGTACTAACAAAATGTGCAAGCTCCAGCGATCCATCTATGGACTGGTGCAAGCCTCTCGGAGTTGGAATATACGCTTTGATGAGTTGATCAAAGCATATGGTTTTATACAGACTTTTTGAGAAGCCTGTATTTACAATAAAGTGAGTGGGAGCACTACAGCCTTTCTGATTAGTATATGTGAGTGACATATTGTTGATCAGAAATGATGTAGAATTTTTCTGCAAAGCATAAATGAGTGTTTTAAAGGAGTTCTTTAAAAGGAAAAGACCTCAGTAAAAGCTACTTACATATTAAGCATCAAGATCTATTGAGATAGATCAAGACGCTTGATAAGATTTTCAATGAGTACATACCTTGGCAAGATTTTGAAATAGTTCAAAATGGAACAGTCAAAGAAAGAGTTCTTGCCTGTGTTGCAAAGGTATGAAATTGAGTAAGACTCAAATCCCGACCACAGCAGAAAATAGAAAAAATGAAAAGTCATTCCCTGTGCCTCAGTCATAGGTTCTATAAAGTATGCTATGCTATGTACCAGACCTATTGTATACCTTACTCTGAATTTGGCAAGAGAGTACAATAGTGATCTAGGAGTAGATCACTGGACATTGGTCAAGAATATCCTTAGTAAGGACTAAGGAGATGTTTCTCGATTATGGAGGTGATAAAAGAGTTTGTTGTAAAAGTTACACTAAGTCTCAACCTGGATACATATTGAAAGTGGGAGCAATTAGCTAGAGTAGCTCCGTGCAGAGCATTGTTGACATAAATATTTGCAAAATACTTACGGATCTGAATGTGACAGACCCGTTGACTAAGATTCTCTCACAAGCAAAAACATGATCGCACCTTAGTACTCCTTGGGTGTTAATCACATAGCGATGTGAACTAGATGACTGAATCTAGTAAAACCCTTTGGGTGTTGATCACATATCGATGTGAACTATGGGTGTTAATCACATGGTGATGTGAACTATTGCTGTTAAATCACATGGCGATGTGAACTAGATTATTGACTCTAGTGCAAGTGGGAGACTGAAGGAAATATGCCCTAGAGGCAATAATAAAGTTATTATTTATTTCCTTATTTCATGATAAATGTTTATTATTCATGCTAGAATTGTATTAACCGGAAACATAATACATGTGTGAATACATAGACAAACAAAGTGTCACTAGTATGCCTCTACTTGACTAGCTCGTTAATCAAAGATGGTTATGTTTCCTGACCATGAACAATGAGTTGTTATTTGAGTAACGAGGTCACATCATTAGTTGAATGATCTGATTGACATGACCCATTCCATTAGCTTAGCACCCGATCGTTTAGTATGTTGCTATTGCTTTCTTCATGACTTATACATGTTCCTATGACTATGAGATTATGCAACTCCCGTTTACCGGAGGAACACTTTGGGTACTACCAAACGTCACAACGTAACTGGGTGATTATAAAGGAGTACTACAGGTGTCTCCAATGGTCGATGTTGGGTTGGCGTATTTCGAGATTAGGATTTGTCACTCCGATTGTCGGAGAGGTATCTCTGGGCCCTCTCGGTAATACACATCACATAAGCCTTGCAAGCATTACAACTAATATGTTAGTTGTGAGATGATGTATTACGGAACGAGTAAAGAGACTTGCCGGTAACGAGATTGAACTAGGTATTGGATACCGACGATCGAATCTCGGGCAAGTAACATACCGATGACAAAGGGAACAACGTATGTTGTTATGCGGTCTGACCGATAAAGATCTTCGTAGAATATGTAGGAGCCAATATGGGCATCCAGGTCCCGCTATTGGTTATTGACCAGAGACGTGTCTCGGTCATGTCTACATTGTTCTCGAACCCGTAGGGTCCGCACGCTTAAGGTTACGATGACAGTTATATTATGAGTTTATGCATTTTGATGTACCGAAGGTTGTTCGGAGTCCCGGATGTGATCACGGACATGACGAGGAGTCTCGAAATGGTCGAGACGTAAAGATTGATATATTGGAAGCCTATGTTTGGACATCGGAAGTGTTCCGGGTGAAATCGGGATTTACCGGTTACCGGAGGTTACCGGAACCCCCCGGGAGCCATATGGGCCATCATGGGCCTTAGTGGAAAGGAGAAAGGGGCAGCCCAAGGGGGCTGCGCGCCTCCCCCCTTCCCCTAGTCCTATTAGGACTAGGAGAGGTGGCCGGCCACCCCTCTCCCTCTTTCCCCCTTGGGAATCCTAGTTGGAATAGGATTGGAGGGGGAGTCCTACTCCCGGTAGGAGTAGGACTCCTCCTGCGCCACCTCCTCCTGGCCGGCGCCTCCTCCCCCCCTTGGCTCCTTTATATACGGAGGCAGGGGCACCTCTAAACACACAAGTTGACACAAGTTGATCCACGTGATCGATTCCTTAGCCGTGTGCGGTGCCCCCTGCCACCATATTCCTCAATAATACTGTAGTGGAGTTTAGGCGAAGCCCTGCTGCTGTAGTTCATCAAGATCGTCACCACGCCGTCGTGCTGACGGAACTCTTCCCCGACACTTTGCTGGATCGGAGTCCGGGGATCGTCATCGAGCTGAACGTGTGCTCGAACTCGGAGGTGCCGTAGTTTCGGTGCTTGATCGGTTGGATCGTGAAGACGTACGACTACTTCCTCTACGTCATGTCATCGCTTCCGCAGTCGGTCTGCGTAGGGTACATAGACAATACTCTTCCCCTCGTTGCTATGCATCACATGATCTTGCGTGTGCGTAGGAAATTTTTTGAAATTACTACGAAACCCAACAGTTGACGACCCCTCTCTCTTGCCAAAGCAACCAGGCAAGCCCCCCTTGATCACCAGATACCGCCTACTCTTCTTTATACTGCTTGCATTAGAGTAGTGTAGCATGCTACTGCTTTCCGTTAATCCTATTCTGGTGCATAGCCTGTCATTGTTGCTATAGCTGTTGATACCTTACCTGCAATCCTAAATGCTTAGTATAGGATGCTAGTTTACCATCAGTGGCCCTACATTCTTGTCCGTCTGCCATACTATACTATCGGGTCGTGATCACTCGGGAGGTGGACACGGGTTTATACTTATATACATAATATATGATACTTGTGGTGACTAAAGACGTGTCGGCTCCTAGGAGTACCCGCGAGTGATTCACGGATTGGGTCTGAAAGGACGTTTGTCCCGACGGCCCTCTAAGTGGATCTTTGTGGCGGAGTGACAGGGTAGGTTGAGACCACCTAGGAGAGAGGTGGGTCTGGCCCAGGTCGGCGTCCATGGTTATTTCAAAATAACATGCTTAACGAGATCTTGGTATTTGATCTGAGTCTGGCTACTGGCCTATACGCACTAACCAACTACGCAGGAACAGTTATGGGCACTCGACGTCGTGGTATCAACCGAAGCCTTCATGACGCTAGCGACTGAGCGGCGCACGCCGGGTTGGACCGCGTAAGGCAACTTCCTTTACAATGGAGGTTGCTAGGTCTGCTCACCGGCTGCGTACGCAACGTGCAGGTGTGCAATGGGCGATGGGCCCAGACCCCTGCGCGCATAGGATTTAGACCAGCGTGCTGACCTCTCTGTTGTGCCTAGGTAGGGCTGCGACGTGTTGATCTTCCGAGGCCGGGCATGACCCAGAAAAGTGTGTCCGGATAAAAGGGATCGAGCATGTTGGGAAATGTGGTGCACCCTTGCAGGGAAGTTAATATATTCGAATAGCCGTGATCTTCGGTGACAGGACGACTTGGAGTTGTATCTTGACGTTATGACAACTAGAACTGGTTACTTAATAAAACACACCCTTCCAAGTGCCAGATACAACCCGGTGATCGCTCTCTAACAGGACGACGAGGAGAGGATTGCCGGGTAGGATTATGCTACACGATGCTACTTGGTGAACTTACCATCTACTCTCTTCTACATGCTGCAAGATGGAAGTGGCCAGAAGCGTAGTCTTCGACATGACTAGCTATCCCCCTCTTATTCCGGCATTTTGCAGTTCAGTCCACAGATGATACCCCTTTTCCATTTGATACCAACGCATACATATGTAGTGTGGCTCCTTGCTTGCGAGTACTTTGGATGAGTACTCACGGTTGCTTTTCTCCCCCTTTTCCCCTTTCCTATATCCGATTGCTGCGACCAGACGTTGGAGTCCAGGAGCCAGACGCCACTGTTGATGACGACTACTACTATTCGGGAGGTGCCTACTACTACATGCAGCCCGCTGACGACGACCAGGAGTAGTTTAGGAGGATCCCAGGCAGGAGGCCTACGCCTCTTTCGATATGTATCCCAGTTTGTGCTAGCCTTCTTAAGGCAAACTTGTTTAATTTATGTCCGTACTCAGATATTGTTGCTTCCGCTGACTCGTCTATGATCGAGCTCTTGTATCCGAGCCCTCGAGGCCCCTGGCTTGTAATATGATGCTTGTATGACTTATTTTATTTGTAGAGTTGTGTTGTGATATCTTCCCGTGAGTCCTTGATCTTGATCGTACACGTTTGCATGTATGATTAGTGTATGATTAAATCGGGGGCGTCACAAGTTGGTATCAGAGCCGACTGCCTGTAGGAATCCCCCTTCCATACTCCTTGGCCGAAGTCGAGTCTAGATATTGCTAAAGTTTTACTAACATGGTTGTGTGCCTTACGGGCCCACGTCACCATTGGTGGTACTAGGATCTTTTACTCATCTATAATCTGGGACTCTGATCTCTCTTTTATTCGGGTTAAATGATTTTGCTAACTCTAACTCTAGGTTATCGTAAATACTTTCTCCCGGAGAGCCCCTCGGTCCGAACGATCGCTTGCTTCACCAGAAGATTCCGAAGACACTCTACGATGTTCTCTCGAGACTATGTGCCATCGCTTAATTCGCTACCATCGATGTATCCTTATGGATAACTACCTACATTTGTCATTCATACATTCATCCCTAGTTGATCTTGTTATTACAAGATGCACCAAAATTCTTTCTATTATTCCGAGAATACTTTGTGCCTACTACCTTGTAGTTCTTTGCCACCTGAATACCCCTACGAATAATTTCTCGCGCTTATCAAGTATCCTCTCATCCCCAGATGATTCATGTATTTCAGAAAAGTCTTCGAAATACCATTCGGTCTTCCGAAAATCCTGAGCATCCTATTGCTCCTGAAATTCTTGGTTGCTTGCGTTATGGTTAATGCCATAAATCTCGTAATCTTATTGTCATCCCTTTTCGTTTTCATTTTGAGTCTGTTGATTCAATATGTTGCGAATGCTCGCAATCCTCAATCAGATCCTAGAATTCATCCTTCTGGCTCACACGCATTTTAAACATAAGTTGGATCTCGACCAATCAAATTGCCATCGATTGTACCCCTAAGGCTATTCCACTTATACATCCTTAATCAGAGCGTTTGCTTCTGATCCCTTGATTTGGAAATCATAACTCCTTTGCATTTGAGCTTTGAGTTAGTCAGTTGTTTCTATAATATGATATCCTTGCATTCTTTCTTCCTCTAGTTGAGTACCGATGCTCACATCAGATCCCTTGTGGACCACCGGATCCTTTGTTGGATTTTATCTAACAGCGTCCTTCGTATTCAATAAGCTTGTGAGCCTTTCCTCGGATACATAATGCCTTTGGTAAATTGTATCCTCTGCTTTCTCAAGCATGCTCTACTATCGAGCTTGTGTTATTTATTCTTGAAATTTGTGGTTTATGCTCCTAAGATGCCCCGATGGGTTGAATCTATACCTTCCCTAAAAACCGTATGAACCCGAAGGTTTTCACAGGTCATACCCTTCTGGTGTTTTACTAGATAATTTTATACCATACGACTTCTTCCTGGACGAGAAGTGGATGTAAGGTCATGCATTGGAGAAGTGGGAGTCGACCTTGAACTTTGTGTTCATGCCCACGGACATGATGTATATCTTATCATGGAAGCTTCTTGTAATGATAACTATTTCCTTGATAAATATCATCTGGTATCTATGAATTGATCCTTTGCAACCGTGGTTCCGACCATGATTGTTCATCTTTGATCCCCTTTCTCGGACAAGTTAAAGCACTTGTCTTCTACATATCAATACGCCTGCCCAACCTCTATTTTGATCTACCTTCGAGTATTACCCCCTGGTATCTCGAGGATATCACCCTATTGCACTACATGTTATGAATTTCTAATGAAGTAGTAGCTTTCCCCGTCATAGTCACTCCATGGGTACTGGGTTGTCGTCAACCGGGAACACCGATTAGTGAATCGAATCAACACTGTGATTCAATACTCCTAGCACTTTGTTGTTGAGACGTTTAATACTCCATCACGTCACTCCTAGCCTGATCGGTTACTTCATGATCATGCTAATTTTAACTGTACTACTTGGTCCTTCTTCCCGGAGCACAAATTTCGACGGTGATCTAATCTTACGTCGATATTCCTCGTCATATCATTTCTCATTGAACAACAAACTTTATTTCGGGTTTGTGTCGTACCCATGGTTATAATAACCTTTCGCTTCATCATTCCTTAATTTTGATGTCATCACCGATCGATTACATCTTCATGAAAACTCTCGACAAATATGTCATGATCATCATCAACATTTTGACTCCTTCCAGGATATCAATCTAATGCATAATGGTAAGTGCCATCCTCGTCCCTTGGTAATTTGTGTTCCCATTGGCAGCGTCATTGCCCTCCCTCCAACACCAACTTGTTTATGTTTTGTGTAGTACCTCGAGTTCCTTTCTACCTAGCTTGTGTCATGTTCTACTTTGGAGTATTACCATCTATTATGTCAAGGAGGTCATGGAAATTTCACCACCTCTTGAGAATTCTTGATACAAGTGATAGTTATCACCACCACCATTCTTTTTCTTGGTCCCCGTGTTGTTTTTAACCGGAAAACCGACAATTGAACTATGATGTGCGAATTCAAAACTTCTAGCAACCCTATTGCTTTGAAGTTAATGGTAGATATTTCATTCTTAGGCCGTTGGTTATCGAATCACCATTCTATCATTGACCATGCTACCTAAGCCCATATTTCGGGTGCACCTTTCAACCAATGTTTAATTGTGTATGTTTTACTCAAGCATACCCCATTATATCATTTGATCTGAATTGTTATCTCCTTGTTCACATAATTGTGGAATCCATCTTTTAGGAATCTCAATGAATTGTCGCTGAGTTCATCAGCCACCTCCGCGTCCTCTCCTTGGTTAAATGATGAACTCATGATTCGAAACTTGCTTCCATAGTTTATTTCCCCGAGAATCTTACAATGTCATCTCATCAATTTGTGTTGCACCTTTTCTTCTCAGGCATCCTGAGTCTGAGGTAATTTGACACCAATCAGATCTGAATCTGGGTCAGATATGATGGTTGGGACATATTTCCAAAGAGTTATAACATTGATCCTTAGATATCGGTAAGGTGATGTCATGCCTATCACACCTGGCCGAAGGACTTGTTATTATAGTTTCCTATTTAGCAACTTTAACCATTCTTCCATGAGGAAATTGTAAGACTTATTCTATAAGTTGTTCCTGATGGATCCTTTGTGCATCCAAATTCCGACCCTTACTTGATAACCATGTCAATGCTATCTCGAAGCATGTTTGTGGTACTTCGATTTGCAATAAGAAAATTTGAAGCACAATGCTGAATTTTCTTATCAATTATTCTGACACCGTTGTTTGGGTAATGTCATGAAATTCCTCTCCCCTTACCTAAAAGGGTTTTCTACATTATATCCCGTCATGGATATCAGGCTCTGCTTGCCCTTGGGAAGGATATACCCCTGAAATATGTGTTTAAACACATTTTCCTTTCCATTGTTCTGTTTAATTCGATAATCATATCTTCCTTTCCATTGTTTGGTTTAAACTTTGTAGTGATCTATATGATCTAAGCAGTAATAATTCTCTGATTATGTAACACCTCGGTGTACCACTCTGTCAGTAAGACCCCGTTACTATTTTGATGACATTCCGATAACCACCAATGGATGAGAACTTTGCCTACTAGTCCGCCTCGTTTTAACGAGCAGGAAAATGGTTCTCTTCGTCCCTCGCCCTTGGTACCGACGTTGTTGTCAACATAACTGAGAAGCTATCCTCTGACATGTCTTTCCTACATGATCGTACAAGACATAACCGCCCTTCCTATCTTTAACTCACATGGTGAGCCCATAACCCATAGTCCCACAGGATCGAAACCTGACTCTCCTGTACACCCCCTATTCCCAAAGTTATTCCTTGTGTGTGGCTTCGTATGTAATTCACGAGCCATGTTCCGAGAGATCGTCAATTCTGGTATCAGACGCAATACTTATTTCCATTGCTCTCAACCTCTTTCACACTCTGTTTCAGGCAACGAACGATTGCCTACCCACTTGAAACTTCTCATGGAACCTTCTTACTTTGCTCTCGATATTTTCTTATGTTTCAGTTCAAGAGTTACTTTCCGCCATCTTCCCCGATGTTAGCTACAAGATAGTCAACCTTGCAGAGGTCTGTTCTCCCAGAATAACCACGCCTTATTCTACCGTAAGTACGATGGAGTTCTCGAAGAAAGGATGTCGACGTCATCATGATGACCTAAAGGAGAGAAATGAAGACATCAACGTAATGGATCGACCTCTTCGATAAGAGCAACCAAGATCGAGAACACTCATTAGAATTTCGTAACCAAATCTCTTCCCCTCACTTCCCCTCTTAAATCTCAGGACGAGATTTCTTGTAGTGGAGGAGATTTGTAACACCTCCAGTGTCATGCTACAGTGACCACATGCTAATGCGACATGTCATTATGATCATCATAATTAAGTTGTATTTAGAAAATAATCCCACTCTCAATTTGGTTCAAATTCAGTTTTAAGATAAAGCCAAAATATTTATTTCTTCAAAAAAAAAATCTTTAATGTTCACAATATTCTATAAATTCCATTGATAATTTTCATGTGGAACCCACTTCATCTGACTCAGAAATTAATCCTTAGCAAAATATTAAAGTGGTCCATCGACAAATATTTTTGGCCTTTTCAAAATAAAACAAATACGTATGCCTATCCAAACATTGTGAGGCTTTGTTTGTGGTCTATAAATATTGTGTGTAATTTTTGTGTGAAGTTTCATGAGTAACAAAAATCATTTACTAACTAAAAATAAAATGGAAGCATATGAGAAAATACAAAACATGAATAAGAAAAGACTCATTTCAATTTGGCCCAACTGCTATGCAGGAACAGTTATGGGCACTCGACGTCGTGGTATCACCCGAAGCCTTCGTGACGTCAGCGACTGAGCGGCGCGCGCTGGGTTGGACCTCGTAACACAACTTCCTTTGCAATGGAGGTTGCTGGGTCTGCTCACCGGCTGCGTACGCAACGTGCATGTGTGCAATGGGCGATGGGCCCAGACCCCTGCGTGCATAGGATTTAGATCGGCGTGCTGACCTCTCTGTTGTGCCTAGGTAGGGCTGCGACATGTTGATCTTTCGAGGCCGGGAATGTCCCAGAAAAGTGTGTCCGGACTCCGAACAAAGGGGATCGAGCATGTTGGGAAATGTGGTGTACCCCTGCAGGGAAGTTAATCTATTTGAATAGCCGTGATCTTCGGTAACAGGATGACTTGGAGTTGTATCTTGACCTTATGACAACTAGAACCGGTTACTTAATAAAACACACCCTTCCAAGTGCCAGATACAACCTGGTGATCGCTCTCTAACAGGGCGACGAGGAGAGGATTGCCGGGTAGGATTATGCTACACTATGTTACTTGGTGAACTTACCATCTACTCTCTTCTACATGCTGCAAGATGGAGGTGGCCAGAAGCGTAGTCTTCGACAAGACTAGCTATCCCCCTCTTATTCCGGCATTTTGCAGTTCAGTCCACATATGATACCCCTTTTCCATTTGATACCAACGCATACATATGTAGTGTAGCTCCTTGCTTGCGAGTACTTTGGATGAGTACTCACGATTGCTTTTCTCCCCCTTTTCCCCTTTCCTATATCCGATTGCTGCGACCAGACATTGGAGTCCAGGAGCCAGACGCCACTGTTGATGACGACTACTACTACTCGGGAGGTGCCTACTACTACGTGCAACCCGCTGACGACGACCAGGAGTAGTTTAGGAGGATCCCAGGCAGGAGGCCTGCGCCTCTTTCGATCTATATCCCAGTTTGTGCTAGCCTTCTTAAGGCAAACTTGTTTAACTTATGTCTGTACTCAGATATTGTTGCTTCCGCTGACTCATCTATGATTGAGCTCTTGTATTCGAGCCCTCGAGGCCCCTGGCTTGTAATATGATGCTTGTATGACTTATTTTATTTGTAGAGTTGTGTTGTGATATCTTCCCGTGAGTCCCTGATCTTGATCGTACATGTTTGCGTGTATGATTAGTGTACGATTGAATCGGGGGCGTCACAAGTGATGCCCCACAAGTATAGGGGATCTATCGTAGTCCTTTTGATAAGTAAGAGTGTCGAACCCAACGAGGAGCAGAAGGAAATGACAAGCGGTTTCCAGCAAGGTATTCTTTGCAAGCACTGAAATTATCGATGACAGATAGTTGTATGATGATTAATGGGTAACAAGTAACAAAAGTAAACAAGGTGCAACAAGGTGGCCCAATCCTTTTTGTAGCAAAGGACAAGCCTAGACGAACTCTTATATAAAGCAAAGCGCTGTCGAGGACACATGTGAATTATTGTCAAGCTAGTTTTCATCATGCTCATATGACTCACGTTCGTTACTTTGATAATTTGATATGTGGGTGGACCGGTGCTTGGGTGCTGCCCTTTCTTGGACAAGCCTCCCACTTATGATTAACCCCTCTCGCAAGCATCCGCAACTACGAAACAAGAATTAAGGTAAACCTAACCATAGCATGAAACATATGGATCCAAATCAGCCCCTTACGAAGCAACACATAAACTAGGGTTTAAGCTTCTGTCACTCTAGCAACCCATCATCTACTTATTGCTTCCCAATGCCTTCCCCTAGGACTAAATCATGGTGAAGTGTCATGTAGTCGACATTCACATAAGACCACTAGAGGAGAGACAACATACATCTCGTCAAAATATCGAACGATACCAAATTCACATGATTACTTATAACAAGACTTCTCCCATGTCCTCAGGAACACACGGAACTACTCACAAAGCATATTAATGTTCATAAGCAGAAGAGTATTAATTATCATTAAGGATCTGAACATATGATCTTCCACCGAATAAACCAACTAGCATCAAATACAAGGAGTAATCAACACTACTAGCAACCCACAGGTACCAATATGAGGTTTTGAGACAAAGATCGGATACAAGAGATGAACTAGGGTTTGAGAGGAGATGGTTCTGGTTAAGATGTTGATGGAGATTGACCCCCTCCCGATGAGAGAATTGTTAGTGATGATGATGGCTTCAATTCCCCCCTCCCAGAGGGAAGTTTCCCTGGCAGAACAGCTCCGCCGGAGCCCTAGATTGGTTCTGCCCAGGTTCCGCCTCGAGACGGCGACGCTTCGTCCCAAAAGCTTCCTTCTGATTTTTTCCAGGTCAAAACACACCATATAGCAGAAGATGGGCGTCGGGGGCCTACCAGGTGGCCCACAAGGATGGGGGGCGCGCCCTCCACCCTTGTGGCTAGCATGTGGCCCCCCCTTTGTTGCTTTATTTGCCCAATATTTTTTATATATTCAAAAAATATTCTCCGTGAAGTTTCAGGACTTTTGGAGTTGTGTATAATAGGTCTTTAATATTTGCTCCTTTTCAATTCCAGAATTCCAGTTGTCGGCATTCTCCTCTTCATGTAAACCTTATAAAATAAGAGAGAAAAGGCATAAGTATTGTGATATAATGTGTAATAAAAACCAATAATGCAATAAATATCAATATAAAAGCATGATGCAAAATGGACGTATCAACTCCCCCACGCTTAGACCTCGCTTGTCCTCAAGCGAAAGCCGATATCAAAAAATATGTCCACATGTTTAGGGATAGAGGTGTCGATAACATAAAATACGTACATGAGGGCATCATGATCATCTTTAGAACAACAACATATAATTCCATATAATTTCTTATGGTAAAGTAACAATTCGTTCACAAGGTAAAGTATGAATCAGAAACTTCATTCAAAACTAACAAACTATGATATCAGTTATTGAGGCAGTTGCAATTTATCATAACGTCGGAAAGAGTCAATATAATAGCTTTTCAGCAAGTCCACGTACTCAACTACCATTTAATCTTTCCAAATTGCTAACACTCACGCGATACTTATGGGTTCAAAGCTTTAGTCGGACACAGAGAAAGATAGGGGCTTATAGTTTCGCCTCCCAACCTTTTACCTCAAGGGTAATGTCAACAATAATACTTTATGAAAACCTACATCTGAGTATATATATATATATATATATATATATATATATATATATATATCCAGATCTCTCCAACATATAGTGCTTGCCAAAGGAAAAGTGTAAAAAGGAAAGGTGATGATCACCATGATTCTTGTATAAGGGTAGAAGATAAAAGTAAAAGATAGGCCCTTGGCAAAGGGAAGCAGAGGTTGTCATGTGCTTTTTTGGTTGGATGCACAAAATCTTAATGCAAAAGAATGTCACTTTATATTGCTGCTTGTGATAAAGAACTTTATTATGTAGTCTGTCGCTTTTATTTCTTCCATATCACAAGTTCGTATAAAGCTTATTTTCTTCACACTAATAGATCATACATATTTAGAGAGCAGTTTTTATTGCTTGCACCGACGATAACTTACTTGAAGGATCTTACTCAATCTGTAGGTAGGTATGGTGGACTGTCATGGCAAAACTGGTTTAAGGGATGTTTGGAAGCACAAGTAGTATCTCTACTTGGTGCAAAGAATTTGACTAGCATGAGAGGGAAAAGCAAGCTCAACACGTTGGATGATCCATGACAATTTAACTTCTATTCGGATATAAGAAAACATAACTCATTATGTTGTCTTCCTTTTCCAACATCAACTTTTTAGCATGTCATATTTTAATGAGTGCTCACAATTACAAAAGATGTCTAAGATAGTATATTTATATGTGAAGACTCTCTTTCTTTATTACTTCATATTAATTGCAACAGTGACCAAAACTATGTTTGTCAACTCTCAACAACTTTACATACTCTTTATATGTGAAGTCATTACTTACATAAGATTAATATATGATCTTTTTATTTCTTTCTTTTATTTAATTCCCTCAAGATCATAGCAAGAAAGTAAAGCCCTCAACTCAAAACTACTCTTTATTATATATAACTCACGGACTCGATTACATAGAGGGAACATAAAGCAAAACTCAAGGCTAGATCATACTAAAACTTAATTCTACTAGATTAAGATATGACTAAAAGGATCAAACTAAGAAAAACGATAAAGGTTAAAGTGTGAAGGTGATACGATACCGGGGCACCTCCCCCAAGCTTGGCAGTTGCCAAGGGGAGTGCCCATACCCATGTATTTATGTCTCTTTCTTCGGAGGTGGTGATGATGGAGTTGTTGATGATGTAGATTTGTCCTTTCTCCTCAGCTTGTGCTTGAGGATGGAATTTTCCTCCTACAGCTCACCGTTCTCCTGTTCTAGTGTTAATATCCTTCTGCATAATTCTTGCTTGTTCTCCTGCAAAAGACTAAAAGGGATAAACTCGATCTTTGGTTTCTTTGCTTTGTTTGGGAGACTTGACTTTTTGAACTTCACGTGCATTCCCTAGGTTGTGGTAGTGGGACTTCCTCTTCATCGGAACTTGTCTCTTTCTTTCCTTTCGGATCATGGTCTTCTTCTTCCTTCGTGGTCCAACCATAATGTTCCAAATCCACGTAGACCTTGGGGTCTGCAATGTAATCAACTACATAGCTCTCTCCCTCCGAATCTTGGGACGACATATTACTCTAAATCAGCTATAGAAATAGCTCAAAACAAAAACAAGAGATATTGTCATGGTACGGTGGTCAAAACCTTCAGGAGATTATATAATGAATTTTTACCGACCAAAAGAAGTATTGTGCAAAAAAACGGAATCCGGAGGGCACACGAGGTGGCCACAAGGTAGGGGGTGCACCCTCCACCTTTGTGGTCGCCTCGTGTCTCTTTCGGACTACTTTTAATTTTCCTAATTTTTTAAATATTCCAAAACGGAGAAAAATTGCCATTAGAACAGTTTTGGAGTCGGTTTACTTACCGTACCACATTCCTATTCCTTTTCGGAGTCTGAAACATTCTGGAAAGTGTCCCTTATGTACTCTAGTGTTACGATGTTGATTATATTGGTCTCAACATCTATGGGAGTACCTAAGATATAATGTTTTATTCTTTGACCGTTTACCACCTTCGAATTTGTGCCTTCAGCGTTATTAATTTTGATGGCACCAGAACAATAGACCTCCTCGATAATGTAAGGACCTTCCCATTTAGAGAGAAGCTTTAATGCAAAAATTCTTAAACGAGAGTTGTATAGCAAAACATGATCACCTACGTTAAACTCACGCTTTTGTATCCTCTTGTCATGCCATCTTTTAACTTTTTATTTAAACAACTTGGCATTCTCATAGGCTTGGGTTCTCCATTCATCAAGTGAGCTAATGTCAAAAACCTATTTCCACTGGCAAGTTTGAAATCATAGTTGAGCTCTTTAACAACCCAATAAGCTTTATGTTCTAGTTCGAGAGGTAAGTGACATACTTTTGAAGGAAATATGCCCAAGAGGCAATAATAAAGTTGTTATTTATATTTCCTTATATCATGATAAATGCTTATTATTCATGCTAGAATTGTATTAACCAAAAACTTAGTACATGTGTGGATACATAGACAAACATAGTGTCCCTAGTATGCCTCTACTTGACTAGCTCGTTAATCAAAGATGGTTAAGTTTCCTAGCCATAGACATGTGTTATCATTTGATGAACGAGATCACATCATTAGAGAATTATGTGATGGACAAGACCCATCCGTTAGCTTAGCATAATGATCATTTAGTTTTTCTGCTAATGCTTTCTTCATGACTTATACATGTTCCTCAAACTATGAGATTATGCAACTCCCGAATACCGGAGAAACACCTTGTGTGCTATCAAACATCACAACGTAACTATGTGATTATAAAGATGCTCTAAAGGTGTCTCCGATGGTGTATGTTGAGTTGGCATAGATTGATATTAGGATTTGTCACTCTGTGTATCGGAGAGGTATCTCTGGGCCCTCTCGGTAATGCACATCACTATGATCCTTGCAAGCAATGTGTCTAATGAGTTAGCCATGGGATGATGCATTACAGATCGAGTAAAGAGACTTCCCGGTGACTAGATTGAACTAGGTATGATGATACCAACGATCGAATCTCGCGCAAGTAACATACCGATGACAAAGGGATCAACGTATGTTGTTATGCGGTTTGACCGATAAAGATCTTCATAGAATATGTAGGAGCCAATATGAGCATCCAGGTTCCACTATTGGTTATTGACCGGAGATGTGTCTCAGTCATGTCTACATAGTTCTTGAACCCGTAGGGTCCGCACGCTTAACTTTCAATGACAATTTCTATTATGAGTTATGTGATTTGATGTACCGAAGTTTGTTTGGCGTCCCGGATTAGATCACGGACATGACGAGGAGTCTTGGTCGAGACATAAAGATTGATATATTGGACCATGTTATTCGGACACTGGAAGTGTTCCGAATAGTTTCGGGTAAAAACGGAGTGCCGGAGGGGTTACCGGAACCCCCCGGGGAACTAATGGGCGACCATGGGCCTTATTGGAGAGAGAGAGGAGGGAAGCCAGGGCAGGCCGCCCCCCCTTTCAGTCTGAATTGGACAAGGGAAGGGGGGCACCCCCCTTTCCTACTCCCTCTCCCTCTCCTTCCTTTCCCCTCTCCCCCTTTTGGTGGAATCCTACTAGGACTAGGAGTCTTAGTAGGACTCCCCTCTTGGGCGCGCCCTAGGGGCTGGCCGACCCTCCCCTCCTCTCTCCTTTATATACATGGGGAAGGGGGCACCCTAGAACACACAAGATCAATTGTCTTAGCCGTGTGCGGTACCCCTTCCACAGTTACACACCTCGGTCATATCGTCATAGTGCTTAGGCGAAGCCCTGTGCTGGTAACTTCATTATCACCGTCGCCACACTGTCATGCTGACGGAACTCTCCCTCATCCTCAACTGGATCAAGAGATCGAGGGACGTCATCGAGCTGAACGTGTGCTGAACGTGGAGGTGCCGTACGTTCGGTGCTTGGATCGGTTGGATCACGAAGATGTTTGACTAGATCAACCGCGTTACTAAATGCTTCCGCTTTTGGTCTACGAGGGTACATAGAAACACTCTCTCCTCGCATTGCTATGCATCTCCTAGATAGATCTTGTGTGATCGTAGGTAATTTTTTTGAAATACTGTGTTCCCCAACAGTGGCATCCGAGCCAGGTCTATGCGTAGATGTTATATTGACGAGTAGAACACAAAGAGTTGTGGGTGATAATAGTCATACTGCTTACCAGCAATGTCTTACTTTGATTCGGCAGTATTGTTGGATGAAGCGGCCCAGACCGACATTACATGACCGCGTTCATGAGGCCGGTTCTAGCGACGTGCTTCACACACATGTGGCTAGTGGGTGGTTGTTTCTCCAGCTTTAGTTGAATCGAGTTTGACTACACCCGGTCCTTGTTGAAGGTTAAAATAGCACACTTGATGAAAAATCGTTTTGGTTTTGATGCGTAGGTAAGAACGGTTCTTGCTAGAAGCCCGTAGCAGCCACGTAAAACTTGCAACCACAAAGTAGAAGACGTCTAACTTGTTTTTGCAGGGCTTGTTGTGACGTGATATAGTCAAGCCATGATGATATAAATTGTTGTATGAGATGATCATGTTTTGTAACAGTTATCGGCAACTAGCAGGAGCCATATGGTTGTCGCTTTATTGTATGAAATTCAATCGCCATGTAATTTCTTTACTTTATCACTAAGCAGTAGCAATAGTCGTAGAAGCAATAGTTGGCGAGACAACAATGATGCTACGATGGAGATCAAGGTGTCAAGCCGGTGACGATGGTGATCATGATAGTGCTTTGGAGATGGAGATCAAAGGCACAAGATGATGATGGCCATATCATCTCACTTATTTTGATTGCATGTGATGTTTATCCTTTATGCATATTATTTTTCTTAGTACGACTGTAGCATTATAAGATGATCTCTCACTAAATTTCAAGGTATAAGTGTTCCCCCTAAGTATGCACCGTTGCTACAGTTCGTCGTGCCGAGACACCACGTGATGATCGGGTGTGATAAGCTCTACGTTCACATACAACGGGTGCAAGCCAGTTTTGCATACGCAGAATAATTGGGTTAAACTTGACGAGCCTAGCATATGCAGATATGGCCTCGGAACACTGAGACTGAAAGGTCGAGCGTGAATCATATAGTAGATATGATCAACATAGTGATGATCACCATTGAAAACTTCCCCATCTCACGGATGATTGAACATGGTTTAGTTGATATGGATCACGTGATCATTTAGATGACTAGAGAGATGTCTATCTAAGTGGGAGTTCTTAAGTAATATGATTAATTGAACTTTAATTTATCATGAACTTAGTACCTGATAGTATTTTGCATGTCTATGTTGTTGTAGATAAATGGCCCGTGCTATTGTTGCTTTGAATTTTAATGCGTTCCTAAAGAAAGCTAAGTTGAAAGATGATGGTAGCAACTGCACGGTCTAGGTCCATAACTTGAGGATTATCCTCATTGATGCACAGAAGAATTATGTCCTGGAAGCACCGCTAGGTGCAAAGCTTGCTGCAGGAGCAACACCAGATGTTATGAACGTCTGGCAGAGAAAAGTTGATGACTACTCGATAGTTCAGTGTGCCATGCTTTACGGCTTAGAATCGGGACTTCAACGATGTTTTGAACGTCATGGAGCATATGAGATGTTGCAGGAGTTGAAGTTAATATTTCAAGCAAATGCCCGAATTGAGAGATATGAAGTCTCCAATAAGTTCTTGTAACATCCCAAATTTTCAATTTGGAATGTTATACATAGGTCATCCATGCATATCATATTTATATTGCTTTCCGTTTCACGATCCTCGAAATTCTAAGAAACTCAAGGACCCTCGGAGAGAGTTGGGGATTTCACGATTTTCATATTTGAATTTTATCAAATATTGAAACAAGGATCATTTCGGTTTTAATAATTTTTCTCTCCGAAAATATTTCGTACCAAAATATATGAGAGGAGATAATCTGAATTCTCCAAAATAAATGAAATACTGGAGGAAAAATATTAAAATCAAATAAAAGGTTTTTTTGGTTTTTATCGCTATTTTATTTGAATTAGAAAAAATATGCGTTTTCCAAAATTGCATTTTAGGCCCAAATAAATGTTCACCTTGTCCGGCATATTTTTAGAGGACGAGGAAAATTTATTTCAGAATTTTTGGAGTCCGTTTAGTATTTCTTTTCTTTTGTTTTCTGCATGTTAGAATTTTTTTTAAAGTTAACCGACTCCGGGCTGTACCCGGCTAGACACCTCGGGCCAGCCCTTATAAGCCGAGCCGCCACCACCCCGCAGCCCACCCAGAACCGCGCCTCCCCAAACCCTAGCCGCCGCCGCACCGCGGCCCGCCGCCGCTAGTCGCCGCCACCGCGCCGCGCCGCGCCGCTGACGCGTTTTGCCGCCGGAGCCGCCACCACGCCCCCCGCCGGAGGTAGCCGCCGCCGCCTCGCCGTTCGTCGGTTTTCCAAAAAAAAAACGATCATTTTTTATAAACCCTAGTTTTTGTTTTTTTATATAGATCGGTTTTTGTTTCGTTTTTTTCGGTTTAGTTAAATAGCGGACGTTCGTCCATACATTCGTTTAACCGAATGGTTTTCATCCGTTAGTCACAGACAACGAACGTTCGTTCGATAGCCTATTCGTCAGTTTTTCTTTTTCTTGGGTTTTTCGCGATTATTTTCTATCGCGATTTCTGATCTGATTTTCGTTTTAGTTTATCTTTTCGCTCGTTTATCGGAATCAGGCGATTCAAATGCTGAGATCTTCGGATCGAAGCCCTCTTTCTATTTAACCAACTTGAACAAGGTTTTGGCATTGTAAAATTTGACTTTAGTCCAGATTAGTAATTGATTCTTATTTCGTTCGCAGTTTGAGTTTCGTTGCTCCGTTTGATTTGATTCTTTTTGCAAACCGGAGTTCTTAAGTTGAACTTTCTGGTCAGATCTCCTTATTTGAGCTTTACCCGTGCACCTTTGCTTGATTTCTTATGTATGCTATTGTTTGTTTGCGATAGAACACCCGGAGTGCGAAGCGTGCTACTACGAGTCTCTAGGTTTTGCAGATCATTAGCAAGGCAAGTAACACATTAATCATATTCTTTTCGTACCCAGTTTTTATGCATTAGTACCAATCCTCAAACACTGCATGATTAGGATGTGATTAACTTGTGGGTTTTGGGAAGTAGATGATGAGGTAGAACCTATTACCTGATTTATTATCAAACCCTTGGGAGTTACTTCTATGTTATGCTTATATTGCCATGCTATGCTTGTAGACGTGGTTTGGGTTTGAGAAATCCATGACAGATGTGAGATTTGTTAATTAATGGTTCAACTTAAGGTGGCAACTTTAATACATATCTGGGTGGATTGCTTGTTTGGGCACCTGGGGATATACCAGTGTTTTCCACGAGATCCCAGGGATGTACCGTGTGATCCTCCTACGGTCCGCCACCCAGGCTCAAAGGGATCGTGAGATTTTTCATACTGGAAACTTCTGTGTGCAGCCACAAGCCATTATGGGCTCTGGCATAGTTGAGTATATTGTGTGACCTCTTTCAGTGGTGGGCTAGCAGATGTAGAGGGAAAGTAGGTGTAAGTGTCCACCCGGAGTAAAGAGTTAATGCTTCTGAAAGACTGTGTCTCGGTCATCCATTTCTTAAACACCATGTAGTGCGAGAAATCCAACGGAGGAGATCGAGTCTTGTGGGGAAAAGTACGCAAACATCTGTAGAGTGTACAAACTAATCATGGTTAGCCGTGTCCCCAGTTATAGACATCTTGAGTATCTAGTACTTGGATTATCTTTTTGTATCTCATCACTTTAATCTAATTTGTTGGGTTGATAATTACTTTCAATTGGGATTGAGATGGGGGGGGGTACCATTCTCAATGTTTCAACTACCATGATAGTTAAAATAAAGTTTATTCCTTTGTTGTAGGGAAAAATTAGCTTTTCGCAAAAACATATAACCATAGAGCCTCCACCAGCCATATATGCATATAGTGATAGCATTTATCTGTTCATTGCTCTACTGTGTTATATTGCCAGCATATTCCATGTGCTGACCCATTTTCGGGCTGCAACGTATTATGTTGCAGAGTTTTCAGACGACGAGTAAAGGTGCGATAGGTCGTTGTCATGCACTCAGCAATGCCGTTGGAGTTGATGGACTGACTTTATCTTCCAAGTCTTCTATTGTTATTGTATTAGATGGCCTTAAGCCATATTTATTGTAATAAGTTCTCTTTTGAGACATTCGATGTAATAAGTGTGTGATTGCTACTTTGTTATAAATCCTTCGAGTACTATGTGTGTCAGCATTACCGATCTAGGGATGACACTGAAACACATAGGCTTGACCGTTTGAGGTCAGGTCGCTACTAGATGGTATCAGAGCACACACTGAATGTAGGACACGACCACTAAGAAAACCATAGGTCACTATTCTCTACTTAATTCTGACTCCTCTCCATTTTCTAGTCTTTAGGATGGTGGACACGAGGAACAAGTTTGCACAACCGGATGAAGACACCCCCTTTGGACGACACTTGAAGGAAGTCACTAGATACCTGAACCTCGGAATGCCAAGCATCACCGGGACCTACAATGCCACTTTACCAGAAGAGGAGCGCTGGATTATTCAAGTTCAAGTTCCAGGAAGGACATTCACGCCGGTTACTGAGCCAATAGAGTTTTCCTTTGATGCACCAACCTGGAGTGTAGGAAGGAGCATGGCAGCCCGCATCACCATGGGGCGCATTGGTGAAGCTTACCACAAGGATCTCAAGGATACTGTCTACTAGATATGTGGGGGCCGAGATGAGCAATGGGAGATGATCAGTACCAGGAAGGACAGGTCCATTGCAGCATTCATCCAGGAGCTAAACCAGCACATTCGTCGCCAGGAGAACCAGATGTGCGCAGGCATGATTGATTTGAAGAAGGCATTGACAAGGATCACCGAGCTAGAAGAGGAACTCAAGGCTACACGCAAAGATTATGAGGATGAAATCATCATACTGGTGGAGAAGAATGACGACCTGACAAAGAAGCTAGGAGTATTCATGGGAGACCCTGCGCCAGGAGGAGAAGACGACGATTCTACTTGCCCGGAGAACTACATCATCATCGATGACACCGGCTCGGACCCCGACGATAGCGACGATAACTATGTTGATGAAGCTAGAGCAGATATTATGGAGTCTTCCATCGATCAATATTTCTAGTAGACCACCATATGATTAGTAGTATTCCCCCATGTAAATAGTATAGTCTGAGCACTATAACGATAGTTCTAGACCGTTTGTATGCCCTTGCTTGATTGATTGAGTGATATGATTGTGTTTGTCTCATGTGCATACGGGTACTGTTTTCTCACTAGACCTAATTTCTATTCTACTCTCTTCCCTCTGAACCCTCAGATGCCTCCGAGACGTGACCCCAGTTTTGCTTTCCCACCGGAGCTCACTCAGTTGATCCAACAACAGAATACACTAATGCAGTTGCTAGTTCAGAATCAGGGCAACAACAACAACAACAACAACAACAACAACAACAACAAAAACAACAACAACAACAACAACAACAACAACAACAACCCTCCTCCAGTTGACAACTTAGCCCTTTTTTGATATTACAGCTGCCGGTGTTTTCTAGTAGCACCGAGCCAATAGTTGCAGATGATTGGCTCCGCAGGATTGGAAGGGAGTTGACCACTGCAGGATGCACAGATGCTGAGAAGGTGCGTTTTGCCACGCACCAATTGGATGGACCAGTAGCCTCATGGTGGGAGAATTACACAGCCACTTTTCCTATAGCCAATGTTACATGGGACCAGTTTCAGTAGGCCTTTTGCACTGCCCATGTATCAGTAGGAGCTATGGCCATGAAGAAGCGTGAGTTTTGCAACTTACGCCAAGGAGGACGCACCGTTGGCCAGTATGTGGATGACTTTAGTAAGCTAGCACGTTATGCCCCAGATGACGTTGCTACAGATGCAGCTAAGCAGGAGAAGTTTCTGGAAGGACCGAATGATGAGCTAAGCATGTAGTTGATGGTAGCAACTTTCACTAACTACCAGGAGTTGGTAGATAGAGCTCTCATGATTGAAGGGAAGCAGTAGCAGATTGAGAATCGCAAGAAGAAGTATGGACAGGGGAAGTACAATTCTGGAGCTCAGAAGAAGCCCTGTCTCACCCCGAACTCGGGAGGACATGTCCATAACCATGGAGGCCACACTCACCATGGAGGAAGTTCGCATAATCATAATGGCCCAAGGAATGAGAATGGGAACGGAGCAAGTAGCAAGTAGCAATCAGAACCGCTCTAACCTAGCCACACCCGCCAAGAAGGATCAAAGTCACGTTACTTGTTTCAAGTGCGGGAAGACTGGGCACTACGCCAACGATTGTCCGGAATTGAAGAACGGCAATGGTAATGGAAGCACTGGGAAGAAGCCCAACCCTTTCAGTAGGGGACAAGTGAACCACGTGAACATGGAGGAAGTTGAGGAGCAGCCTGATGCAGTTATCAGTAAGTTTTTGGTTAAGTCTTTTACTTCAACCGTTCTTTTTGATACTGGTGCATCACATTCATACATATCAAGGGGATTCATGGATAAGTATAAGTTGCCCACTAAGGTACTTAGGACACCCATGTTAGTAAGTTCACCAGGAGCTGAGTATATGGCAGGTCAAGGATGTTTTCAGATGCCATTGACCGTTGGAAGACATGTTTTTCCCTCAGACCTGATAATTTTGGAGTCACAAGGATTGGATGTGATACTAGGAATGGATTTGGCTATTGATGTATGGGGGAAACATCGATTGCACGAGTAAGTCAATTTTACTCACCACCACTGAGGGAAAAAGGATCAAGTATGTATCTAGGCATGTTCCTAGGAGGAGTCAAGTAAATTCTCTCATGTGAGTTGTTCAGGAGGAAGTGCCGGTAGTGCAGGATTACCCGGATGTATTTCCAGAGGAGCTACCAGGCATGCCGCCAGATCGAGACATCGAGTTTTTGATAGAACTGTTGCCAGACACCGGGCCAATATCAAAGAGGCCATACCGGATGCCCACAAATGATCTAGAAGAGATCAAGAAGCAGATTAAGGAGTTATTGGAGAAAGGTTACATTCGACGGAGCTCATCCCCATGGGGAGCCCCAGTGTTGTTGGTTGAGAAGAAGGATAAGTCCCTAAGAATGGTGGTTGATTATCGGGCATTGAATGAAGTGACAATCAAGAACAAGTACCCACTGCCGATGTTCAATGATTTATTTGACCAGTTGACAGGAGCTAAAGTGTTTTCGAAGATCGATCTACGATCGGGATATCACCAATTAAAGATCCGGGAGAAGGATATACCTAAAACAGATTTCACCACAAGGTACGAACTGTATGAGTATACGGTTATGTCATTTGGATTGAGTAACGCCCCTGCCTATTTCATGAGTATGATGAACAAGGTGTTCATGGAGTTCTTGGATAAGTTTGTTGTGGTTTTCATTGATGATATTTTAGTATACTCGAAGAATGAAGAGGAACACAAGGAGCATTTGCGTTTAGTTCTCGAGAAGCTCAGGGAACATCAGTTGTATGCCAAGTTCAGCAAATGTGAGTTCTGGTTGAAGGAAGTTGGATTTCCTGGACATGTTATATCAGGAGAATGTATAGCAGTGGATCCCAGCAAGGTTCAGTCAGTCACGGAGTGGTTGGCACCCACCTCAATCGGAGAGATCAATAGTTTTCTTGGACTCGCGAGATACTATCGGAGATTTACTGAGAATTTATCTAAGATAGCAAAACCTATGACGACATTGTTGAAGAAGGACACTAAGTTCCATTGGACTGATGAATGTGAAGCAAGTTTCCAGGAGTTGAAGAAACGTTTGACTACAACCCCAGTGTTGATTCTGCCGGATATACGCAAGGATTTCCAAGTGTATTGCAACGCCTCTCGCTTAGGACTTGGAGGAGTACTGATGCAAGATGGGAAAGTTGTTTCGTATGCCTCACGACAACTTAAACCGCACGAATTGAATTATGCCACACATGATTTGGAGTTCGCAGTTGTGGTGCACGCGCTCAAGACCTAGAGACACTTTCTCATTGGAAATCGTTGTGATGTATACACAGATCACAAGAGTTTGAAGTTCATATTCACTCAAAAGGAGCTTAACCTCGGGCAGAGGAGATGGTTGGAGATTATAAAGGATTATGACATGAAGCTGCATTATCACCCACGAAAGGCCAATGTCGTAGCAGACGCTTTGAGCCGTAAGAGTTATGTTAACACCCTCGTAAGTGGAGGGATGCCAAAGGAGTTAGCCGGGGATCTCAGGGACCTACGTTTGGAGATTGTTCCTAGAGGTTTCGTTGCAGCAATGGAGGTTCAATCTACGTTGTTGGGAAAGATTCAAGAAGCTCAGAAGGATGACAAGGAGATTGTCGAGATAAAGGAGAAGTTGAGTGAAGGGAAAGCCAAAGGTTTTCGTGAGGATGAGCACGACACCTTGTGGTTTGAAGACCGTATATATGTGCCCAATAATGCAGAGATCAGGAAGTTGATACTACATGAAGCTCATGACTCGCCATACTCTATACACCCCGGAAACACCAAGATGTATTTGGATTTGAAGGAGCGTTTCTGGTGGACTGGTATGAAGATGGATATTGCCGAGTATGTAGCCGTATGTGATGTATGTTTGAGAGTAAAAGCAGAACATCAGAAACCAGCAGGATTACTGCAGCCTATGCCGATACCCGAATGGAAGTGGGATAAGCTTGGCATGGATTTTATCACCGGATTGCCCAGGACCCGATCATGATATGATTCTATCTAGGTAGTAGTGGATCGCTTGACCAAAGTAGCCCACTTTATCCAGTGAACACCACCTATACAAGTTCGAAGTTGGCCAAGATATATATGAATAGGGTCGTATGTCTGCATGGAGTTCCGAGGACCATCGTATCGGATAGAGGAACACAGTTTACTTCAAAGTTTTGGCACCAGCTGCACCAGACCTTGGGTACCAGGCTAGAGTTCAGTACAACTTTTCACCCGCAGATAGATGGACAGACAGAAAGAGTCAATCAGATTCTGAAGATATGTTGAGAGCTTGTGCGCTAGATTATGGATCTAGTTGGGATGACAACCTGCCCTACGCGGAGTTCTCATACAACAACAGCTACCAGGCCAGTTTGAAGATGGCACCTTTCGAAGCCCTGTATGGAAGAAGGTGCAAAACACCGTTGATGTGGGATGAAGTTGGAGACCGCCAGTTGTTTGGACCGGATTTAATTAAGGATTCCGAAGAGAAAGTTAAACTGTTTCGAGATAGACTGAAGGTAGCTCAGTCTAGACAGAAGAGTTATGCAGACTCAAAACGCAAGGAGGTAGTCTATGAAATCAGAACAGGGCGTATCTGAGAGTGTCACCACTTCAAGGAGTTAAGTGTTTTGGAGTTAAAGGAAAGTTAGCCCCGAGATTTGTGCGACCGTACTGTGTTTTGGAACGCATGGGAGAGGTTGCCTACAAGTTGGAGTTACCCGAAGGACTGTCGGGAGTACACGGTGTGTTCCATGTTTCCCAGTTGAAGAAGTGCCACACACAGATGGCCGATATCCCTCTGAGGGATACAGTACCACAGGAAGCGATTCAGTTGGACAGTGATTTGACATATGAAGAGAAGCCGGTTAAAATCCTAGAGTTTGCTAGCCGGATTACCCGCAGTAAGGTTATCAAGTTTTGCAAAGTTCAGTGGAGCCACCATACGGAGGATGAAGCCACCCGGGAACGAGAGGATGATCTACGCAAAGACCACCCACACCTATTTTCTAGCCAACCCGAATCTCGAGGGGGAGATTAAACTTAAGGGGGGTAGGTTTGTAACATCCCAAATTTCCAATTTGGAATGTTATACATAGGTCATCCATGCATATGATATTTATATTGCTTTCCGTTTCGCGATCCTTGAAATTCTAAGCAACTCAAGGACCCTCAGAGAGAGTTGGGGATTTCACGATTTTCATATGTGAATTTTATCAAATATTGAAACAAGGATCATTTTGGTTTTAATAAATTTTCTCTCCGAAAATATTTCGTACCAAAATATATGAGAGGAGATAATATGACTTCTCCAAAATAAATGAAATATTGGAGGAAAAATATTAAAATCAAATAAAAGATTTTTATTTGGTTTTTATTGCTATTTTATTTGAATTAGGAAAAATACGCGTTTTTCAAAATTGCATTTTAGGCCAAAATAAATGTTCACCTTGTCCGGCATATTTTTAGAGGACAGCGAAAATATATTTCAGGATTTTTGGAGTCTGTTTAGTATTTCTTTTATTTCGTTTTCTACATGTCAGAATTATTTTTTTAGAAACAAAGTTAACCGACTCCGGGCCGTACCCGGTCAGGACACCTCGGGCCGGCCCTTATAAGCCGAGCCGCCACCGCCCCGCAGCCCACCCAGCGTCGTGCCTCCCCAAACCCTAGCCGCCGCCGCCGCGCCGCGCCCCGCTGCGCCTCACCGCCGGATCCACCCCGTGATACGTCCATTTTGCATCATGCTTTTATATCAATATTTATTGCACTATGGGCCGTTATTACACATTATGTCACAATACTTATGCCTATTCTCTCTTATTTTACAAGGTTTACATAAAGAGGGAGAATGCCGGTAGCTGGGATTCTAGGATAGAAAAGGATCAAATATTAGAGACCTATTCTGCACAGCTCCAAAAGTCCTAAAACTTCACGGATGATGTTTTCCAAATATATAAAAAATACTGAGCACAAGAACCTCACCAGGGGGGCCACACACTTCCCACAAGGGTGGGGGGCGCGCCCTACCCCCTGGGCACGCCCCCTACCTCGTGGGCCCCCTGGTGGCCCTCCGGTGGCCATCTTCTGCTATATGGAGTCTTTCGATGGAAAAAAAATTAAGAGGCCATCTTCTCGGACGAAACTCCGCCGCCACGAGGCGGAACCTTGGCGGAACCAATCTAGGGCTCTAGCAGAGCTGTTCTGCCGGGGAAACTTCCCTCCCGAAGGGGGAAATCATCGCCATAATCATCACCAACGCTCCTCTCATCGGTAGAGGACAATCTCCATCAACATCTTCATCACCACCATCTCATCTCAAAACCCTAGTTCATCTCTTGTATCCAATTCTTGTCTCCAAGTCTGGGATTGGTACTAGTAAGTTGCTAGTAGTGTTAATTACTCCTTGTAGTTGATGCTAGTTGGTTTAATTGGTGGAAGATCATATGTTCAGATCCTATATGCACATTAATACCCCTCTGATTATGAACATGTTTATGCTTTGTGAGTAGTTACTTTTGTTCCTGAGGACATCGGAGAAGTCTTGCTACTAGTAGTCATGTGAATTTGGTATTCGTTCGATATTTTGATGAGATGTATGTTGTCTCTCCTCTAGTGGTGTTATGTGAACATCGACTACATGACACTTCACCATTATTTGGGTCTAGAGGAAGGCATTGGGGGGTAATAAGTAGATGATGGGTTGCTAGAGTGACAGAAGCTTAAACCCTAGTTTATGCGTTGCTTCGTAAGGGGCTGATTTGTATCCATATGTTTCATGCTATGGTTAGGTTTACCTTAAAACTTTTGTTGTATTTGCAGATGCTTGCAATAAAGGTCAATCATAAGTGGGATGCTTGTCCAAGTAAGGGAAACACCCAAGCACTGGTCCACCCACATACCAAATTATCAAAGTACCGAACGCGAATCATACGAACGTGATGAAAACTAGCTTGATGATATTTCCATGTGTCCTCGGGAGCGCTTTACATTATATAAGAGTTTGTCCAGGCTTGTCCTTTGCTACAAAAGGATTGGGCCACCTTGCTGCACTTTATTTACTTTTGTTACTTATTGCTTGTTACAAATTATCCTATCGCAAAACTATCTGTTACCACTTATTTCAGTACTTGCAGAGAATACCTTGCTGGAAACCGCTTATCATTTCCTTCTGCTCCTCGTTGGGTTCAGCACTCTTACTTATCGAAAGGACTACGATAGATCCCCTATACTTGTGGGTCATCACCCTGCCGCCGCCGCGTTTTGCCACCGGAGTCACCACCCTGCCGCCCCGCCGATCCCGCCGGAGGTAGCCGCCGCCTCGCCGTTCATTGGTTTTCCCAAAAAAAACTGATTGGTTTTTTATAAACCCTAGTTTTCATTTTTTATATAGATCGGTTTTAGTTTCATTTTTTCGGTTTAGTTAAATAGCGGATGTTCGTCCGTACGTTCATTTTAACAAACGGTTTTTGTCCGTTAGTCACAGACAGCGAACATTCGTTCGTTAGCCTATTCATCAATTTTTCTTTTTCTCCGGTTTTTCGCGATTATTTCTATCGCGATTTCTGATCCGATTTTCGTTTTAGTTTATCTTTTCGCTTGTTTATCGGAATCAGGCGATTCAACCGCCTAGATTTTCATATCGAAGCCCTCTTTCTGTTTAACCAACTTGAACAAGGTTTTGGCACTATAAAATTTGACTTTAGTCCAGATTAGTAATCGGTTCTTATTTCATTTGCAGTTTGAGTTTCGTTGCTCTGTTTGATTTGATTCTTTTTGCAAACCGGAGTTCTTAAGTTGAACTTTCTGGTTAGATATCCTTATTTGAGCTTTACCCATGCATCTTTGCTTGATTGCTTATGTATGCTATTGTTTGTTTGCGATAGAACACCCGGAGTGCGAAGCGTGCTACTACGAGTCTCTAGGTTTTGCGGATCATTAGCAAGGCAAGTAACACATTGATCATATTCTTTTCGTACCCAGTTTTTATGCATTAGTACCAATCCTCAAACACTTCATGATTAGGATGTTATTAACTTGTGGGTTTTGGGAAGTAGATGATGAGGTAGAACCTATTACCTGATTTATTATCAAACCCTTGGGAGTTACTTCTATGTTATGCTTATATTGCCATGCTATGCTCGTAGACGTGGTTTGGGTTTGAGAAATCCATGACAGATGTGAGATTTGTTAATTAATGGTTCAACTTAAGGTGGCAACTTTAATACACATCTGGGTGGATTGCTTGTTTGGGCACCTGGGGATATACCCGTGTTGTCCAGGAGATCCCGGGGATATACCGTGTGATCCTCCTACGGTCCGCCACCCAGGCTCAAAGGGATCGTGAGATTTTTCATACTGGAAACTTCCGTGTGCAGCCACAAGCCATTATGGGCTCTGGCATAGTTGAGTATGTTGTGTGACCTCTTTTAGTGGTGGGCTAGCAGATGTAGAGGGAAAGTAGGTGTAACTGTCCACTCGGAGTAAAGAGTTAATGCTTCTGAAAGATTGTGTCTCGGTCATCCGTTTCTCAAACACCATGTAGTGCGAGTGTAACACCCCGGATGTAAGTTGCCATATTTGTAACTCCAACTCTGCCATTTTCGGCTTTAAGTTATGAGATTCCCTTCGTGGTTGGGTTTTGTCTTCGTTTTGCATTTTGTTCATGTCATGCATTTCATATCATGTCATCATGTGCATCTCATTTTGCATACGTGTTCGTCTCATGCATCTGAGCATTTTCCCCGTCGTCCGTTTCACAATCTGACACACCAACATGCACCGACGTCCCCTTTTTGTATCTTTTCATGAGCGGGTGTTAAACATTCTCAGAATGGACCGAGATTTGCCAAGCGGCCTTGGTACACCGCCGGTAGACCGCATGTCAAATTTTGTGTCATTTGGAGTCCGTTTGATACTCCAACGGTTAACCGGGGAACCGCAAAGGCCTCATGTGTGTTGCAGCCTAACACCCCTCCGAAACGGCCCAATAACCCTTCCAAACCTCTTCCATGTCCTCTGCCATTGAATCACGATCTCGTGGGTGAAAACTACACTCCATTTGGACACTCCTACCTCCTCCTACCTATAAATATGTGCACCCTCCTCCAAATTCGGGTCCAAACCCTAAATCTAATCGCCCCCGCCGCCACCGGATGAAACCCGCCGCCGCCCGTGACCAGTCAGAGGGCGACACGTGTCTCCCCGCCACCACTCTGGTCCACCGGCCCGCGAGCCCGCAGCGGGCCTGCGAGGCCCGAGCCGCCGCGCTCCTTCGCCTGCGTCTTCCCCGAGCCGCCGCGCTTCACCCGCGCGCCCCAGCGCCCTTCCGCCGCCGCCGCAGCCTCTTGGCGGCGCTGGCCTCGGTTTCCGCACCGCCCGCCACTGCAGCGACTCATCCGCCGCGCCGCCCTTCGCCCGCGCGTCGCCCGGTCGCGTTCCGCCCGTAGCTCGCTGCCTTCGTCGTCCCCGACCTGGATCCGGCACCGCTCGTCCTTCTCTGACTCCATCTCCCTCTCCGACGTCTTCTCCGGCGAGCACTCCGGCCATCCTCGTAGAACGCGCCGCGGGTCAACCCTAGATCTGGGCGAGGTGATTTCCACTAAGTCCTTTTCCCCCTAACATTTTCAGGCCCTGTTCATCATGCCATAACTTCATGTGTGCTGCTCCGTTTTGTGCGTATAATATATCAAAATGTTCATCATGATGTGCTATTCATTTTATTACATTGTGGCATGCTTGTTTGAGTTCATATGAGTGCCCAAATCATTGATGAAAGAGTGCTATAAAATGTTAGCTCCTGTTACTTAGCAGATTATGAGGATTTGTCATTTTTGTCACATTTGATGGGTGCTTCATATGAACATAAGCTCTACATGTGTTTTGATCCATGCCATGCCATCTTTACATGGCTGTTTGCCATGTATTTTTGTGATCAATGTGGTGACTATCACAAGCATGCAAAGTAGCCTTCGTGATATTGATGATTTCAGGGACTTAGGATTTTGCTAAGTCCTTTTCCTGTTGTTATTTTTATGCCATGTTAACATGATGCTACAATGAGATCCATGCTTGTTTTGAGTTGCTTTAGTAAGGATGCTTTGGAAATATGGTTATGCTCTATCCATCCATGGCCCTGTTTGCAATTATGGAGTGCCCTAGCATGTCTCAATCTTGCTCTACTTTTGCTATAAAATGTTCCTGGCAGATTGTTTACATGTTAATCAATTTTGCCATGGTTGTTGTAGTTGATCCATGCATGCTATGAACTTGATCTTGCAATGGTTAGCTTAATGAACATGTCTTCTTGCTTATGCTATGCTTTTTTTGTCATGAAATGCCTTGTGGTGAGTGAATCGAGCTGGCAAAGATGCCTTCATAACTCTGTTTATGCCATGCTCAGTTTTCTGCTAAGTCTGAATCTATTAATAAAACTTGCTACGTTTACATGGGTGCCATCATATCTTTTGTGCCTTTTTTGGCTCATGATCAGTAAGGGACTTTTGTTCTATGCATTTAGTAGATTCATGCCATGCCTTTGTTTGCTATGATAAGTCCCTGTAGCATGTTGTTTGCTTGCTCTAAACATTGCTTCCTGATATTATTCCTGACATGTTAGTATTTTCACTAAGTCTGTGAAGCTGATATCTTTTGCACTCTTGCCATGCTTGTTTGAACCTGCTCTTGTGTGATTTAGCCGTAGCTCAGTGTTCATGTTTTGTCAAGCATCTTCAGTAGATCACTGCCATATGCTTTGTTGCTTTGTTGGAGTGCAGTAGCTTAGTTTCTTGTTGCATTCTAGATGGCATCGTGCTGTTAATCATAGAATTGTGCCATTCTTGTTTTGCTTGCCATTTGCGAACCGTGCATCCGATTCCGGTGATCTTTATATCGATTTCGACCAAAATCATATCATTTTTCCAGAGGCACACTTGGTTTGCCAAGTTGATGCCTTGATCAATCTTTTCCTTCCGGAGCACGCATATGCATTGCGTATCACATCTCGCATATCATGCCATGTTTTGCATCATGTTGCTTGTGCATTGCACTGTGGTTGATTGTTGTTTTCTTTGCTTGTGTTCTTGCTTTGGGTAGAGCTGGGAGACGAGTATGTGATCGAGGAACCTGTTGAGTATGCTTATGAGGATCAAGCTTTCGTCAACTCTGAGAACATTGCAGGCAAGATGACCATACCCTCGAAATCACTTCTATCTTTGCTTGCTAGTTATTCGCTCTATTGGTATGCCGCGATACCTACCACTTGCTATATCATGCCTACCATATTGCCATGTCAAGCCTCTAACCCACCTTTCCTAGCAAACCGTTGTTTGGCTATGTTACCGCTTTGCTCAACCCCTCTTATAGCATTGCTAGTTGCAGGTGAAGATGAAGTTTGTTCCATGTTGGAACATGGATTTTGTTGGGATATCATTATTATATCTTGTTTACTTTAATGCATCTATATACTTGGTAAAGGGTGGAAGGCTCGGCCTTATGCCTGGTGTTTTGTTCCACTCTTGCCGCCCTAGTTTCTGTCATACCGGTGTTATGTTCCTTGATTTTGCATTCCTTACGTGGTTGGGTGATAATGGGAACCCCTTGACAGTTCGCCTTGAATAAAACTCCTCTAGAAAGGCCCAACCTTGGTTTTACCATTTGCCACCTAAGCCTTTTTCCCTTGGGTTCCGCAGACTCAAGGGTCATCTTTATTTTAAACCCCCGGGCCATTGCTCCTTTGAGTGTTAGTCCAAACTAGAGCACCGTGCGGGACCGTCCCTTGGCAACTTGGGTTATGTTGGTTCCTGTACGCTTAGCTTATCCGGTGTGCCCTAAGAACGAGATATGTGCAGCTCCTATCGGGATTTGTCGGCATAGCCGGGTGGTCTTGCTGGTCTTGTTTTTCCATTGTCAAAATGTCTTGTAACCGGGATTCCGAGTCTGATCGGGTCTCCTGGGAGAAGGAATATCCTTTGTTGACCGTGAGAGCTTGTGATGGGCTAAGTTGGGACACGCCAGCAGGGTTTTGAACTTTTGAAAGCCGTGCCCGCGGTTATGGGCAGATGGGAATTTGTTAATATCCGATTGTAGAAAACTTGACACTTAACTTAATTAAAATGAATCAACTTCGTGTGTAGCCGTGATGGTCTCTTTTTGGCGAAGTCTGGGAAGAGAACACGGTCTCGTGTTATGCTTGAATGTAAGTAGCTTCATGATCACTTCTTGATCACTATTAGCTTCTCGACCGTGATTTGCTTCTCTTCTCGCTCTCTTTTGCGTAAGTTAGCCACCATATATGCTAGTTCTTGCTGCAGCTCCACCTCTCTACCCCTTTCCTACCTTTAAGCTTAAATAGTCTTGATCTCATGGGTGTGAGATTGCTGAGTCCCCGTGACTCACAGATACTTCCAAATAGATGTAGGTGCCGATGATGCTAGTGCAGGGGACGCTACCGAACTCAAGTGGGAGTTCAACGAGGATTGAGGCCATTACTATGTTTCTTTTCCGGATGATCAGTAGAGGAGCCCAGTTGGGACGATCGGGGATCTAGCATTTGGGGTGGTCTTTCTTTATTTTGGTTCCATAGTGGGACCTTGATTGTATTTTGGATGATGTATGATATATTTATGTATTGTGTGAAGTGGTGATTGTAAGCCGACTCTTTATCCCTTTCTTATTCAGTACATGGGATGTGTAAAGATTACTCCTCTTATGACATGCCTACCATGCGGCTATGCCTCTAAGTCATGCCCCGACACGTGGGAGATATAGTCGCATTGTGGGTGTTTAAAAATCCAATGGAGGAGATCGAGTCTTGTGGAGAAAAGTGCGCAAACCTCTGCAGAGTGTACAAACTCATCATGGTTAGCCGTGTCCCCGGTTATGGACATCTTGAGTATGTAGTACTTGGATTATCTTATTGTATCTCATCACTTTAATCTAATTTGTTGGGTTGATAATTAATTTCAATTGGGATTGAGATGGGGGTACCATTCTCAATGTTTCAACTACCATGATAGTTAAAATAAAATTTATTCCTTTGTTGTAGGGAAAAATTGGCTTTTCGCAAAAACATATAACCATAGAGCCTCCACCAGCCATATATGCCTATAGTGATAGCATTTATCTATTCATTGCTCTACTGTGTTATATTGCCGACATATTCCATGTGCTGACCTGTTTTCGGGCTGCAACATATTATGTTGCAGACTTTTCAGACGACGAGTAAAGGTGCGATAGGTCGTTGTCATGCACTCAGCTATGTCGTTGTCATTGATGGACTCACTTTATCTTCCAAGTCTTCTGCTATGATCGTATTAGATGGCCTTAAGCCATATCTATTGTAATAAGTTCTCTTTTGAGACATTCGATGTAAGAAGTGTGTGATTGCTACTATGTTATAAATCCTTTGAGTACTGTGTGTGTCAGCATCCGATCCAGGGATGACACTGAAACACAGAGGCTTGACCGTTTGAGGCCAGGTCACTACAGTTCTATAGCTGCAAGATGGATGAGAATAGTTCTATCAGTGAACATATACTCAGAATGTGTGGGTACCACAACCACTTGACTCAACTGGGAGTTAATCTTCCTGATGATAGTGTCATTGACAGGGTTCTTCAATCACTACCACCAAGCTACGAAAAGCTTCGTGATGAACTATAATACGCAAGGGATGGATAAGACAATTACCGAGCTCTTCGCAATGCTAAAAGCTGCGGAGGTAGAAATCAAGAAGGAGCATCAAGTGTTGATGGTCAACAAGACCACTAGTTTCAAGAAGAAGGGCAAAGGGAAGAAGGGGAACTTCAAGAAGAACGGCAAGAAAGTTGCTTCTCAAGTGAAGAAGCCCAAGTCTGGACCTAAGCCTGAGACTGAGTGCTTCTACTACAAAGGGATTGGTCACTAGAAGCGGAACTGCCCCAAGTATTTGGCGGATAAGAAGGATGGCAAAGTGAAAGGTATATTTGATATACATGTTATTGATGTGTACCTTACTAATGCTTGCAGTAGCGCCTGGGTATTTGATACTAGTTTTGTTGCTCATATTTGCAACTCGAAACAGGGGTTGTGGATTAAGCGAAGATTGGCTAAGGACGAGGTGCCGATGCGCGTGGGAAAGGGTTCGAAAGTCGATGTGATCGCGGTCGGCACGCTACCTCTACATCTACCTTCGGGATTAGTTTTAGACCTAAATAATTGTTATTTAGTGCCGGCGTTAAGCATGAACATTATATCTGGATCCTGTTTGATGTGAGACAGTTATTCAATTAAATCATAGAATAATGGTTGTTCCATTTATATGAGTAATATCTTTTATAGTCATGCACCCTTGATGAGTGGTCTATTTTATTGAATCTCGATACTAGTGATACACATATTCATAGTATTGAAGCCAAAAGATATAAGTTTAATAATGACAATGCAACTTATTTGTGGCACTGCCGTTTAGGTCATATTGGTGTAAAGCGCATGAAGAAACTCCATGCTGATGGGCTTTTGGAATCACTTGATGCTTGTGAACCATGCCTTATGGGCAAGATGACTAAGACTCCGTTCTCCGGAACAACGGAGCGAGCAACAGACTTACTGGAAATAATACATACTTATGTATGCGGTCCAATGCATGTTGATGCTCGCGGCGGGTATCGTTATTTTATGACCTTCACAGATGATTTGAGCAGATATGGGTATATCTACTTGATGAAACATAAGTCTGAAACATTTGAAAAGTTCAAAGAATTTCAGAGTGAAGTGGAAAATCATCATAACAAGAAAATTAAGTGTCTACGATCTGATCGTGGAGGTGAATATTTGAGTTATGAGTTTGGTCTTCATTTGAAACAATGCAGAATAGTTTCGCAATTCACGCCACCTGGAACACCACAACGTAATGGTGTGTCCGAACGTCGTAACCGCACTTTATTAGATATGGTGCGATCTATGATGTATCTTACTGATTTACCACTATCATTTTGGGGTTATGCTTTAGAGACGGCTGCATTCACATTAAATAGGGCCCCATTGAAATCCGTTGAGACAACACCATATGAATTGTGGTTGGCAAGAAACCCAAGTTGTCGTTTCTTAAAGTTTGGGGCTACGATGCTTACATGAAAAAGCTTCAACCTGATAAGCTCGAACAAAAATCGGAGAAATGTGTCTTCATAGGATACCCAAAGGCGACTGTTGGGTACACCTTCCATCACAGATCCGAAGGCAAGATATTCGTTGCTAAGAATGGATCCTTTCTAGAGAAGGAGTTTCTCTCGAAAGAAGTGAGTGGGAGGAAAGTAGAACCTGATGAGGTAATTGTACCTTCTCCCTTATTGGAAAGTAGTTCATCACAAAAATTAGTTCCAGTGATTCCTACGCCAATTAGTGAGGAAGCTAATGATGATGATCATGAAACTTCTGATCAAGTTACAAATGAACCTCGTAGGTCAACCAGAGCAAGATCCGCACTAGAGTGGTACGGTAATCCTGTTCTGGAAGTCATGTAACTTGACCATGACAAACCTACGAACTATGAGGAAGGGATGACAAGCCCAGATTCCGCGAAATGGCTTGAGGCCATGAAATCTGAGATGTGATCCATGTATGAGAACAAAGTGTGGAGTTTGGTTGACTTGCCCGATGATCGGCAAGCCATAGAGAATAAATGGATCTTCAAGAAGAAGACTGACATTGATGGTAATATTACTATCTACAAACTTGACTTGTTGTGAAAGGTTTTCGACAAGTTCAAGGAGTTGACTATGATGAGACCTTCTCACCCGTAGCGATACTTAAGTCTGTCCGAATCATGTTAGCAATTGCCGCATTTTATGATTATGAAATTTGGCAAATGGATGTCAAAACTACATTCCTTAATGGATATATTAAAGAAGAGTTGTATATGATGCAACCAGAAGGTTTTGTCGATCCAAAAGGTGCTAACAAAGTGTGCCAACTCCAGCAATCCATTTATGGACTGGTGCAAGCCTCTCGGAGTTGGAATATACGCTTTGACAGTGTGATCAAAGCATATGGTTTTATACAGACTTTTGGAGAAGCCTGTATTTACAAGAAAGTGAGTGGGAGCTCAGTAACATTTCTGATATTATATGTGGATGACATATTGCTGATCGGAAATGATACTGAATTTCTGAATAGCATAAAATGATACTTGAATAAGAACTTTTCAATGAAAGACCTCGGTGAAGCTGCTTATATATTGGGCATCAAGATTTATAGAGATAGATCGAGACGCTTAATTGGACTTTCACAAAGCACATAACTTGATAAAGTTTTGAAGAAGTTCAAAATGGATCAAGCAAAGAAAGGGTTCTTGCCTGTGTTACAAGGTGTGAAGTTGAGTCAGACTCAATGCCCGACCAGTTCAGAAGATAGATAGAAAATGAAAGTCATTCCCTATGCCTCAGCCATAGGTTTTATCATGTATGCACTGCTGTGTACCAGAACTGATGTGTGCCTTGCTTTTAGTTTAGCAGGGAGGTACCAAGGTAATCCAGGAGTGGATCACTGGACAACGGTCAAGAACATCCTAAAATACCTGAAAAGGACTAAGGATATGTTTCTCGTTTATGGAGGTGACAAAGAGCTCGTCATAAGCAGTTATGTCGATGCAAGCTTTGACACTGATTCAGATGACTCTAAGTCACAAACCAGATACGTATTTTTATTGAATGGTGGAGCTGTCAGTTGGTGCAGTTCTAAGCAATGCGTCGTGGCGGGATCTACGTGTGAAGCGGAGTACATAGCTGCTTCGGAAGGAGAAAATGAAGGAGTCTGGATGAAGGAGTTCATATCCGATCTAGGTGTAATACCTAGTGCATCGGGTCCAATGGAAATCTTTTGTGACAATAATGGTGCAATTGCCTTGGAAAAGGAATCCAGATTTCACAAGAGAACCAATCACATCAAGAGACGCTTCAATTCCATCCACGATCAAGTCAAGGAGGGAGACATAGAGATTTGGAAGATACATACGGATCTGAATGTTATACACCCGTTGACTTAGCCTCTCTCACGAGCAAAACATGATCAGCACCAAGACTCCATGGGTGTTAGAATCATTACTATGTAATCTAGATTATTGACTCTAGTGCAAGTGGGAGACTGAAGAAAATATGCCCTAGAGGCAATAATAAAGTTGTTATTTATATTTCCTTATATCATGATAAATGTTTATTATTCATGCTAGAATTGTATTAACCGGAAACATAGTACATGTGTGGATACATAGACAAACAGAGTGTCCCTAGTATGCCTCTACTTGACTAGCTCGTTAATCAAAAATGGTTAAGTTTCCTAGACATAGACATGTGTTGTCATTTGATGAATGGGACCACATCATTAGAGAATGATGTGATGGACAAGACCCATCCATTAGCTTAGCATAATGATCGTTTAGTTTTTCTGCTAATGCTTTCTTCATGACTTATACATGTTCCCCAGACTATGAGATTATGCAACTCCCGAATACCGCAGGAACACCTTGTGTGCTCTCAAATGAAACAGCGTAACTGGGTGATTATGAAGATGGTCTATAGGTGTCTGTGATGGAGTTTGTTGAGTTGGCATAGATCGAGATTAGGATTCGTCACTCCGTGTATCAGAGAGGTATCTCTGGGCCCTCTCAGTAATGCACATCACTATGAGCCTTGCAAGCAATGTGTCTAATGAGTTAGCCATGGGATGATGCATTACGGAACGAGTAAAGAGACTTGCTGGTGACGATATTGAACTAGGTATGATGATACCGCCGATCAAATCTTGGGCAAATAACATACCGATGACAAAGGGAACAACGTATGTTGTTATGCGGTTTGACCGATAAAGATCTTCGTAGAATATGTAGGAGTCAATATGAGCATCCAGGTTCCGCTATTGGTTATTGACTAGAGATGTTTCTCGGTCATGTCTACATAGTTCTCGAACCCGTAGGGTCCGCACGCTTAATGTTCATTGATGATTTGTATTATGAGTTATGTGATTTGATGTAACGAAGTTTGTTCGGAGTCCTGGATTAGATCATGGACATGACGAGGAGTCTCAAAATGGTTGAGACATAAAGATTGATATATTGGACCATGTTATTCGGACATAGGAAGTGTTCCGGATAGTTTCGGGTAAAAACGGAGTGCCGGAGGGGTTACCGGAACCCCCCGGGGGAACTAATGGGCCACCATGGGCCTTATTGGAGAGAGAGGAGGGCAGCTAGGGCAGGCCGCATGCCCCCCTTGCAGTCTGAATTGGACAAGGGAAGGGGGCGGCGCCCCCCTTTCCTACTCCCTCTCCCTCTCCTTCCTCCCCTCTGTCCCTTTTGGTGGAATCCTACTAAGACTAGGAGTGATAGTAGGACTCCCCTCTTGGGCGCGCCCTAGGGGCCGGCCGGCCCTCCCCTCCTCTCTCCTTTATATACGTGGGGAAGGGGGCACCCTAGAACACACATGATCAGTTGTCCTAGCCGTGTGCGGTGCCCCCCTCCAGAGTGACACACCCTAGTCATATCGTCGTAGTGCTTAGGCGAAGCCCTGCGCCGGTAACTTCATCATCACCGTCGCCACACCACGTGCTGACAGAACTCTCCCTCGTCCTCAACTGGATCAAGAGATCGAGGGACGTCATCGAGCTGAATGTGTGCTGAATGCGAAGGTGTCGTACGTTCAGTCCTTGGATCGGTTGGATCGCGAAGACGTTCGACTACATCAACCGCGTTACTAAACGCTTCCGCTTTTGGTCTACGAGGGTACGTAGACACACTCTCCCCTCTCGTTGCTATGCATATCTGATGACCCACAAGTATAGGGGATATATCGTAGTCCTTTCGATAAGTAAGAGTGTCGAACGCAACGAGGAGCAGAAGGAAATGATAAGTGGTGTCCAGCAAGCTATTCTCTGCAAGTACTGAAATAAGTGGTAACAGAGAGTTTTGTGATAGGATAATTTGTAACGAGCAACAAGTAACAAAGGTAAATAAAGTGCAGCAAGGTGGCCCAATCCTATTTGTAGCAAAGGACAAGCCTGGACAAACTCTTATATAGAGAAAAGCGCTCCCGAGGACACATGGGAATATCGTCAAGCTAGTTTTCATCACGTTCATAAGATTTGCATTCGGTACTTTGATAATCTGATATGTGGGTGGACCAGTGCTTGGGTACTGCCCTTACTTGGACAAGCATCCCACTTATGATTAACCTCTATTGCAAGCATCCGCAACTACAACAAAAGTATTAAGGTAAACCTAACCATAGCATGAAACATATGGATCCAAATCATCCCCTTACGAAGCAACACATAAACTAGGGTTTAAGCTTCTGTCACTCTAGCAACCCATCATCTACTTATTACTCCCCAATGCCTTCCTCTAGGCCCAAACGATGGTGAAGTGTCATGTAGTCGATGTTCACATAACACCATTAGAGGAGAGACAACATACATCTCATCAAAATATCGAACGAATACCAAATTCACATGACTACTAATAGTAAGACTTCTCCCATGTCCTCAGGAACAAAAGTAACTACTCACAAAGCATAAACATGTTCACAATCGGAGGGGTATTAATATGCATATAGGATCTGAACATATGATCTTCCACCAATTAAACCAACTAGCATCAACTACAAGGAGTAACTAACACTACTAGCAACCTAGTAGCACCAATCCTGGACTTGGAGACAAGAATTGGATACAAGAGATGAACTAGGGTTTTGAGAGGAGATGGTGCCGATGAAGATGTTGATGGAGATTGCCCTCTCCCGATGAGAGGAGCGTTGGTGATGACGATGGCGATGATTTCCCCCTCCGGGAGGGAAGTTTCCCCGGCAGAATAGCTCCGCCAGAGCCCTAGATTGGTTCCGCCAAGGTTCCGCCTCGTGGCGGCGGAGTTTCGTCCGAGAAGAAGGCTTATGATTTTTTCCCATCGAAAGACTTCATATAGCAGAGGATGGCCAGTGGAGGGCCACCAGGGGGCCCACGAGGTAGGGGGGCGCGCCCAGGGGGTAGGGTGCGCCCCCCACCCTCGTGGGCAGGGTGTGGCCCCCCTGGTGAGGTTCTTGCTCTCAGTATTTTATATATATTTGGAAAACGTCTTCCGTGAAGTTTCAGGACTTTTGGAGCTGTGCAGAATAGGTCTCTAATATTTGCTCCTTTTCCAGCCCAGAATCCCAACTGCCGGCATTCTCCCTCTCCATGTAAACCTTGTAAAATAAGAGAGAATAGGCATAAGTATTGTGACATAATGTGTAATAACAGCCCATAATGCTATAAATATCGATATAAAAGCATGATGCAAAATGGACGTATCAATCTCCTAGATAGATCTTGCATGATCGTAGGTAAATTTTTTGAAATACTGTGTTCCCCAATAGCTTTTCCATAAACCATTTTGTACGGATACATACCCATAGGATTTTTATAAGTAGATCTATAAGCCCATAATGCATCATCAAGTTTCTTAGACCAATTCTTTTTGGATCTATTAACAGTCTTTTTCAAAATCAATTTAATCTCTCTATTGCTCAATTCTACTTGACCAATAGACTGAGGACGATATGGAGATGCAATTCTATGGTTAACATCATACTTAGCAAGCATTTTACGGAAAGCACCATGAATAAAATGTGAACCACCATCAGGCATTAAATATCTAGGGACTCCAAACCTCGGAAAAATAACTTCTTTAAGCATTTTAATAGAAGTGTTATGATCAACACTACTAGTTGGAATAGCTTCTACCCACTTAGTAACTTAATCAACAACAACTAAAATATGTGTATACCCATTAGAGGAAGGAAAAGGTCCCATATAATCAAAGCCCCAAACATCAAATGGTTCAATAACAAGTGAATAATTCATAGGCATTTCCTGACTCCTACCAATATTACAAATTCTCTGGCATTCATCACAAGACAAGACAAACTTACGAGCATCTTTAAAGAGAGTAGGCCAATAAAACCCAGATTGCAATACCTTGTGTGCAGTTCTATCTTCAGCGTGGTGTCCTCCGTAAGATTTGGAGTGGCACTTGCATAGGATCTGGTCCTATTCATGCTCAGGCACACAACGTCTAATAACACCATCTACTCCTTTATAAAGGTGTGGGTCATCCCAAAAGTTATGTCTTAAATCGTAGAAAAACTTTTTCTTTTGCTCGTATGTGAAACTAGGTGGTATAAATTTAGCAACAACGTAATTAGAATAATCAGCATACCATGGAGTATTACAAGAAGCATTTATGACAGCTAATTGTTCATCAGGAAAACTATCATCAATAGGCAGTGGGCCATCAAGAACATTTTCTAACCTAGACAAGTTGGCTGCAACAAGGTTTTCAGCTCCCTTTCTATCAATAATATGCGAATCAAATTCTTGTAACAAGAGAACCCATCTAATAAGTCTAGGTTTAGCATCTTTATTTTCCATAAGATATTTAATACCAGCATGATCAATGTGAACAGTTACTTTGGAATCAACAATATAAGATCTGAACCTATCACAAGCAAATACAACTGCTAAAAATTCTTTTTCAATAGTAGCATAATTTCTCTGGCCACTGTCTAGAGTTTTACTAGCATAGTGAATAACATTCAATTTCTTATCAACTCTTTGTCCTAGAACAACACCAACATCATAATCACTAGCATCACACATAATTTCAAAGGGTAAATTCCAATCAGGCGGTTGAACAATAGGTGCAAAAATCAAGGCTTTCTTAAGTATTTCAAATGCTTCTACACGATCATCATCAAAAACAAAATGAACATCTTTTTGCAAGAGACTAGTGATAGGCCTAGAAATTTTAGAGAAGTCTTTAATAAACCTCCTATAGAAACCAACATGACCAAGGAAACTTCCTATACCTTTGATATATTTAGGACACGACATCTTTTCAATAGCATCTACTTTAGCTTTATCAACCGCAATACCTCCTTCAGAAATTTTATGCCCCAAGACAATACCTTCATTAACCATAAAGTGGCACTTCTCTCAATTCAAGACAATATTAGTTTATTCACATCTCTGCAAAACTCGATCAAGGTTGCTTAAGCAAACATCAAAAGAAGTTCCGTAAACGAACAAAACATCCATGAAAACCTCAACAATCTTTTCCCAAAAATCAGAGAATATAGCAGTCATACATCTTTTAAAGGTAGCAGGTGCATTGCATAAACCATAAGGCATACGCCTATAAGCAAAGGTACCGAAAGGGCAAGTAAAAGTGGTCTTTTCTTGGTCCTCTTTTGACACAGGTATTTGAGAGAAACCAGAATAACCATCTAGAAAGCAAAAATGTGTATGTTTGGATAATCTTTCTAGCATTTGATCAATAAAAGGTAGAGGGTAATGATCTTTTCTAGTAGCCTTATTCAATTTGAGAAAATCAATTACCATTCTATAACCTATAACAATTCTTTGTGAAATCAATTCATTCTTATCATTAGGAACAACAGTAATACCTCCCTTCTTAGGGACACAATGAACATGACTTACCCATCTACTATCAGCAATAGGATAGATTATACCTGCCTCCAGAAGCTTTAGTATTTCATTTCTTACCACTTCTTTCATCTTGGGATTTAACCTCGTTGGTGACCAATAATTGGTTTAGCATCGGGCTCCAAATTAATTTTGTGCTAACATAGAGTGGGACTAATGCCCTTAAGATCATGAAGAGTACATCATAGTGCTTCTTCAGAGTTTTCAATAATTTTTTTCTTCATGCTCTGAAAGGTTAGTACTAATAATAACAGTATATATCTTCTTTTCATCAAGATAAGCATATTTTAGAGTATCAGGTAATTATTTAAGCTCAAACACGGGATCACCCTTGGGTGGAGGAGGAACTCCAAGGATTTCAATAGGCAAATTGTGTTTCAACACAGGCCCTTGATTAAAGAATATTTCGTCTATTTCCCTTCTTTCATTCATAAACATATCATTTTCATGATCTAGCAAATATTGTTATAAAGGATCAGTAGGAGGCATGGCAATAGAAGCAAGACTAGTAATTTCATCCTTGCTAGGAAATTCTTTATCATGGGGTTGTCTACGAAATTTCGAGAAATTAAAATCATGGGACATATCCCCTAGACCAACAGTAACAATATCTTTCTCACAGTCTATCTTCGCATTAACAGTATTCAAGAAAGGTCTACCAAATATAATGGGACAAAAATCATCTTGTGGAGAACCAAGAACAAGAAAATCAGTAGGGTATTTAATTTTCCCACACAAGACTTCAACATCTCTAACAATCCCAATTGGTGATATAGTATCTCTATTGGCAAGCTTAATAGTAACATCAATATCTTCTATCTCAGCAGGTGCAATATCATTCATAATTTCTTGGTATAAGGTATAAGGAATTGCACTCACACTAGCACCCACATCACATAAGCCATGATAACAATGATCTCCTATTCTAACGGAAACAACAGGCATGCTAACAACAGGTCTATGTTTATCTTTAGTATCAGGTTTAGCAATTCTAGCAGCTTCATCACAGAAATAAATAACATGCCCTTCAATATTATCGACCAAGAGATCATTAACCATAACAATAATAGGTTCAACTTTAATTTTTTTAGGGGGTGTAGGTGTTCTAGTATAACTCTTATGAACCACATTTGAAGCTTTAGCATGTTCCTTTATTCTAACAGGAAAAGGTGGTTTCTCAATATAAGCAGTAGGAACAATAGGATCAACATTATAAGTAATAGTTTCTTCTTCAACTTTAATAGGTTCAACTACTTTAACTTCAATGGGAGGATGATATTTAAACCACTTCTCCTTAGGGAGATCAACATGAGTAGCAAAAGATTCATAGAAAGAAGCTACTATCTCAGAGTCAAGTCCATATTTAGTGCTAAAATCATGAAAAAACATCAGTATCCATAAAAGATTTGACACAACCAAACTTAAGGTTTATACCTGACTCCTTACCTTCGTCGAGTTCCCAATCTTCAGAGTTGTGTTTAATTCTTTCCACTAACTCCCATTTGAATTCAATATCCTTCTTCATAAAAGAACAAATACAAAAGTATCGAGCATGGATCGATCATTATGAGAAATCCGAGCATAATTTTTTTGAATAATAATTTATTTTGAGAGCTCATGATTGGGGCATGAATATAACATTGACTTAAGCCTCCCCAAGCTTGAGCGGTACTTTCTCCTTCACGAGGCCAAAAATTATATATATAATTCCGATCACGATGAACTAGATGCATAGGATAAAACTTATGATGAAATTCCAATTTAAATCGGTTGTAGTTCCATGATCCAATATCATCACATAGCCTATACCATGTCAGTGCCTTTCCATTCAAAGATAAAGGGAAGACATTCTTCTTGACAACATCCTCGGGCATACCCGCAAGCTTAAATAATCCACCAACTTCATCCACATAGATTAGGTGCATATCGGGATGTAATGTTCCATCTCCTGCATAAGAATTAGCTAGCAGTTTATCTATCATACCTGGAGGAATTTTATAATAAATATTTTCATTAGGTGCAGTGCATTGAGGAGAAACTCTTTGCTCTTCCGGTCGATGTGAAGATACCCCAAACAAGCCCCTTAAAAGATTATTTTCCATAGTGACAAGTGACAGTAAATTTCAGCACACACTATATAAATGTTTCCTTACCAAATTCCACTTACCAAAGGCGCTTCACTCCCCGGCAACGACACCAGAAAAGAGTATTGATGACCCACAAGTATAGGGGATCTATCATAGTCCTTTTTATAAGTAAGAGTGTCGAACCCAACGAGGAGCAGAAGGAAATGACAAGCAGTTTTCAGTAAGGTATTCTCTGCAAGCACTGAAATTATCGATGACAGATAGTTGTATGATGAGATAATTCATAACGGGTAACAAGTAACAAAAGTAAACAAGGTGGACCAATACTTTTTGTAGGAAAGGACAAGCCTGGACGAACTCTTATATAAAGCAAAGCGCTTCCGAGACACATGAGAATTATTGTCAAGCTAGTTTCCATCATGCTCATAAGATTCGCGTTCGTTACTTTGATAATTTGATATGTGGGTGGACCGGTGCTTGGGTGCTGGCCTTCCTTGGAGAATCCTCCCACTTATGATTAACCCCTCTCGCAAGCATCCGCAACTACGAAAGAAGAATTAAGGTAAACCTAACCATAGCATGAAACATATGGATCCAAATAAACCCTTTACGAAGCCACACATAAACTAGGGTTTAAGCTTCTGTCACTCTAGCAACCCATCATCTACTTATTACTTCCCAATGCCTTCCCCTAGGCCGAAATCATGGTTAAGTGTCATGTAGTCAACGTTCACATAACACCACTAGAGGAGAGACAACATACATCTCATCAAAATATCGAACGAATACCAAATTCACATGATTACTTATAACAAGACTTCTCCCATGTCCTCAGGAACAAACATAACTACTCACAAAGCATATTCATGTTCATAATAAGACGAGTATTAGTTATCATTAAGTATCTGAACATATGATCTTCCACCGAATAAACCAACTAGCATCAACTACAAGGAGTAATCAACACTACTAGCAACCCGCATGTACCAATCTGAGGTTTTGAGACAAAGATCAGATATAAGAGATGAACTAGGGTTTGAGAGGAGATGGTGCTGGTGGAGATGATGATGGAGATTGACCCCCTCTCGGTGAGAGAATCATTGGTGATGACGATGGCTTCGATTTCCCCCTCCCGGAGGGAAGTTTCCCCGGCAGAACAGCTCTGCTAGAGCCCTAGATTGGTTCTGCCCAGGTTTCGCCTCAAGACAATGGTACTTCGTCCCGAAAGCATCCTTCTGATTTTTTCCAGGTCAAAACACACTATATAGTAGAAGATAGGCATCGGGGGCCTGCCTGGTGGCCCACAAGGACGAGGGGCGCACCCTGGGTGGTAGGGCGCACCCTCCACCCTTGTGGCTGGCATGTGGCCCCCTCTGGTGCTTTCTTTGCCCAATATTTTTTATATATTCCAAAAATATTCTCCGTGAAGTTTCAGGACTTTTGGAGTTCTGCAGAACAGGTCTATAATATTTGCTCCTTTTTGAGTCTAGAATTTTAGCTACCGACATTCTCCCTCTTCATGTAAACCTTATAAAATAAGAGAGAAAAGGCATAAGTATTGTGATATAATGTGTAATAACAGCTCATAATGCAATAAATATCAATATAAAAGCATGATGCAAAATGGACGTATCAACTAGCTCGTTGATCAAAGATGGTTAAGGTTTCCTAGCCATAGGCATGTGTTGTCATTTGATAATGGGATCACATCATTAGGAGAACGATGTGATGGACAAGACCCATACGTTAGCTTAGCATATTGATCATTCAGTTTATTGCTATTGTTTTCTTAATGTCAAATACATATTACTTTGACTATGAGATTATGCAACTCCTGGATACCGGAGGAATATCTTGTGTGCTATCAAACTTCACAACGTAACTGGGTGATCATAAATATGCTCTAAATGTATCTCCGAAGGTGTTTGTTGAGTTGGCACAGATCGAGATTAGGATTTGTCACTCTAAGTATCAGAGAGGTATCTCTGGGCCCTCTCGGTAATACACATCATAAGATGCCTTGCATACAACAGATGAACTAGGGTTTGAGATGAGATGGTGCTAGTGAAGATGTTGATTCCAAAGATTGAATACAACAGATGAACTAGGGTTTGAGATGAGATGGTGCTAGTTAAGATGTTGATGAAGATTGGTCCTCCCACGATGACAGGATTGTTGGTGATGACAATGGCTTCGATTTCCCCTCCCGAAGGGAAGTATCCTGGAGGAATCGCTCCGCCAGAGAGCAGAAGTGCTCCTACCCAGGTTATGCCTCGAGACGGCGGTGCTCCGTCCCGAAAGTCCTCTCTTTATCTTTTCTTGGGAAAATGGGCTTATATACCAGAAGATGGGCATCGGAGGCTGGCCAGGGTCCCCACAAGCCACCAGGGCGCGCCCAGGGGGTGGGCGTGCCCTGGTGCCTCGTGGGCACCTGGGCGGCTGAGGGAGTCCTGGAATAAGGGGTCCTCGGGGGTCCGGCCTGATGTGAAGACTTGAAGACCGAAGACTATACCTATGTCCGGATTGGACTCTCCTTGGCATGGAACGCAAGCTTGGGACCGATTATGAAGATTCCTTCTTATGTAACCGACTCTGTGTAAACCCTAGACCCCCCTGGTGTCTGTATAAACCGGAGGGGTTAGTCCGGAAAGGATATACTCATTACCATAGTCATACAGGATAGGCTTTTAGGGTCTAGCCATTACAATCTCATGGTAGATCAACTCTTGTAACACCCATATTCATCAAGATCAATCAAGCAGGACGTAGGGTATTACCTCCATAGAGAGGGCCCGAACCTAGGTAAACATTGTGTCCCCCTTCTCCTGTTACCATCGACCCTAGATGCACAGTTTGGGACCCCCTACCCGAGATCCGCTGGTTTTGACACCGACATTGGTGCTTTCATTGAGAGTTCCACTATGCCATCGACGAAAGGTTCGATGGCCCCTTCAATCATCCACAGTGATGCTGTCCAAGGAGAAACCTTCCTCCCCGGATAGATTTTCGTGTTCGGTGGCTTCGTATTGCAGGCCAACTCGCTTGGCCATCTGGAGCAGATCGACAGCTACGCCCCTGGCCACCAGGTCAGATTTGGAAGCTTGAACTACATCGCGGATATCCGTGGAGATTCGATCTTCAATGGATTTGAGACCTCATTGATCCCTCTTCCCCGCCCCGATAAACATGACTTAAATCTGTCATCGGACCAGATTCAGGAGATGGCTCATGTTGCTGCAATGGCCTCAGAACCAGAGCAAATCATGCCGTTCGAGGCCACAAAGTCCGCGGCACTAGAGCCGCATGCAGACTCGACACCCTGCAATATTCGCACCAACGGAACTCCGGACTCGTCTCCGGCTATAACTTTCGGACCGTGTACGCTTGCGGATACCGAGCTAGATCGGTTATCGATCTTCAAATTCAGTGCCACAGACGTTTTTCAGCACTCATTTTTGGGCGATGTGCTAAACTCTTTAAAGAACCTGTCACTCACGGGAGACTCGCAGCCGAACTATGTCCGGTTCGAACTAGGGGCTGACGACGAAGAATTTCGTTTCCCACCCGCCACCCACTTCATAGCCACTATCGAGGACTTAACCGACATGCCCACTCCTGGCTCCATAGACATTGACGGTACAGACGACGATGCAGATAAGGAGCAAGGCCAAGACCCGCCAGTCATCAGACGCAAGACGACCACCCCTTCACATGACGTGTACATGATCGATACACTTAAAAAGCCTCGCGGCAAAGACAAGGGAGATCCAGTTAAAACTCCTGAGTCACAGTCTAAGTTCCAGCGCCCCAAATGCCGCCCCAAGTCACGCCGCAGCAACAATGGCACTGGATAAAATAGTACTCCGGACGGCGCCGAAAGCAATGAAGACCTTGTGGGAGCAACATCCGAGTAGGAGGAACAGGAAAACGGGCAAGCCAGCCCCGACGAACAGGCCCTGCCCAGTGACGGTTCTGAGGATGACAACTACCTTCCTCTCTCTGAAGATGAGGTAAGCCTCGGCGACGAAGACTTCATCGTACCCGAAGAGCCCCTCGATCAGGAGCGCTTCAAGCACGGGCTGATAGCTATGGCAAGGAGCCTGAAGAAGAAGCATCAGCAGCTTCAAGCTGACCAAGACATACTCAATGACAGATGGACCGAAGTCCTGGTCGCCGAAGAATACGGCCTTAGTGGCCTAGCCAAAAGCTACCCAAAGCACAGATCGGTATACTAGTCCGATGATAAGGCGTTGGAGCCCGTACCATCGTCACACAATGCGGCAGGTCGCTGACAACTCTGTCCGGATAAAGAGGCAACTCAAGCCGAACACCAGACCACCCCACCTCGCTGTAAAGGCAAGAACAATGCAGGTCACGATTACCCAGGCAACCCGCAGAGGGACTTGGCCAATAGAGCAGGAAACGCAAGACCGATCTACGGATGGCGAAAGCATGCTTCGACACGCGACGATGGTTACCTATTCGGACGTGTCACAGCTCGCCATGACCGAGCCGAAAACCACAATGGGACTCCTTCGGAGTTACGCCGCAGTGTGGCCCAACATAGAGGTGCCGCACACCCGCTTTGCTTCACTGATGAAGTAATGGATCATGAATTCCCCGAAGGATTCAAACCCGTCAATATTGAATCATATGATGGGACAACCGATCCCACGGTATGGATATAGGATTTCGTCCTCCACATCTGTAACACCCCAGATGTAATTTACCTTATATGTATCCCAACTCTTGCCGTTTCCGGCCTAAGTTATTTTATTTTTCTCGGGTTCGGGTTTTTGTCTCTGTGTGTTGTTGCCTTTGTCATGCATCTCATATCATGTCATCATGTGCATTGCATTTGCATACGTGTTCGTCTCATGCATCCGAGCATTTTCCCCGTTGTCCATTTTGCATTCCGGCGCTCCTATCTCCTCCGGTGCCCCTTTCTACCTATTTTCGTGTGTGGGGGTTAAACATTTCCGGATTGAACCGAGACTTGTCATGCGGCCTTGGTTTACTACTAGTAGACCGCCTGTCAAGTTTCGTGCCATTTGGACTTCGTTTGATACTCCAACGGTTAACCGAGGGACCGAAAAGGCCTCGTTTGTGTTGCAGCCCAACACCCTTCCAATTTGGCCCAAAACCCACCAAAAACCTTTCCATCATCTAGAGCGTTTGATCACGATCGTGTGGCCACAAACCATGCTCAATTTGGAGCCTCCTAGCTCCTCCTATCTATAAAAAGGCCTCCTCCCGGAAAATTCCGGATCCAAAACCTCCCTAACCCTAAATTTTCGTCTCTTCCGCCGCCGGACGTGTCCGCTCCCGCCGGACATGCCCCGCACCGCCGCGCCCGGCCAACCGGGAGCTGCCACGTGGCTCCAACCGGCCGTGGCAGCCGCAGCCCGCTCGGGCCCGTCACCGGCCCTCCCGGCCCAAGCCGGCCCCCGCGCCGCCAGCCTCGCACGTTGCCTTGCCGCCTCTCGCGCCGGTGCACTCCGCGCCGGCCGAGCTCCGGCGCCGCGCCGGCCGCCGCGTCTCTCGCCGGTGGCGACGCCCGACCTCGCCGCCGTCCTCTTCAGACCTCGCCGCACCGCCCGGCCACCGCCGTCGTCGCTCCGGCGAGCTACGCCGCCTACCTCTCCCTGCCCCGGCGAGCCCCGCGGTTACTACGGCGAACAGTACCCCGTCGAACCTCGAGAATCGCGCCAGATCTAGATCTGGATCGGGAGACGGTTGACTTTTCATCCCCGGACCCTAATTTTTTTGCAAACTTTGGCATGCTATAACTCTGTATCCGTAGCTCCAATTTGTGCGTGTAGCATATCAAAATGTTCGCCTCGACGAGTACATCGTTTCATCTCATTGCATCATTTTCATTTGAGCCCATCTCGATGCCCGAAATGCTCTTGGAAGAGGACTATGTGAGGAATTTGTCAGATCTGTTTCATCAAATGGCATTTTGTCATTTTTGCCATGATTAATGTGTGCATGCTATGATCCTGAGCTCTACATGTGTTTTGTCATATGCCATGCCATCTTTACAGATGTGCTTGCCATGTATTTTTGTGATATTTGTGGTGACTAGCACAAGCTTGCAAAGTAGCGTAATCGGTAATGCTGATTTTAGGGACTTAGAATTTCACCAAGTCCTTGTCCTGATTTTGTCATTATGCCACATGTTCATGTTGTTTTCCTAGTGATCCCTGCATCTTTTGAGGATGATCAGTAAGGATGATTTGTTAACATTGTGGTGCTCTATCCATCCATGTCTTTGTTTGCATTTATGGAGCACCCTAGATTGAGTCACTCGAGCTCTACTTTTCCTATAAAGTTAATCCTGGCAGATTGTTGACATGTTTAGCGATTTTGCCGAGGATGTTGCTATTGATATGTGCATGCTATGTTGTTGTTCTTGCCATGTATAGCTTCTATGATATGTATTATTGATGGGTGTATGCTTATTTTGTCATGCCATGCTCTGTAGTGAGTGCATCGAGCTCGTAAACATGCCTACTCGTTAACTGATTTGCATGCTCCAGTTTTTCACTAAGTCTGAGATCTGTTTATGTTTTTGCCATGTTCACATGCTTGCAATTGTATTTTTTGACCCCTTTTGGCTCAAGGTCACTAAGGGACTTTTGTTAAGTTCTTTGAATAGCTTCATGCCATGCCTTGCTTTGCCATGTTAAGTTCATGTAGCATGTAGTTTTCATGCTCTAAAGTGTGCTTCTTGATGATAAATTCCAGACTTGTGTTAATTTCACTAAGTCTGAAACCTGTTATCAATTACACTTTTGCCATGCTTGTTTGAACCTGTTAATGGATGATTTAGCCGTAGCTCACTGTTCATCTTTTGTCAAGCATCATGAGTGGATCCCTGCCATGTATTTTGTTGTTATGTTTGAGGCTGTAGCATATTTTTCTTGATGCATTTAGTTGGTCACTTGCTGATTATCGCAGACCGGTGCCATATTTGTTTTGCTTGCCATTTCCAAACCGTGCATCCGATTCCGGTGATCTTTATATCGATTTCAACCGAAATCACCTCACCTTTCCAGTGGCACTCTTGGATTTCCAAGTTGAGGCCAGGTTCAATCATTCCTTGTCAAATCTTTCATATGCATCGCATACCGCATCCCGCATATCATACCATGTTTGCATCCTGTTGTTTGAGCATTGCACGTGGTTGATTGTGTTCCGTTTGCTTGTTGTTCTTGTTTGGGTAGAGCCGGGAGACGAGTTCGTGAATGAGGAGCCCGTTGAGTTCGCTTACGAGGATCAAGTCAACTCTGACAACTTTGCAGGCAAGATGATCATACCCTCGAAATCACTTCTATCTTTGCTTGCTAGATGCTCGCTCTTTTGCTATGCCTATGCTATGATGCCTACCACTTGATTATCATGCCTCCCAAATTGCCATGTCAAACCTCTAACCCACCATGTCCTAGCAAACCGTTGATTGGCTATGTTACCGCTTTGCTCAGCCCCTCTTATAGCGTTGCTAGTTGCAGGTGAAGATTGGAGACCGTTCCTTGTTGGAACATTGTTTACTGTTGGGATATCACTATATTACCTTGTTTATCTTAATGCACCTATATACTTGGTAAAGGGTGGAAGGCTCGGCCTTTTGCCTAGTGTTTTGTTCCACTCTTACCGCCCTAGTTTCCGTCATATCGGTGTTATGTTCTTGGATTTTGCGTTCCTTACGCGGTTGGGTTATAATGGGAACCCCTTGACAGTTCGCCTTGGATAAAACTCCTCCAGCAATGCCCAACCTTGGTTTTACCATTCACCACCTAGCCTTTTCCCTTGGGTTTCGCGGACTCAAGGGTCATCTTTATTTTAACCCCCTGGGCCAGTGCTTCTCTAAGTGTTGGTCCAACTGAGCGATGTCCGGGGCTACAAGGGGCAACTCTGGGCCGGCCTACCCGACGTCTGGCTCATCTGAGTGTGCCCTGAGAACGAGATATGTGCAGCTCCTATCGGGATTTGTCGGCACATTCGGGCGGTGTTGCTGGACTTGTTTTACCATTGCCGAGGATGTCTTGTAACCGGGATGCTGAGTCTGATCGGAATGTCTCGGGAGAAGGAATATCCTTCGTTGACTGTGAGAGCTTGTGATGGGCTAAGTTGGGACTCCCCTGCAGGGATTTGAAATTTCGAAAGCCGTGCCCGCGGTTATGGGCAGATGGGAATTTGTTAATGTGCGGTTGTAGATAATATGAAACTTAACTTAATTAAAATGAATCAACCGCGTGTGTAACCGTGATGGTCTCTTCTCGGCGGAGTCCGGGAAGTGAATACGGTGTTGGAGTAATGCTTGACGTAGGTTGTTCTAGGATCACTTCTTGATCATAGTTGTTCGACCGTGCTTTTGCCTTCTCTTCTCGCTCTCTTTTGCGAACAGGTTAGCCACCATATATGCTAGTCGCTTGCTGCAGCTCCACATATTACCTTGCGTTTACCTATAAGCTTAAATAGACTTGATCGCTAGGGTGCGAGATTGTTGAGTCCCCGTGACTCACAGTTTACTTCCAAAACCAGATGCAGGGACCGATGATACCGCTCCAGACGATGCGCTTGAGCTCAAGCGGGAGTTCGATGAAGACTCACGTCATTACTATGTGTCTTTTCCAGATGATCAGTAGTGGTGCCCAGTTGGGGTGATCGGGGACCGTGTCGCATGTGGGGGGTTGATCTTTATTTTGGTACCATAGTCGAACCACGAGTGTATTGGATGTTTGTAATGCTATTCATGTATTTGTGTGACGTGGCGAGTGTAAGCCAACTATGTATCCTTTCCCCTTTTATCTATTTACATGGGTTGTTGTGAAGATTACCTTACTTGCGACATTGCTTTCAATGTGGTTATGCCTCTAAGTCGTGCTTCGACACGTAGGAGATATAGCCACATCGAGGGCATTACAAGTTGGTAATCAGAGCCTTCCCCGACCTTAGGAGCCCCCTGCTTGATCGAATCGTTGGCGTTGTTGAGTCTAGAAAAAAATGTTTTGAGTCATTTAGGATTATATATCAAAGAGTTTAGGAATTCTTTTTACTCCCCAGTCCCTTCATCACTCTGGTAAGGCATCCTGACGTAGAGTTTTGACTCTTCTCTTCTCAAATTTCACTAAAAAAAATTTAGGATCACGCGGGTATCTTGGAATTGTTCCGATCGATTTGTGACGAGAACATTGTTCTTGGTGCCTCCTGTCATTTAGGGGTTGTGGCAGTGTCCCGGGGAGTTGAGCTCCGAGGTGTTTTCTTCACAATTTTATCATTGAGATTCTGGAATACCTGAGTTTCACCGACATCGAAAATCTCTTTTATGCAGTTGTTGGTGAGATAACCTCGACGCCACCCAGTACTGGGGTGGGAGTTCGGGAGTATTGCTATAACTTGTATAATGAATGCTTTTCGAAGGTTGAGGTAGATGATTTCCGAAGTTTTTCTCGGTTATGTGTTGAAGGATGGATATAGCTGGATGTAGGATTTGCTAGATTTGGGTGAGATATTATGCTTCCCCTGTATCCCCAACACCTGATTGCATAACCAGAAAGGTTTGGGAGTTTCATAGGTGGGAATTGTTGTAGCTCTAGTTCTTCTTCCGCAGATATTTGGTTTGGGATTGGGTAATCCTCACCAAGTATTCGTTCTTGTCCGTACCTTGTTGTTTTTCTTCTACCTCAATTCTAAGTGGCTTCTCAATTTTTGGATATGTGACCATTTCAATTGGAATGCATTCGTTCATTTTGTTCGGATGTGAAGACTATATGTTGCAATTTCAACCCATTTGATTCAGCTTCAATAATTGTCTGTCAATGTGCTAACGGATGTTAACCTCTTCAGGATGGCTCCTCCAATGCGCACGACTCCGAATCCTGATCCGCCACCACCACCTCCACCTCCGGAGGCATGGCAAGCTGTGATGGCCGCTACCAATGCAAACACGCAGCTAATCATGCAACTTCTTCAAGAGCGCAACCAAGGGAACCAGGGCCAGGGCAACAATCAGAATCAGTTTGCTACACTCAACCAGTTCCTTGCTAACCAGCCAAAGACCTTCAGCAATTGTGTTGAGGCAACAAACGCTGATGATTGGCTCGTGGACATATGCAAGCATTTCGAGTGCTGTAACGTCAGGCCCGAGGACTTTGTCAAGTTTGCCTCCTTCCAACTCAAAGATCAAGCTGCAGAATGGTTTCAGCAGTACAAAGATTCCAGAGGAGGTCATGTGATTACCTGGGATGAATTCTGTCAAGACTTCAAAGCTCATCATATTCCTCAGAGCGTGGTTGAAAGTAAGCGTGAGGAATTTCGCAACCTGAAGCAAGGAATTATGTCTGTTTACGAGTACAACAAAATGTTTCAGAAGCTCGCCCATTTTGCTAAGCAAGACGTCCCTGACGAGAAGAGCATGATATACCAGTTCAGGGGTGGTCTCAGAGAAGAAATCCAGCTAGCTCTCGTCCTCTTTGAGCCCAAGAGGTACGATGAGTTTTACAACATGGCAATGAAGCAAGAAACTGCTCAACTGAAGTGCGATGCTTCCAAGAAGCGAGTCAGAGATGCAACTCCTTCTTCCTCAACTCAAGTGGCTAAGCAGCAGAAGTATTGGCTTCCTCCTCCTCCGTTCCGTCAGCCTTATCAGCAGAAGAGCAAAGGTGGCAGTGGATCTTCCCACCCACCAAACCCTGGCTTTCAGAACAAGACTTCGTCTCAAGCTCAAAGATCAAGTGCTCCGTATCACCGTCCGCTCTCGGAGGTCACGTGCAACAAGTGCCAATAGAAGGGTCACTATGCCAACAAATGCTTCAAACAGAGGCGTCTCCCTCCTCCTCCTCCTCCTCCTCCTGTGAGATCGGCAAGTACAGCTGTGGTCAAGCATAACCCCAAGTCTGCTAAGGTCAACTTGTTGAACGTAGCTCAGGCAGAGGACTCGCCAGATGTGATTATGGGTAACCTTCCTGTTAACGATATTCCTACAAAAGTTCTTTTTGACACTGGTGCATCACATTGTTTCATCTCGAGACCATTTGTTTCTAAGCATGAGTTGCCTTTACAAGAATTGCCTAGGCAGTTATCAGTTGTTTCTCCGGGTAAGTTCATGAATGCAAGCGCTATGGCCCCGGATGTTACTATCACGTTGGGCGACTAGAAGTTTATATCCTCTCCAGTGGTCCTTGGTATCTCGGATATTGATCTTATTCTTGGAATGGACTGGCTTTCTAAGCACAAGGCTTAGCTTAATTGTGCGGCCAGGCAGATTCAATTGACTCATTCGTCTGAGGATGTAATTGTCTTTTCCGCTAATGACGATACCATCCGTCTATTTTCTCTCAATGAGAAGGGTGAACTGGATGCCATCTCTCAAATTCCAGTCGTTTGCGAATATCAAGACGTCTTTCCAGAAGAGCTTCCAGGAATGCCTCCACACCGGCAAGTTGAATTCGTCATCGATCTTGAGCCTGGTACGGAACCTGTTTGCAAACGTCCTTACAAGCTGGGACCTAAAGAGTTGAAGGAGCTGAAGAAGCAACTCGATGAACAAGAGTGTATGGGTCTCATCCAGCCTAGTTCTTCTCCGTGGGGTTGTGGAGTTCTTTTTGTGAAGAAGAAGGATGGAACGGACCAACTTTGTGTTGACTACCGTCCATTGAACAAGAAGACTATAAAGAACAAGTACCCACTTCCTAACATCAACGAGCTGTTTGAACAACTCAAAGGTGCTCAAGTATTCTCCAAGCTTGATCTCCGTATGGGCTATCACCCGATTCGAATTCGCGAGCAAGATATCCCCAAGACGGCATTCCGAACAAGCTATGGTTCATATGAATACACTGTCATGTCTTTTGGCCTCGTCAACGCTCCGCCGACTTTCTCTCGCATGATGAACTTCATCTTCAACCCCTACACAAATGACTTCGTCTTGGTCTACCTCGATGACATTTTGGTCTTTTCCAAGAACAAGGAAGATCATGCCAAGCACTTGCGTTTGGTGCTGGATAAGCTCAGAGAACATCTGTTCTACGCCAAGTTTTCAAAGTGCAAGTTTTGGCTCGATGAGGTTCTCTATCTTGGGCATATCATCTCTGCCAAGGGCATAGCGGTGAATCCTGAGAAGGTGCCTGCAATTGTGAATTGGGAACCACCTCAGAACGTGAAGCAACTCCGCAGCTTCCTTGGTCTCGCAAGCTATTGTCGAAAGTTCGTTGAGAACTTTTCAAAGATCGTGAAGCCGCTTTCCAACCTTCTCCAGAAGCACGTCAAGTACGTTTGGTCTCCTGAATGTGACATCGCTTTCAACACCCTGAAAGAGAAATTAGTCACTGCTCCAGTTCTGACTCCTCCTGATGAATCCAAACCGTTCGAGGTCTTCTGTGATGCCTCTCTTCAAGGTCTTGGTGCAGTGTTGATGCAAGAGAAGAAAGTTGTGGCCTATACCTCTCACCAATTGAAGCCCAATGAAAAGAACTACCCCACTCATGACCTCGAGTTGGCGGCAGTTGTGCATGCTCTTTTGACTTGGAGACATCTCTTATTGGGAAGGAAAGTGGACATCTTCACTGACCACAAGAGTCTCAAGTACATCTTCACTCAGCCTAATCTCAACCTCAGGCAGACTCGTTGGGTCGAAATGATTCAAGAGTATAATCTGAGCATCGAATATACTCCAGGCAAGGCCAATGTAATTGCTGACGGATTGAGCAGGAAGGCTTACTGCAACAGTCTGATTCTCAAGCCTTACCAACCCGAGCTTTGCGAAGCTTTCCGCAAACTCAATCTGCAAGTTGTTCCTCAAGGTTTCCTCGCCAACCTTCAAGTCTCTTCTACTTTGGAAGATCAGATTCGCAAGGCTCAACTTCTTGATGCTATGGTGAAGAAGGTGAAGATTGGGATTGCCAAGAGTCAATCCAAGTACAAGTGCTATCGCCTTGATGACAAGGATACTCTCTTCTTTGAGGATCACATTGTTGTGCCTAAAGGTGACCATCGTAAAGTCATTATGAATGAGGCTCACAATTCACTCCTCTCTATCCACCCTGAGAGTACGAAGATGTACCAGGACCTCAAGCAGGCGTATTGGTGGACTCGAATGAAGCACGAGATTGCTAAGTTCATGAATGAATGTCATGTCTGCAGAAGAGTGAAGGCAGAACACCAATGACCAGCTGGTCTCCTTCAACCTATTGCCATTCCAGAATGGAAGTTTGACCACATTGAGATGGACTTCGTGACGAGATTTCCAAAGTCCAAGCGTGGCAATGATGCTATATTCGTTGTCATCAACAAACTCACTAAAGTGGCTCATTTCCTGCCAATCAAAGAGTCTATCACATCAGCTCAATTGGCGGAGCTTTATACCTCCCGGATTGTCTCTCTACACGGCATTCCACAGTTGATTTCTTCAGACCGTGGCAGCATCTTCACCTCGAAGTTTTGGGATTCTTTTCAGAAGGCCATGGGCACCAACATCCGTTTCAGCACAACTTTTCATCCTCAAACTAGCGGCCAAGTCGAGCGTGTCAATCAGATCCTTGAAGATATGTTCAGGGCTTGCGTTATCTCTTTCAGTATGAAGTGGGAAGATTGTCTTCCATATGTCGAGTTTTCCTACAACAACAGCTTCCAAGCAAGTTCGGGCAAGGCCTCATTTGAAATTCTCTATGGCAGGAAGTGTCGTACTCCTCTTAACTGGTCAGAGACCGGTGAACGTCAACTTCTTGGAAATGACTTGATCACAGAGGCATAAGAGATGTGCAAAGTCATTCGTGATAACCTCAAAGCAGCGCAATCGCGACAGAAGAGCTACTATGATAGTAAGCATCGTGATTTGGCTTTCGAGATCGGAGACCATGTTTACCTCCGCGTCTCTCTAATGAAAGGTACTCGTCGCTTCGGTATCAAAGGGAAGCTTTGTTGGGGAACGTAGTAATTTCAAAAAAATTCCTACGCACACGCAAGATCATGGTGATGCATAGCAACGAGGGGAGAGTGTGATCTGCGTACCCTTGTAGATCGATAACGGAAGCGTTTGGTTGATGTAGTCGTACGTCTTCACGGCCCGACCGATCAAGCACCGAAACTACGACACCTCCGAGTTTTAGCACACGTTCAGCTTGATGACAATCCCCGGACTCCGATCCAGCAAAGTGTCGGGGAAGAGTTCCGTCAGCACGACGGCATGGTGACGATTTTGATGTACTACTGTTGCAGGGCTTCGCCTAAGCACCGCTACAATATTATCGAGGACTATGGTGGCTGGGGGCGCCGCACACGGCTAAGAATCAGATCACGTGGATCAACTTGTGTGTGTCTGGGGTTCCCCTGCCTCAGTATATAAAGGACCAAGGTGGGGGGGGGGGGGTTGCGGCCGGCCTAGGAGAGGCGCGCCAGGAGAGTCCTACTCCCTCTGGGAGTAGGATTCCCCCCCCCCCAATCCTAGTTGGAATAGGATTCGCGGAGGGGGGAAAAGAGAGAGGGTGGCCGGCCCCCTCTCCTTGTCCTATTCGGACCAAGGGAGGGGAGGGGCGTGTGGCCCACTTTGGGCAGCCCCTTCTCTTTTCCACTAAGGCCCACTATGGCCCATATAGCTCCCGGGGGGTTCCGGTAACCTCCCGGTACTCCGGTAAAATCCCGATTTCACCCGGAACACTTCCGATATCCAAACATAGGCTTCCAATATATCAATCTTTATTTCTCGACCATTTCGAGACTCCTCGTCATGTCCGTGATCACATCCGGGACTCCGAACAAACTTCGGTACATCAAAATGCATAAACTCATAATATAACTGTCATCGTAACCTTAAGCGTGCGGACCCTACGGGTTCGAGAACAATGTAGACATGACTGAGACACATCTCCGGTCAATAACTAATAGGGGAACCTGGATGCTCATATTGGCTCCTACATATTCTACGAAGATCTTTATCGGTCAGACCGCATAACAACATACGTTGTTCCCTTTGTCATCGGTATGTTACTTGCCAGAGATTCGATCGTCGGTATTCCAATACCTAGTTCAATCTCGTTACCGGCAAGTCTCTTTACTCGTTCTGTAATACATCATCCCTCAACTAACTCATTAGTTGCAATGCTTGCAAGGCTTAAGTGATGTGCATTACCGAGAGGGCCCAGAGATACCTCTCCGAAAATCAGAGTGACAAATCCTAATCTCGAAATACGCCAACCCAACATGTACCTTTGGAGACACCTGTAGAGCTCCTTTATAATCACCCAGTTACGTTGTGACATTTGGTAGCACACAAAGTGTTCCTCCGGCAAACGGGAGTTGCATAATCTCATAGTCATAGGAACATGTATAAGTCATGAAGAAAGCAATAGCAACATACTAAACGATCGGGTGCTAAGCTAATGGAATGGGTCATGTCAATCAGATCATTCACTTAATGATGTGATCCCGTTAATCAAATAACAACTCATTGTTCATGGTTAGGAAACATAACCATCTTTGATTAACGAGCTAGTCAAGTAGAGGCATACTAGTGACACTTTGTTTGTCTATGTATTCACACATGTATTATGTTTCCGGTTAATACAATTCTAGCATGAATAATAAACATTCATCATGATATAAGGAAATAAATAATAACTTTATTATTGCCTCTAGGGCATATTTCCTTCAGTCTCCCACTTGCACTAGAGTCAATAATCTAGATTACACAGTAATAATTCTAACACCCATGGCGCCTTGGTGCTGATCATGTTTTGCTCGTGGAAGAGGCTTTAGTCAACGGGTCTGCAACATTCAGATCCGTATGTATCTTGCAAATCTCTATGTCTCCCACCTGGACTAGATCCCGGATGGAATTGAAGCGTCTCTTGATGTGCTTGGTTCTCTTGTGAAATCTGGATTTCTTTGCCAAGGCAATTGCACCAGTATTGTCACAAAAGATTTTCATTGGACCCGATGCACTAGGTATGACACCTAGATCGGATATGAACTCCTTCATCCAGACTCCTTCATTTGCTGCTTCCGAAGCAGCTATGTACTCCGCTTCACATGTAGATCCCGCTACAACGCTTTGTTTAGAACTGCACCAACTGACAGCTCCACCGTTTAATGTAAACACGTATCCGGTTTGCGATTTAGAATCGTCCGGATCAGTGTCAAAGCTTGCATCAACGTAAACTTTTACGATGAGCTCTTTGTCACCTCCATATATGAGAAACATATCCTTAGTCCTTTTCAGGTATTTCAGGATGTTCTTGACCGCTATCCAGTGATCCACTCCTGGATTACTTTGGTACCTCCCTGCTAGACTTATAGCAAGGCAGACATTAGGTCTGGTACACAGCATTGCATACATGATAGAGCCTATGGCTGAAGCATAGGGAACATCTTTCATATTCTCTCTATCTTCTGCAGTGGTCGGGCATTGAGTCTTACTCAACTTCACACCTTGTAACATAGGCAAGAACCCTTTCTTTGCTTGATCCATTTTGAACTTCTTCAAAACTTTGTCAAGGTATGTGGTTTGTGAAAGTCCAATTAAGCGTCTTGATCTATCTCTGTAGATTTTAATGCCTAATATGTAAGCAGCTTCACCGAGGTCTTTCATTGAAAAACTCTTATTCAAGTATCCCTTTATGCTATCCAGAAATTCTACATCATTTCCAATTAGTAATATGTCATCCACATATGATATCAGAAATGCTACAGAGCTCCCACTCACTTTCTTGTAAATACAGGCTTCTCCAAAAGTCTGTAAAAAACCAAATGCTTTGATCACACTATCAAAGCGTTTATTCCAACTCCGAGAGGCTTGCACCAGTCCATAAATGGATCGCTGGAGCTTGCACACTTTGTTAGCTCCCTTTGGATCGACAAAACCTTCTGGTTGCATCATATACAACTCTTCTTCCAGAAATCCATTCAGGAATGCAGTTTTGACATCCATCTGCCATATTTCATAATCATAAAATGCGGCAACTGCTAACATGATTCGGACAGACTCAAGCATCGCTACGGGTGAGAAGGTCTCATCGTAGTCAATCCCTTGAACTTGCCGAAAACCTTTTGCGACAAGTCGAGCTTTGTAGACAGTAATATTACCGTCAGCGTCAGTCTTCTTCTTGAAGATCCATTTATTCTCAATTGCTTGCCGATCATCGGGCAAGTCAACCAAAGTCCACACTTTGTTCTCATACATAGATCCCATCTCAGATTTCATGGCTTCAAGCCATTTTGCGGAATCTGGGCTCACCATCGCTTCTTCATAGTTCGTAGGTTCATCATGATCTAGTAGCATGACTTGCAGAACAGGATTACCGTACCACTCTGGCGCGGATCTTACTCTGGTTGATCTACGAGGTTCAGTAGTATCTTGTTCTGAAGTTTCATGATCATCATCATTAGCTTCCTCACTCACTGGTGCAGGTGTCACAGAAACAGTTTTCTGTGATGCACTACTTTCCAATAAGGGAGCAGGTACAATTACCTCGTCAAGTTTTACTTTCCTCCCACTCACTTCTTTCGAGAGAAACTCCTTCTCTAGAAAGTTTCCGAACTTAGCAACAAAAGTCTTGCCTTCGGATCTGTGATAGAAGGTGTATCCAATAGTCTCCTTTGGATATCCTATGAAGACACATTTCTCCGATTTGGGTTCGAGCTTATCAGGTTGAAGCTTTTTCACATAAGCATCGCAGCCCCAAACTTTCAGAAATGACAACTTTGGTTTCTTGCCAAACCACAGTTCATAAGGCATCGTCTCAACGGATTTTGATGGTGACCTATTTAACGTGAATGCGGCCGTCTCTAGAGCGTATCCCCAAAACGATAGCGGTAAATCAGTAAGAGACATCATAGATCGCACCATATCTAGTAAAGTACGATTACAACGTTCGGACACACCATTGCGCTGTGGTGTTCCGGGTGGCGTGAGTTGCGAAACTATTCCGCATTGTTTCAAATGTACACCAAACTCGTAACTCAAATATTCTCCTCCACGATCAGATCGTAGAAATTTTATTTTCTTGTTACGATGATTTTCAACTTCACTCTAAAATTCTTTGAACTTTTCAAACGTCTCAGACTTATGTTTCATTAAGTAGATATACCCATATCTGCTTAAGTCATCTGTGAAGGTGAGAAAATAACGATATCCGCCATGAGCCTCAATATTCATCGGGCCACATACATCTGTATGTATGATTTCCAACAAATCTGTTGCTCTCTCCATAGTACCGGAGAACGGTGTTTTAGTCATCTTGCCCATGAGGCATGGTTCGCAAGTACCAAGTGATTGATAATCAAGTGGTTCCAAAAGTCCATCAGTATGGAGTTTCTTCATGCGCTTTACACCGATATGACCTAAACGGCAGTGCCACAAATAAGTTGCACTATCATTATCAACTATGCATCTTTTGGCTTCAACACTATGAATATGTGTGTCACTACTATCGAGATTTAATAAAAATAGACCACTCTTTAAGGGTGCATGACCATAAAAGATATTACTCATATAAATAGAACAACCATTATTCTCAGATTTAAATGAATAACCGTCTGCATCAAACAAGATCCAGATATAATGTTCATGCTTAACGCTGGCACCAAATAACAATTATTTAGGTCTAATATTAATCCCGAAGGTAGATGTAGAGGTAGCGTGCCGACTGCGATCACATCGACTTTGGAACCGTTTCCCACACGCATCGTCACCTCATCCTTAGCCAATCTTCGCTTAATCCGTAGTCCCTGTTTCGAGTTGCAAATTTTAGCAACAGAACCAGTATCAAATACCCAGGTGCTACTGCGAGCATTAGTAAGGTACACATCAATAACATGTATATCACATATACCTTTGTTCACCTTGCCATCCTTCTTATCTGCCAAATACTTGGGGCACCTCCGAGTTTTAGCACACGTTCAGCTTGATGACGATCCCCGGACTCCGATCCAGCAAAGTGTCGGGGAAGAGTTCCGTCAGCACGACGGCGTGGTGACGATCTTGATGTACTACTGTCGCAGGGCTTCGCCTAAGCACCACTACAATATTATCGAGGACTATGGTGGCTGGGGGCGCCGCACACGGCTAAGAATCAGATCACGTGGATCAACTTGTGTGTGTCTGGGGTTCCCCTGCCTCACTATATAAAGAACCAAGGGGGGGGGGTTGCGGCCGGCCTAGGAGAGGCGCGCCAGGAGAGTCCTACTCCCTCTGGGAGTAGGATCCCCCCCCCCCCCAATCCTAGTTGGAATAGGATTTGCGGAGGGGGGAAAAGAGAGATGGTGGCCGGCCCCCTCTCCTTGTCCTATTCGGACCAAGGGAGGGGAGGGGCGCGCGGCCCACTATGGGTAGCCCCTTCTCTTTTCCACTAAGGCCCACTATGGCCCATATAGTTCCCGGGGGGTTCCGGTAACCTCCCGGTACTCCGGTAAAATCCCGATTTCACCCGGAACACTTCCAATATCCAAACATAGGCTTCCAATATATCAATCTTTATGTCTCGACCATTTCGAGACTCCTCGTCATGTCCGTGATCACATCCGGGACTCCGAACAAACTTCGGTACATCAAAATGCATAAACTCATAATATAACTGTCATCGTAACCTTAAGCGTGCGGACCCTACGGGTTCGAGAACAATGTAGACATGACCGAGACACGTCTCCGGTCAATAACCAATAGCGGAACCTGGATGCTCATATTGGCTCCTACATATTCTACGAAGATCATTATCGGTCAGACCGCATAACAACATACGTTGTTCCCTTTGTCATCGGTATGTTACTTGCCCGAGATTCGATCGTCGGTATTCCAATACCTAGTTCAATCTCGTTACCGGCAAGTCTCTTTACTCGTTCTGTAATACATCATCCTGCAACTAACTCATTAGTTGCAATGCTTGCAAGGCTTAAGTGATGTGCATTATCGTGAGGGCCCAGAGATACCTCTCCGACAATCGGAGTGACAAATCCTAATCTTGAAATACGCCAACCCAACATGTACCTTTGGAGACACCTGTAGAGCTCCTTTATAATCACCCAGTTACGTTGTGACATTTGGTAGCACACAAAGTGTTCCTCCGGCAAACGGGAGTTGCATAATCTCATAGTCATAGGAACATGTATAAGTCATGAAGAAAGCAATAGCAACATACTAAACGATCGGGTGCTAAGCTAATGGAATGGGTCATGTCAATCAGATCATTCACTTAATGATGTGATCCCGTTAATCAAATAACAACTCATTGTTCATGGTTAGGAAACATAACCATCTTTGATTAACGAGCTAGTCAAGTAGAGGCATACTAGTGACACTTTGTTTGTCTATGTATTCACACATGTATTATGTTTCCGGTTAATACAATTCTTGCATGAATAATAAACATTTATCATGATATAAGGAAATAAATAATAACTTTATTATTGCCTCTAGGGCATATTTCCTTCAAGCTTGCCCCTAGATACGTGGGTCCTTTCAAGATCGTCAGCAAGAGAGGCGATCTCGCCTATCTACTCGAGATTCCCTCCAACTTTGCAAACGTGCACGACATGTTCCTTGTCTCGCAGCTCCGCAAGTGCTTCAAGACCCATAACCGCACCGTCAACTTCGAAGACATTGATCTCCAAGAAGACCTTTCTTATCATGAGCACCCAGTTGCTATTCTTGAAGAAACTGAACGCCAGACTCGCAACAAATCAATCAAATTCCTCAAAGTCAAGTGGTCACACCATTCCGACCGTGAAGCCACCTGGCAACGCGAGGATCACCTCCGTTCTAAGTACCAGGCGTTTTTCCAGTCCTAGATCTCGGGACGAGATCCTTTCTTAGTGGTGGAGTGTTGTAACACCCCAGATATAATTTACCTTATATGTATCCCAACTCTTGCCGTTTCCGGCCTAAGTTATTTTATTTTTCTCGGGTTCGAGTTTTTGTCTCCGTGTGTTGTTGCCTTTGTCATGCATCTCATATCATGTCATCATGTGCATTGCATTTGCATACATGTTCGTCTCATGCATCCGAGCATTTTCCCCGTTGTTCGTTTTGCATTCCGGCGCTCCTATCTCCTCCGGTGCCCCTTCCTACCTCTTTTCGTGTGTGGGGGTTAAACATTTCCGGATTGGACCGAGACTTGTCATGCGGCCTTGGTTTACTACCGCTAGACCGCCTATCAAGTTTCGTGCCATTTGGACTTCGTTTGATACTCCAACGGTTAACCGAGGGACTGAAAAGGCCTCATTTGTGTTGCAGCCCAACACCCTTCCAATTTGGCCCAAAACCCACCAAAAACCTTTCCATCATCTAGAGAGTTCGATCACGATCGCGTGGCCGCAAACCGTGCTCAATTAGGAGCCTACTAGCTCCTCCTATCTATAAAAAGGCCTCCTCCACGAAAATTCTGGATCCAAAACCCCTCTAACCCTAAAGTTTCGTCTCTTCCGCCGCCGGACGTGTCCGCTCCCGCCGGACACGCCCCACACCGCCGCGCCCGGCCAACCGGGAGCTACCACATGGCTCCAACCGGCCGTCAGCGCCGCAGCCCGCTCGGGCCCGTCACCGGCCCTCCCGGCCCGAGCCGGCCCCCGCGCCGCCAGCCTCGCGTGTTTCCTCGCCGCCTCCCACGTCGGTGCACTCCTTGCCGGCCGAGCTCCGCCACCGTGCTGGCCGAGCTCCGGCGCCGCGTCCCTCGTCGGTGGTGACGCCCGACCTCGCCGCCGTCCTCTTCGGACCTCGCCGCGCCGCCCGGCCACCGCCATTATCGCTCCGGCGAGCTACGCCGCCTACCTCTCCCTGCCCCAGCGAGCTCCCCTTCCTCCGGCGAGCCCCGCGGTTACTCCGGCGAACAGTACCCCGTCGAACCTCGAGAATCGTGCCAGATCCAGATCTGGATCAGGAGACGGTTGACTTTTCATCCCCGAACCCTAATTTTTTTGCAAACTTTGGCATGCTATAACTCTGCATCCCTAGCTTCGATTTGTGCGTATATCATATCAAAATGTTCGCCTCGACGAGTACATCATTACATCTCATTGCATCATTTTCATTTGAGCTCATCTTGATGCTTGAAATGCTCTTGGAAGAGGACTATTTGAGGAATTTGTCAGATCTGTTTCATCAAATGGCATTTTGTCATTTTTGCCATGATTAATGTGTGCATGCTATGATCCTGAGTTCTACATGTGTTTTGTCATATGACATTCCATCTTTATAGATGTGCTTGCCATGTATTTTTGTGATATTTTTGGTGACTAGCACAAGCTTGCAAAATAGCGTAATCGGTAATGCTGATTTTAGGGACTTAGAAATTCACTAAGTCCTTGTCCTGATTTTGTCGTTATGCCATATGTTCATGTTATTTTCCTAGTGATCTGTGCCTCTTTTGAGGATGATCAGTAAGGATGATTTGTTAACATTGTGGTGCTCTATCCATCCATGTCTTTGTTTGCATTTATGGAGCACCCTAGATTGAGTCAATCAAGCTCTACTTCTACTATAAAGTTAATCCTGGCAGATTGTTGACATGTTTAGCGATTTTGCCGAGGATGTTGCTATTGATCTGTTCATGCTATGTTGTTGTTCTTGCCATGTCTAGCTTCTATGATATGTATTCTTGATGGGTGTATGCTTATTTTGTCATGCCATGCTCGGTAGTGAGTGCATCGAGCTCGTAAACATGCCTACTCGTTAACTGATTTGCATGCTCCAGTTTTTCACTAAGTCTGAGATCTGTTTATGTTTTTGCCATGTTCACATGCTTGCAATTGTATTTTCTGATCCCTTTTGGCTCAAGGTCACTAAGGGACTTTTGTTAAGTGCTTTTAGTAGCTTCATGCCATGCCTTGCTTTGCCATGTTAAGTTCTTCTAGCATGTAGTTTTCATGCTCTAAAGTGTGCTTCTTGATGATAAATTCCAGACTTGTGTTAATTTCACTAAGTCTGAAACCTGTTATCAATTGCACTTTTGCCATGCTTGTTTGAACCTGTTAATGGATGATTTAGCCATAGCTCACTGTTCATCTTTTGTCAAGTATCATGAGTGGATCCCTGCCATGTATTTTGTTGTTATGTTTGAGTGATGTAGCATATTTTTCTTGATGCATTTAGTTGACCATTTGCTGATTATCGCAGACCGGTGCCATATTTGTTTTGCTTGCCATTTCCAAACCGTGCATCCGATTCCGGTGATCTTTATATCGGTTTCAACCGAAATCACCTCACCTTTCCAGTGGCACTCTTGGATTTCCAGGTTGAGGCCAGGTTCAATCATTCCTTGTCAAATCTTGCAAATGCATCACATACCTCATCCCGCATATCATACCATGTTTGCATCATGTTGTTTGAGCATTGCACGTGGTTGATTGTGTTCCATTTGCTTGTTGTCCTTGTTTGGGTAGAGCCGGGAGACGAGTTCGTGAATGAGGAGCCCGATGAGTTCGCTTACGAGGATCAAGTCAACTCTGACAACTTTGCAGGCAAGATGATCATACCCTCGAAATCACTTCTATCTTTGCTTGCTAGATGCTCGCTCTTTTGCTATGCCTATACTATGATGCCTACCACTTGCTTATCATGCCTTCCAAATTGCCATGTCAAACCTCTAACCCACCATGTCCTAGCAAACCGTTGATTGGCTATGTTACCGCTTTGCTCAGCCCCTCTTATAGCGTTGCTAGTTGCAGGTGAAGATTGGAGATCGTTCCTAGTTGGAACATTATTTATTGTTGGGATATCACTATATTACCTTGTTTATCTTAATGCACCTATATACTTGGTAAAGGTTGGAAGGCTCGGCCTTTTGCCTAGTGTTTTGTTCCACTCTTGCCGCCCTAGTTTCCATCATATCGGTGTTATGTTCCCGGATTTTGCGTTCCTTACGCGGTTGGGTTATAATGGGAACCCCTTGACAGTTCGCCTTGGATAAAACTCCTCCAGCAATGCCCAACCTTGGTTTTACCATTCTCCACCTAGCCTTTTCCCTTGGGTTTCGCGGACTCAAGGGCCATCTTTATTTTAACCCCCCCCCCCCCCGGGGCCAGTGCTTCTCTAAGTGTTGGTCCAACTGAGCGATGTCCGGGGCTACCAGGGGCAACTCTGGGCTGGCCTACCCGACGCCTGGCTCATCTGAGTGTGCCCTGAGAACGAGATGTGCAGCTCCTTTCGGGATTTGTCAGCACACTCGGGCGGTGTTGCTGGACTTGTTTTACCATAGCCGAGGATGTCTTGTAACCGGGATGCCGAGTCTGATCGGAATGTTTCAGGAGAAGGAATATCCTTCGTTGACCGTGAGAGCTTGTGATGGGCTAAGTTGGGACTCCCCTGCAGGGATTTGAACTTTCGAAAGCCGTGCCCGCGGTTATGGGCAGATGGGAATTTGTTAATGTCCGGTTGTAGATAACATGAAACTTAACTTAATTAAAATGAATCAACCACGTGTGTAACCGTGATGGTCTCTTCTCGGTGGAGTCCGGGAAGTGAACATGGTGTTGGAGTAATGCTTAACGTAGGTTGTTCTAGGATCACTTCTTGATCATAGTTGTTCGACCATGCTTTTGCCTTCTCTTCTCGTCTCTTTTGCGAACAGGTTAGCCACCATATATGCTAGTCGCTTGCTGCAGCTCCACATATTACCTTGCGTTTACCTATAAGCTTAAATAGACTTGATCGCGAGGGTGCGAGATTGCTGAGTCCCCCTGACTCACAGTTTACTTCAAGAACCAGATGCAGGGACCGATGATACCGTTCCAGACGATGCGCTTGAGATCAAGTGGATGTTCGATGAAGACTCGCGTCATTACTATGTGTCTTTTCCAGATGATCAGTAGTGGTGCCCAGTTGGGGTGATCGGGGACCGTGTCGCATGTGGGGGTTGATCTTTATTTTGGTACCGTGGTCGGACCACGAGTGTATTGGATGTTTGTAATGCTATTCATGTATTTGTGTGACGTGGCGAGTGTAAGCCAACTATGTATCATTTCCCCTTTTATCTATTTACACGGGTTGTTGTGAAGATTACCTTACTTGCGACATTCCTTTCAATGCGGTTATGCCTCTAAGTCGTGCTTCGACACGTAGGAGATATAGCCGCATCGAGGGCGTTACAACATCCATATGGCCCGTTGGGACGACCTCCACGTCATTAAATACCTCCCACTAAAACTAAAAGGACCAGCTCGGTACTGGTTAAACAGCCTGCTTGAAAACTCCATAGGCAGCTGGGGGGACTTGGAAGAGGCCTTCCTCGATAACTTCCGAGGAACACATGTCCGGCCACCGGATGCCAATGACCTAAGTCACATTGTCCAACAGCCCAGAGAATCAGCCAGGGAGCTCTGGACTCGGTTCTTAGTCAAAAAGAACCAAATCGTCGACTGTCCGTACGCGGAAGCCCTTGCGGCTTTCAGACACAGCGTCCGAGATGAATGGCTTGCACACCACCTCGGCCAAGAAGGACCTAAATCCATGACAAGCCTCACTACTCTAATGACCCGCTTTTGCGCGGGAGAAGACAGTTGGCTCGCTCGTAGAAGCAATAGCGTCAGCAACCAGGGCATCTCCAAAATCCGAGGCGGCAATGGCAAGCCACGAGGATGCAAAAACAACAGTCACAATGACAATGAGAGATCAGGGGACACAGCGGTCAACAACGGATTCAGCAACCCCAAGCCCGGTCAGCGGAAAAAGCCATTCAAGGCGAACCGAGACGAACCATCCAACCTGGACAGGATACTGGACCGACCCTGCCAGATTCATGGCCACCCTGATAAACCAGCTACTCATACCAACAGAAACTGCTGGGTCTTTAAACAGGCCGGCAAGCTCAATGCCGAACACAGGGGGAGGTGGCCGCCAAGTGACAGGGACGACGGAAAGGTTCACCATCGAAATACCGGGGGTCAGAAGCAGTCTCCACCCGAGGATCAACTACTCCTAGAACGGAAATAGCAACCCGGCTTCCGCCGCCCACTCCGCACACCTACAAAGTTTGTACCGCGCATACATCATTATGCACTCAAAATACCATGGGCATTGGTGGAAGCACAACACAGACAAGCTTGCAAGCACTCCAGTAACTCTTTATTATTATTATTATTTATTTCCCTTTTCTTTCTTCCTTCACTATCCTTTAAAAAACAGGTGACGAACAAGACAAAAATCGGAAACTGGCTCTATCGGAGTCCGGATCCGTACACTCACCTAAGGGGCTATTTCCATCAAGGATTCCCCCACCAAGGACTGGCGGCGCAGACGTGCGACAGGAGGTCCAAAATAACTTTTTGTAGACCGCACTCTCTATTTCTCGAGCCTGTACTATGCCTGTTCCTCCGCCTCCAACCCCGAGCATGTCAAATAGCCGGAGGGATGGCTTATATATATATATCATAAGTAATCATTGGCATATCGCTCAGTTACCAGTAAACAATACCCGAACTAATCATCTGTATGGTTTTCCCGACAAATATGGCTCCTACGGTTGTTTCACAGAAATACCTTGGCCTAACCTGCCAGGGGCTCGGTGTGGGAACAAATGAGTTGCCAATAAAAGTCTGAACAACTCTATAGCATACTTCGACGTCGCAAGTTTGGCCTTATATGCATCAGCTCCGAATCATTGTCTTGGGTCAATAGTTGGGTTGCCCGGCTCCTGTGCTTGCTACCCTACGTTCCGCTCTATCGGCTAGGGTAGTAAAGGGAGAACTACTGCGATTGTGCCCTGGTCTAAACCGGACGAGCACCTCAGTAGAGAAATCCAAAAACTGACTGTCATGACGCGGCGTGAGCTGGTCAACCACTTGACGACTTATTAGAATCTTTAGCGATTCTCCGTGTCACATGAGGGATCTTTTTCAGATCAAATATGTAAGGCATCGTACGCCGCATACATACCAGGGGCTATGTCGTAGCCCCACCATAAAACTCCTATGGCTAAGTGAAAGTGTTAACGCCTTATAGTCCGATTGCCTGGTTCGCCGCATTATCACCTCCTTCATGGACCAAGACGTTGGATAAAGAGTTATTAAATGCTTTTCCAAACACCCCCGTACTTCCTACGAGGGGGCTGACGCCGATGACTGGAAAACTTTCAGATTATATCAAAACGGCCGCACAGGAGGAATTCAAGCTTTCAAGCAAAACATAAATAGATTAATTATAAAATTGTCTTTTACAACTTTCATACACCTCATTCGAACATTATGTCTTTCGAGCACTGACCCTCTATAAAGCGGGCGGCCTCTAGGACGTCTTCAAAATAATGCTCCGGTTCTGGACGGTCCTTGCCTTTGTGTGGACCCTTCGTCGCAACATCGGTGGCCTTCATCTTCCCCCAGAACGTCTTGACTCGGGCAAAAGCCATCCGTGCACCCTCAACGCACGTTGATCGCTTCACAGCGTCGATGCGCGTCACCGCGTCAACAACCCTTTGCACCAAACCGAAATAGCTATTCGAAACAGGCTCGGTTGGCCACAACCGGATTACGACGTCCTTCATGGCAGCGCCGAACATCCTATGAAGTTCGGCCCATTGGGACATCTATTCATTGAGAAACAGAGGGCGCTTTGATGCGCCAAACTGCGACCAAAAAAGCTTCTCCGTTGCATATCCATCTCGCGCTTGGTAATACTGCACCACATCGGCAGAACTCTTCGGCAAGTCCAAGAACTCATCCAGAGAACTCCATACTTGGTTAAGTGGGGCATAGTTCGGATCACCGAACTTAGTTTGCAGCAGAAAGGGCTTTCCAGCCGCAATCTCCCTCGCCTGTCGAACCTCCTCACGGGCTTCTCTGCATTCCGATCACGCTTCTCTCGCCTCTTGTAAGGCCTTGTCCAGATCATCCGTTAAGGCTTTACTCTCCTTCTCTAGAAATTCCCAGCGGCCGGTAGCATTCTCCAGTTCGAGCGCCATCGTGGATATCTTCTCATCTTGGCGCCGTGCAGCTTGTTCGGATTTTAATTCAGCCAATGCCTTTTCGACAGCAGCATCGCTACGCCGGGCCTGCTCCTTGGCCCGGGCCAGCTCCGCTCGAAGAACTTCAACGGCGGCAGCACCATCTGCAGCCAAATCTCAGCATCATGCTTATACCACAAAAATGTATGAGGATTGCCCCGAATACATACCTTGCGACTCCTCCAGACGCATATTGATTAAAGCAAGATCATCCCTTGCCACATCAAGCTTCCGCTGCAAATCAGCAATTTTCGTAGTCCGGGAAGCGGCCAGGGGGGAAGCAGGTTGTGTTCAAAGTTGATCAGCTTAGTCCTCAAACGATCCTTTCGATCCTCTGTTTTGCTTCCCAATGGAAGCCAACCCGAGTATCGGGGGCTACTACCTATACACAGGTGCATATTTGCAAATGAAGCATAGCCAAAAACATTATGTCACAAACCTCAAAGCCCTTCAGTAGACTCATGAAGGCTTCATTTAATCCGCTCTTCGCGGATGAAATCTTCTCAATCACTGTACCCATTAAGGTACGCTGTTCCCCCGAGACAGATGCTTTCCGCAACATGTCCCACAATATATCCGGAGTCTCTGGGTCTCCGGAAGCTACTCTAGGAGCACAATCATCCTTTGAAGGAATTTGTTCACCCGTCTCCAGAATCACTGTCGGTTGCGAATCAGTCAGTCCGGGGCCTTTGTTATCACCAGCCCCGGAATCCCGGATGGTCGAAGCTCCACCCTCGGGTACTACCTCTTCTGTCCCCTGCGCAACTTGTTGGTCAAAAGGGACCCTCCGCGATGACACTTCAGAGTCATCCTCCTTATTGGGCGGGCAGGTCGGAGGAGGCATCTCGCTCTCCATCATCTCTGGGAGGAGACTCCCTGAAGAAGAGGATCGCCCAGAAAAGTTCTGTGCCGACCTGTAAAAATGCATAAATGTGTTACGTGTATCTTCGATAACAATAACGGAGCGGGACGCTATCAAAGTACTCCGGATTCTCTTACGGTTTGGCCGAGGGCTTGTCCCCTTGTTGGAGCTGCTCAACGATGTCACTTTCTAAACCCAAGCCGGTCGACGGTGGCATCTTGCTCTTCTTGGAAGACCGCCCCTCCCCATCTTCGGAGGTGGCCCTTTTCCTCCTGTTTGGAGAAGGGATACTGGGTCCTTTTCTGCTCCCGTCTTCGGGCGAGGAAAGGTCGATTTCTCCGGACTCAGTGTCTGACTTACCTCTGGAACCAAGGTCATCTTGGATCTTTTCGCCCTCCCCTGCCGGTGCCTGGTATGGCATCGAGGCCAGCATCCTTGTTAACACAGGAGTAGCTGAGTCTTCGGGAAGGGGAGCCGAACACCTAATCAATTCCACCTTCTTTATCCAGCCCTGAAAAAGGATGGTACCGTTGGTATCTTGCCACTGGGTATCTGATTATAAGGTATTCGGTAAACGGGTACTTACTGGGGTGTCCGGATGGTTACAGTCTAGGCCAACATCTTGGGTGGAGTCCGGCCATTGCCTTTGTTTCCCGCAGAATAATCTCCACATTCCTTCGTGCATGGTGTCGAAGAAGTACTGAAGAGTCTGCGGCCCTTCCGCATTGAACTCCCATAGGCAGAGAGGTCGTCGCTGGCACGGCAGGGTCCGACGAACTAGCATTACATGAACGACGTTGGCTATGTCGATGCCCCTCTCAATGAGGCTTCGGATACGACTTTGCAGAGTTCGCACATCATTCATTGATCCCCAATCTATCCCCTTGTTAATCCATGATGCAAGATGAGTCGGGGGGCTGGATCGGAATGCGGGCGCGGTTGCCCACTTGGAGCTGCGGGGCTCGGTGATATAGAACCACCCCTGCTGCCATAGATTGGAAGACTTGGCGAAGGATCCTTTCAGCTAAACGGCGCTAGCAAGCCTGCTCATTGTGGCGCCGCCTCACTCAGCCTGCTCCCCCCCTCTACCACTTGCGGCTTCACACCAAAGGTCTTGAGCCACAAGCCGAAGTGCGAAGGAGTTCGGAGGAGGGCCTCGCACGTGACGATAAACGTCGAGATAAGAAGAATAGAGTCCGGGGCCAAATCGTGGAAGTCTAGCCCGTAATAGAACATGAGCCCTCAGACGAAGGGGTTAAGTGCAAACCCCAACCCCCGGAGGAAGTGGGACCCGAACACGACCTTCTTGCCAGATCTGGGGGTGGGAATAACCTGCCCCTCGGCAGGAAGCCGATGATGGATTTCAGCGGTGAGGTACCTCGCCGCCCGAAGCTTTGCAACATCTTTCTCTGTAACAGAAGAAGCTACCCACCGGCCTTGACGGCTAGATCCGGACATGATTGGGGCTGGTGGTGACCAAAACCCGGGTGCTGGAACTCGGGGTAGCAGGGGTTCAGGAAGAGGCAAGCGGGGAAGAAAAAGACGGGTCAGTACCCCTATATAAAGGATGCAAATATCAAACGTCTCCTCTCGGGCCTCAAAAACTTTCTTGTTTCCAAGGAGTTGTACCCAAGCGACGATTGGGTTACCCATGTCCGGGTCAACAGGAATCCCTTAAAAAAGGGAGGCATGATCTCCGCTTGGATAAGACGTGCCAATAAGGCCACGTCTTGGGATGTGGGGGGATGGGCCGGCTAAAACAGTTCGCAAGTGGTGGCCGGTCAAGTGTGGTGTTATATTACCAAAAAGTTGTCGGTGGGTCGAACCCATGAAATATTATGTCCTCTGCGGTTGTGTATACAAGTCCGGATACAATCATCACATCTGAAGATCAACTAGGAGTTCGGAAGGGGGGACCCGCCTTGCAATGCCGAAGACAATCTGCGCGCTGGACTCCTCGTCATTGAAGCCAGGTTCAGGGGCTACTGAGGGAGTCCTGGACTAAGGGGTCCTCGGGCGTCCGACCTGTTATCCATGGGCTGGACTGATGGGCTGTGAAGACTTGAAGACCGAAGACTGTACCTGTGTCCGGATTGGACTCTCCTTGGCGTGGAAGGCAAGCTTGGCGACCGATTATGAATATTCCTTCTTACGTAACCGATTCTGTGTAAACCCTAGACCCCCCTGGTGTCTATATAAACCGGAGGGGTTAATCCGGAAAGGATATACTCATTACCATAGTCATACAGGCTAGGCTTTTAGGGTTTAGCCATTACGATCTTGTGGTAGATCAACTCTTGTAACACCCATATTCGTCAAGATCAATCAAGCAGGACGTAGGGTATTACCTCCATAGAGAGGGCTCGAACCTGGGTAAACATTGTGTTCCCCTTCTCTTGTTACCATCGATCCTAGACACACAGTTCGGGACCCCCTACCCGAGATCCGCCAGTTTTGACACCGACAGTGGCCCCCTCTGGTATCTCTTTTCTCCAGTGTTTTTTTATTTATTCCAAAATAATTCTATGTGAAATTTTAGCTCATTTGGAGATGCGCATAATAGGTATCTCTGACATAGCATTTTCAGGTCCAGAGAATTCCAGCTGCCGGCAATCTTCCTCTCATGTAAATCTTGCAAATTGAGAGAGCAAAGGCATTAGAATGGCTCCACGAAGTATTGTATTGGTCGAAAACATTATAAATAACAGTAGGAAATCATGATGCAAAATGGATGTATCAGGCCACAGTCTCTTCCATGAGGAGCGGCGAGCGCGCCTGCACAAAGGAAGGGAAGGGCAACTGCATGGGAAGAAGGGTTGCCATGATGTGGAATGTGCGGCTTAGCCCGCAGATTAGTTGCAGAGTTAAGGTTTGATCGATGATGGGCCAACGAGCTCACCGTGCTCATTGGCAAGGGACTTGAGGCCCTGACAGTACTTGGAGATGGAGAGGCCCCCCTGCACCAAGTTCCGAAACTCGGCGCTGAGGATCACGATGCGCCCCGCTTGGTTGTAGCGAAAGAGAAGATGAAGTTGCATCATGACGTCGAAGGCGGTGCTTGACGGGGAAGCTGCCATGTCCATCATCTCATCGCCCACGACCCCATAGAACCAAAGGGCTATGGTAAGGTCGTCGTTGCACCAAACGGTGCTTTCATGGAGCGGCTCGGCGGCCTCGTCGAGATGATGCTGCATGTTGTGTTTGCAACAGATGAATTAAAAGAGTTAACGCCACTTTGGTGCGCGATTGATGATGGTAGGCCCGCAACGGAGGACAAGCCGACGTAGGGCGAGGCGAGGCGTGGGAGCATGGTGCCGCCAGGGCCCGCGAGGTTGACGCACGGGACGGGGATGCTACCCGCGAGGCGAAGGGAGGTCGCTGGAGGGGCCGCGGGAGGCGCGGAGGGCGTGTCGAGGTGGAGATCGTGGGCCACCGTGGTCGAGGAAGAAGGGGAGGCCTCGGGAACAGGCTCCTTGCCGCGGGCGACGTCGGACGCGAGCCGAGCTGGGGGAGCCGCGGTGACCGCGGCAGGGGAGGGAATGGCCGTGACAAAAGCGGGGATGGTTGCGATATGGGCAGCAAGGGCCACGGGGACCGCGAACTGCGGGAAGAGGGCGCACGGGTGCCGCCGCTGAGTCGAAGTCGACAGAACGGGACGACGCAGTAGGCGGTTCATGGTGGAAGCGAAGAAGGTGGATCGGCAAGCGTGTGATAGCAAGTTGGATTGTATAACTCTCACACATTGTATTACATGGCCTCGATGGCCTTATATAGGGTAGATCAATAGAGTACGTAGAGGTGGGGTGAGAGGTCACATTGGCACGCCTGCCATGCAAATCGTGCGAGCGCACGTCATGTGCGAGAGAGGCATGGGCCGCTGGGCTCAGCAATAGACCCAGCAAGGTGGTTCAGCTACCTGGTAGCTAATGCGTGTGTGCGCTCGAACAATATTATGAGGAGGGAGTATATCCCCCCCCCCACCCCCCCCCCTCTCCAAAAAAAGAAACGTATTGTATAATTAACTACACTAGCTAAGTGTCCATGCGTTGCCACGGACTAACAAATATATATATATACAAAGAGAAAATTCATGTGACATGAGAGTCAAAGGTCATTTTTATGGGATGATATCTCATGGTCATGATCTAGTAGGTACATACATCTCGTCATTGTCTTTCTTCCACACTCCATGTCTGAGCTACCACGCGACACTCGACTTCCTTCTCCCACCATGCATGCTTTTATCTCCTATTTATCCTACCTCTACCTTGCACGACAGTACCAAGTTTCTTGTCCAACTATCATAATCTTCTCCGGTAGGGCACCCCCTTAGATTATTACTGACTTGTACATGTTGCAAATAAGATCAACGAAAATGGATACTAAATTTCTGATGAGAAATGAGAATTCAGGGCAATATCTTCCCAAGAAAATAATAATTCCAAGACAATCTTTTTATACCTTCTGTCAACATTGGGACACACATTCCACGCAATAAGCATTGCAATGATGTTGATACTTGATTAATTGTCAATATATGTCTATAGTAAAGATAACTTTACTCAAAACATGTTTTTCTAAGAAGGAAGGATAATTCATATTAGAAAAAAAAAGGTTTGGGTTCATCCCACCAATGTTTCTCTTGTGCAACTCATCTCCGCACCTGCTCACGAGATTGGCGTGTCTCGAGCACACCACTCCCACACACCCTCACAAGAGCGGCACAACCAATCTCTAAGTGCCACTGACACACATGCATGGAGCGCTCACTCCAAGCCTGACTATACACATTCCCACAGTAGCCGAATTCAAAGAGAATCAATGGGGCATCATCCACTGCTTTCTCAAGGTCCTATTCATCATGAAATCATAGACCAAGATATTCCTCCCATCCATTTTTTAGGGAAAGGATTTTTCTCGATGTTCCTCTCATCTTCATGGTAGTAATAACCTAAAAACGCCACCAGTCAACTCCGAAGAACATGCAACATTGTGAGAGTCAAAGTCATGGTCAGTCAACTCCGTCAAGAATTTCAAATTATGTGCTATCCAATACGTACTTGTTGCCGATGGAACAACCACATGGATAGCTCCTACAATCTTCATGCAGGTTGCACAAAATTACGCCATAGGAGGTTTCAAACCTTCAATGGGCCACCCTTGGCCATCCAGCCGGTGGTTTTCCATCCTTCCTTACGCCTGACGTCTTGTGGAACCAGGCGCATCCTAGATCCACCACCTTCCATTCAGGTCGCCACACAGAGGGGAAAAATAGAGTAGGCGGTGGCGCGGAGGAGGAGGCGGTGGTTTTCTATGTCACTGGTGTTTGTGTAGTTGTGCGTTGGAACTTCACAACATGGGGAGGACGAGGACATGGGAGAGCAGATTGTCGATGGTGGCATGGGAAAAAGAATGCGGTCTGGGGAGGGGGTCGCTGGCTAGAACTTTGGAAAGGAAGGAAACCTGATTGTGTTTCCCTTTATTTTGTATATGGAAGTTATCGTATGGTTCATGTATGGCAACAAGTCCTATAAAAGAGAACCAAGGATTGATTGATGATTGTGTTTTATTTCATATGGAAAACCGATCTGTCGGGGCTACATGTAAGTGCATTGTGACTAAGGAAGGATCAATAGATTGAATTAGATTAGAAAAAAACCAGCAGGAGGGTGGAGTTATTAATTAAGAAAAAAGTCAGTAGTGGGAGGTGGGATGAAATAAAACCGAACGAAAAAAAGTCAGTAGTGGGAGGTGGTAGTCTCCGCCGGCCAATTTTCGTCCCACCTCCACTGATTTTTTTTCGTCCTAAAAAAATCTATGAAATTTCGTAGGTTAACCAGGGACAACTCCCACCTCCCAGGTTTTTTTCCGTCTCACCTTCCATGATATTTTTTTGTACCTCGCCCCACCTCACACTGAGCCGCCAAGAACCGCAGAAACCGCCTACCTTAGCCAAATCAACAAATCTCTCTCATTAATGCAATTTTCTTTAGGAAACAAATAATAGATTCTTTACTACCTTAGCCAAATCAACAGATCTCTTTCATTAATGCAATTTCCTTTAGCAAACAAATAATAGATTCTTTCCTACCTTAGCCAAATCAACGGATCTCTCCCATTAATGCAATTTGCTTTAGGAAACAAATAATAGATTCTTTCCTACCTTAGCCAAATCAACGGATCTCTCTCATTAATGCAATTTAATTTAGGAAATAAATAATAGATTCTTTCCTACCTTAGCCAAATCAACGGATCTCTTTCTTTAATGCAATTTGCTTTAGCAAACAAATAATAGATTCTTTCCTACCTTAGCCAAGTCAACGGATCTCTCCCATTAATGCAATTTGCTTTAGGAAACAAATAATAGATTCTTACCTACCTTAGCCAAATCAACGGATCTCTTTCATTAATGCAATTTTTCTTTAGGAAACAAAGAATAGATTCTTTCCTACCTTAGCCAAATCAACGGATCTCTTCCATTAATGCAATTTGCTTTAGCAAACAAATAATAGATTCTTTCCTACCTTAGCCAAATCAACGGATCTCTCCCCGGTTCGCTGGGCGCGTTTCGGTGGGTGGGCGTGGGGGTGGGGGTCATTTGATGGAAAAAACCGGTTGAAAATAAACCGGTAGAAAGTGGGGGGACTATTCAACCAATTCGTCCATTAGGAGTAGAGATTAACGATTTAGTGATATTCATGGGTCGAGTGTCAGTATGCTCTTGCTATCCAGGCTAGCCGCACAATAACTTGTATGTTTCTGTTAAAAAAACTTGTATGTTTTTGTTAAAAAAACTTGTATGTTAAAGTACACACTTGTTGACAAGTTTTGGAAGGCTAAAAAAGGCCTACTATTAACATTGTATATAGATTACACGATTGAGCATTCAGGTGGCACGCTGAATGGGGATTCAAGTATTCTCCTCTCTCTGTAAATAAATATAAAAATGTTTAGATTACTATTTTAATGATCTAAACGATTCTATAAAAGTTTACAGAGGGAGTACCCGTTTATTTGACTGATGGAGAAAATGCAGGCCGTTGAATTAAGTCAAGAAGCGCCTAATCATGCAAGGAGAAACGTTTTTCTTTTGTGTGTGTGGGTGGGTGGGTGATAAGAAACTTAACAAGCAAGCAAACCAGAAGTCGCCGATCCAAATTTTAGAGCCCTCCCTCTATTCGTGCTTGATAATTTTGGACTAAATTAGCAATCTGGCTGCAAGTTGAACAATACTAACCTACATACATCATGTCATGTATAAAATAACTCGAACCGACGACGACATCCATCGATCGGCAAAAAACAGAAGTTTTGAGCTTTCCAGTTTCTACTGTACGAGGAGCAGAACGGAATTAGCTGGTTTGGTTCAGAATTGCAGTAGGCCAGCGGCGGAATACGCTGCCGGCGGCGAGCTGCGCGGGGGGCTGTAGCAGTAGTACTGCGCGGCGGCGCCGGGCGTTGCGTGGTTGTGGACGCCGTCGTAGGTGGTGACGACGTAGCGGGGGTCGTCGCGGTCCCTCTCCACGCGCTTCTTGACGCCGCAGCCCTCCGCCGAGCACCGGTAGTAGTTCCTCGGGTTCGGGCTGTTCTTCACCGCCTTCTTCCCGTACTTCCTCCACTTGAACCCGTCGTCCAAGATTTCCACCTCTGACCTCGTCCTGAACCCGATCCTCCCTGAGCTCACCCTCGCACTGATCTTGATCTTCTTCTCGCCGCGATGTTCGTCATCCCCGGCTCCGGCGAAGGAGATCTGTGCCGTCGGCGTCGGCAGCGAGTGCTCGAACTGATCGAAAGGGTGGTGCTGGTGATCGTCGTGGAGGTGGAGCTGAGCCGCGTAATCACTGTCGTCGATGACGGCGCGGGGGGGGGGGGGGGGGGGGGGGGGGCGGCGGTGCGTAGTAATCGGCCAGGAAAGGGGAGGAGTAGGCGTAGGCGGAGCTGAATACACATTCAGGGTTCAGTCCCAACGAAGCCGCCATTACTGTACTAGCTATACTTGTTACACCACTAGCTAACTACTCGTTGGTCGCCAGTTGCATGTGTAGATTGGCTTGTGCCTGAATAAATATTGTGTCGTGCAAGCTTTGCCATTTATACACCCGGTTCTACGGCCAAGCATGCTTCCAGGATGTTTCCCAAAGCTGATCCGAAGGTTCTCAGATGCGTCGCTTGTCGATTTCATTGGACTGTTTTGCTTTGAGAGATATGTCACATGTCAATTCTACCATGATTTGATGTGACACCACATTAAACTGCACTTGGCAGGCGTCTAATAGCAGCTTGAGCGTATAATTTTGTTTCGAAAAGATATACTAATTAAATAAGCGGGACTGATTCGCGGTTCAGTGTTCTTTCGGTCATTTTCAGCGCTTGTGATGGCTTGTGCAAATGCTATTTTACCACTTTCCCCCTTCTCTCGTCCTATAACCCCTTATATCATTTCTAGCCGATTCCCTAAAATGCGTTAAAGAAGAATAAATTTGGTTTTTCCTCCTCTAAACATTTTTTTAGATGAAAGACATTTGCAAGCTTTATAGATAAAGCCAAAAAAAAGAAGATAAAGCCAACCGATAAGGAACCAAGATTCATGAAGTTAACCTTAACAATTCAACGCCCCTAAACAAATAAACAGACATAACCAAGTTTAGACAAGTTGACGCAGTAGCACAAGTAAATAGACACACAGGCCCCTGCCTACCGCTAAGACAAAAGCCACCAAGCCTAGGAGGTCGAAGCATGATCAGTGCGGTAGATAGAGATCGCCAACGCCCTAACACGAGTGATCGGCAACTCCGTGGCCTTCATGTCCTGCTCTCTAGTCAATGATTTCCATAGATGTAGCATAGAAAAAAGTTTGAATAACGCCAGCAGGCTTGGTAGGGAAAATATGCTCGATAGTAAAATAAAATCTAGTGATCCACAACACCCGGCACATAGCCGAAAACCCAAACCAGAAAATACATTTAACTTGCCCGGTTCCCAGCCAAAACCCTCAACTCATGGAAAGGGAAAGGAGCCTGAAGGAAATATGCCCTAGAGGCAATAATAAAGTTATTATTTATTTCCTTATATCATGATAAATGTTTATTATTCATGCTAGAATTGTATTAACCGGAAACATAATACATGTGTGAATACATAGACAAACAGTATGTCACTATTATGCCTCTACTTGACTAGCTCGTTGAATCAAAGATGGTTAAGTTTTCTAGCCATAGACATGAGTTGTCATTTGATTAACGGGATCACATCATTAGAGAATGATGTGATTGACTTGACTCATTCCGTTAGCATTGCACTTGATCGTTTAGTTTGTTACTATTGCTTTCTTCATGACTTATACATGTTCCTATGACTATGAGATTATACAACTCCCGTTTACCGGAGGAACACTTTGTGTGCTACCAAACGTCACAACGTAACTGGGTGATTATAAAGGTGCTCTACAGGTGTCTCCGAAGGTACTTTTTGGGTTGGCGTATTTCGAGATTAGGATTTGTCACTCTGATTGTCGGAGAGGTATCTCTGGGCCCACTCGGTAATGCACATCACTATAAGCCTTGCAAGCATTGCAACTAATGAGTTAGTTGCGGGATGATGTGTTACGGAACGAGTAAAGAGACTTGCCGGTAACGAGATTGAACTAGGTATTGAGATACCGACGATCGAATCTCGGGCAAGTAACATACCGATGACAAAGGGAACAACGTATGTTGTTATGCGGTTTGACCGATAAAGATCTTCGTAGAATATGTAGGAGCCAATATGAGCATCCAGGTTCCGCTATTGGTTATTGACCGGAGACGTGTCTCGGTCATGTCTACATAGTTCTCGAAGCCGTAGGGTCCGCACGCTTAAAGTTCGATGATGGTTGTATTATGAGTTTATATGTTTTGATGTACCGAAGGAGTTCGGAGTCCCGGATGAGATCGGGGACATGACGAGGAGTCTCGAAATGGTCGAGACGTAAAGATCGATATATTGGACGACTATATTCGGACATCGGAAAGGTTCCGAGTGATTCGGGTATTTTCAGGAGTACCGGGGAGTTACGGGAATTCGTATTGGGCCTTAATGGGCCATACGGGAAAGGAGAGAAAGGCCTCAAAGGGTGGCCGCACCCCTCCCCATGGGCTGGTCCGAATTGGACTAGGGAGGGGGGCGCCCCTTCCTTCCTTCTCCTTTTCCCTTCCCTTTCCTTCCCTCCTACTCCTACTACTTGGAAGGGCTCCTAGTTCTACTAGGAAAGGGGGAATCCTACTCCCGGTGGGAGTAGGACTCCCCTAGGGCGCGCCATAGAGAGGGCCGGCCCTCCCCCTCCTCCACTCCTTTATATACGGGGCAGGGGGCACCCCAAAGACACAACAATTGATCTCTTGATCTCTTAGCCGTGTGCGGTGCCCCCTCCACCATAATCCACCTCGATCATATCGTAGCGGTGCTTAGGCGAAGCCCTGCGTCGGTAGAACATCATCATCGTCACCACGCCGTCGTGCTGACGAAACTCTCCCTCAACACTCGGCTGGATCGGAGTTCGAGGGACGTCATCGAGTTGAACGTGTGCAGAACTCGGAGGTGTCGTGCGTTCGGTACTTGATCGGTCGGATCGTGAAGACGTACGACTACATCAACCGCGTTGTGCTAACGCTTCCGCTTTCGGTCTACGAGGGTACGTGGACAACACTCTCCCCTATCGTTGCTATGCATCACCATGATCTTGCGTGTGCGTAGGAAATTTTTGAAATTACTACGTTCCCCAACAGTGGCATCCGAGCCAGGTTTTATGCGTTGATGTAATATGCACGAGTAGAACACAAGTGAGTTGTGGGCGATATAAGCCATACTGCTTACCAGCATGTCACACTTTGGTTCGGCGGTATTGTTGGATGAAGCGGCCCGGACCGACATTACGCGTACGCTTACGCGAAACTGGTTTTACCGCCGTGCTATGCACACAGGTGACTAGCGGGTGTCAGTTTCTCCAACTTTAGTTGAACCAAGTGTGGCTACGCCCGGTCCTTGAGAAGGTTAAAACAACACTAACTTGACAAACTATCGTTGTGGTTTTGATGTGTAGGTAAGAACGGTTCTTGCTCAGCCCGTAGCAGCCACATAAAACTTGCAACAACAAAGTAGAGGACGTCTAACTTGTTTTTGTAGGACATGTTGTGATGTGATATGGTCAAGACGTGATGAGATATAAGTTGTTGTATAAGATGATCATGTTTTGTTGAAGTTATCGGCAATTGGCAGAAGCCTTATGGTTGTCTCTTTATTGCATAAGATGCAAGAGCCAAATAATTGCTTTACTTTATCGCTATGCGATAGCAATAGTTGCAAGAGCAATAGTTGGCGAGACGACCATGAGACGACACATTGATATAGATCAAGATGATGGAGATCGTGGTGTCATGCCGGTGACGATGGAAATCATGACGATGCTTTGGAGATGGAGATCAAAGGCACAAGATGATGATGGCCATATCATGTCACATATTTTGATTGCATGTGATGTTTATGTTTTATACATCTTATTTTGCTTAGTTCGACGGTAGCTTTATAAGATGATCTCTCACTAATTATCAAGGTACAAGTGTTCTCCCTGAGTATGCACCATTGCGAAAGTTCTTCGTGCTGAGACACCACGTGATGATCGGGTGTGATAGGCTCTACGTTCAAACACAACGGGTGCAAAACAGTTGCACACGCGGAATACTCAGGTTAAACTTGACGAGCCTAGCATATAACAGATATGGCCTCGGAACACTGAGACCGAAAGGTCGAGCGTGAATCATATAGTAGATATGATCAACATAGTGATGTTCACCATTGAAACTACTCCATCTCACGTGATGATCGGACATGGTTTAGTTGATATGGATCACGTGATCACTTAGGGGATTAGAGGGATGTCTATCTAAGTGGGAGTTCTTAAGTAATATGATTAATTGAACTTAAATTTATCATGAACTCAGTCCTGGTAGTATTAGCATATCTATGTTGTAGATCAATAGCTCGCGTTTAGCTCCCCTGTTTTATTTTTGATATGTTCCTAGAGAAAACTAAGTTGAAAGATGTTAGTACCAATGATGCGGATTGGATCCGTGATCTGAGGTTTATCCTCATTGCTGCACAGAAGAATTATGTCCTTGATGCACCGCTAGGTGACAAATCGATTGCAGGAGCAGATGCAGATGTTATGAAAATTTGGCTAGCTCAATATGATGACTACTTGATAGTTTAGTGCACCATGCTTAAATGGCTTAGAATCGGGACTTCAAAGACGTTTTGAATGGCATGGACCATATGAGATGTTCCAGGAGTTGAAGTTAATATTTCAAGCAAATACCCGAGTTGAGAGATATGAAGTCTCCAACAAGTTCTATAGCTAAAATATGGAGGAGAATAGCTCAAGCAATGAGCATGTGCTCAGATTGTCTGGGTACTACAATCGCTTGAATCAAGTGGGAGTTAATCTTCCAGATAAAATAGTGATTGACAGAATTCTCTAGTCACCATCACCAAGTTAGTAGAACTTCGTGATGAACTATAGTATGCAAGGGATGACGTAAATGATTGCCGAGCTTTTCATGATGATGAAATCGATGAAGGTAGAAATCAAGAAAGAGCATCAAGTGTTGATGATTAACAAGACCACTAGTTTCAAGAAAAGGGAAAGGGAAAGAAGGGGAACTTCAAGAAGAATGGCAAGCAAGTTGCTGCTCAAGTGAAGAAGCCCAAGTCTAGTCCTAAGCCTGATACTAAGTGCTTCTACTGCAAAGGGGCTGGTCACTGGAAGCGGAACTGCCCCAAGTATTTGGCGGATAAGAAGGATGGCAAAGTGAACAAAGGTATATTTGATATACAGATTATTGATGTGTATTTTACTAGTGTTCGTAGCAACCCCTCGGTATTTGATACTGGTTCAGTTGCTAAGAGTAGTAACTCAAAACGGGAGTTGCAGAATGAACAAAGACTAGTTAAGGGTGAAGTGATGATGTGTGTTGGAAGTGGTTCCAAGATTGATATGATCATCACCGCACACTCCCTATACTTTCGGGATTAGTGTTGAACCTAAATAAGTGTTATTTGGTGTTTGCGTTGAGCATGAATATGATTTGATCATGTTTATTGCAATATGGTTATTCATTTAAGTAAGAGAATAAATTGTTGTTCTGTTTACATGAATAAAACCTTATATGGTTACACACTCAATGAAAATGGTTCGTTGGATCTCGATCATAGTGATACACATATTCATAATATTGAAACCAAAAGATGCAAAGTTAATAATGATAGTGCAACTTATTTGTGTCACTTCCGTTTAGGTCATATTGGTGTAAAGCGCATGAAGAAACTCCATGCTGATGGACTTTTGGAATCACTTGATGCTTGCGAACCATGCCTCATGGGCAAGATGACTAAGACTCCGTTCTCCGGAACAATGGAGCGAGCAATTGACTTATTGGAAATAATACATACTGGTGTATGCGGTCCGATGAGTGTTGAGGCTCGCGGCGGATATCATTATTTTCTGACCTTCACAGATAATTTGAGCAGATATGGGTATATCTACTTGATGAAACACAAGTCTGAAACATTTGAAAAGTTCAAAGTATTTCAGAGTAAAGTGGAGAATCATCGTAACAAGAAAATAAAAGTTTCTACGATATGATCGCATAAGTAAAATATTTGAGTTAACGAGTTTGGCCTTCAGTTAAAACAATGTGAAATAGTTTCACTACTCACGCCACCTGGAACACCACAGTGTAATGGTGTGTCCGAACGTCATAACCGTACTTTATTAGATATGGTGCGATCTATGATGTCTCTTACCGATCTACCACTATCGTTTTGGGGTTATGCATTAGAGACAGCTGCATTCACTTTAAATAGGGCACCATCTAAATCCGTTGAGACGACACCATATGAACTATGGTTTGGCAAGAAACCTAAGCTATCGTTTCTTAAAGTTTGAGGTTGCAATCCTTATGTAAAAAAGTTTCAACCTGATAAGATCAAACCCAAATCGGAGAAGTGCGTCTTCATAGGATACCCAAAAGAAAATGTTGGGTACACCTTCTATCACAAATCCGAAGGCAAGATATTCGTTGCTGAGAATGGATCCTTTCTAGAGGAGTTTCTCTCGAAAGAAGTGAGTGGGAGGAAAGTAGAACTTGATGACGTAACTGTACCTGCTCCCTTATTGGAAAGTAGTTCATCACAGAAATCTGTTCCTGTGACTACTACACCAATTAGTGAGGAAGCTAATGATGATGATCATGTAACTTCAGATCAAGTTGCTACCAAACCTCGTAGGTAAACCAGAGTGAGATCCGCACCAGAGTGGTACGGTAATCCTGTTCTGGAGGTCATGTTACTTGACCATGACGAGCCTACGAACTATGAGGAAGCGATGATGAGCCCAGATTCCGCGAAATGGCTTGAGGCCATGAAATCTGAGATGAGATCCATGTATGAGAACAAAGTATGGACTTTGATTGACTTGCCCATTGATCGGCGAGCCATTGAGATTAAATGGATCTTCAAGAGGAAGACGGACGCTGATAGTAGTGTTACTATCTACAAAGCTAGAATTGTCGCAAAAAGGTTTTCGACAAGTTCAAGGTGTTGACTACGATGAGAGTTTCTCACTCGTATCTATGCTTAAGTCTGTCCGAATCATGTTAGCAATTGCCGCATTTTATGAAATCTGGCAAATGGATAAACAAAACTGCATTCCTTAATGGATTTATTAAAGAAGAGTTGTATATGATGCAACCAGAAGGTTTTGTCAATCCTAAAGGTACTAACAAAATATGCAAGCTCCAGCGATCCATCTATGGACTGGTGCAAGCATCTCGGAGTTGGAATATACGCTTTGATAAGTTGATCAAAGCATATAGTTTTATACAGACTTGCGGTGAAGCCTGTATTTACAAGAAAGTGAGTGGGAGCACTACAACATTTCTGATAAGTATATGTGAATGACATATTGTTGATCAGAGATAATGTAGAATTATTCTGCAAAGCATAAAGGAATGTTTGAAAGGAGTTTTTCAAAGAAAGACCTCGGTGAAGCTGCTTACATATTGAGCATCAAGATCTATAGAGATAGATCAAGACGCTTGATAAGTTTTTCAATGAGTACATACCTTGACAAGATTTTGAAGTAGTTCAAAATGGAACAGTCAAAGAAGGAGTTCTTGCCTGTGTTACAAGGTGTGAAGTTGAGTAAGACTCAAAACCCGACCACGGCAGAAGATAGAGAGAGAATGAAAGTCATTCCCTATGCCTCAGCCATAGGTTCTATAAAGTATGCCATGCTGTGTACCAGACCTATTGTATACCCTGCCCTGAGTTTGGCAAGGGAGTACAATAGTGATCTAGGAGTAGATCACTGGACATTGGTCAAAATTATCCTTAGTGGAATAAGGATATGTTTCTCGATTATGGAGGTGACAAAAGGTTCGTCGTAAAGGGTTACGTCGATGCAAGTTTTGACACTGATCCAGATGACTCAAAGTCTCAATCTGGATACATATTGAAAGTGGGAGCAATTAGCTAGAGTAGCTCCGTGCAGAGCATTGTTGACATAGAAATTTGCAAAATACATACGGATCTGAATGTAGCAGACCCGTTGACTAAACTTCCCTCACAAGCAAAACATGATCACACCTTAGTACTCTTTGGGTATTAATCACATAGCGATGTGAACTAGATTATTGACTCTAGTAAACCCTTTGGGTGTTGGTCACATGACGATGTGAACTATGGGTGTTAATCACATGGTGATGTGAACTATTGATGTTAAATCACATGGCGATGTGAACTAGATTATTGACTCTAGTGCAAGTGGGAGACTGAAGGAAATATGCCCTAGAGGCAATAATAAAGTTATTATTTATTTCCTTATATCATGATAAATGTTTATTATTCATGCTAGAATTGTATTAACCGGAAACATAATACATGTGTGAATACATAGACAAACAGTATGTCACTAGTATGCCTCTACTTGACTAGCTCGTTGAATCAAAGATGGTTAAGTTTCCTAGCCATAGACATGAGTTGTCATTTGATTAACGGGATCACATCATTAGAGAATGATGTGATTGACTTGACCCATTCCGTTAGCATAGCACTTGATCGTTTAGTTTGTTGCTATTGCTTTGTTCATGACTTATACATGTTCCTATGACTATGAGATTATGCAACTCCCGTTTACCGGAGGAACACTTTGTGTGCTACCAAACGTCACAACGTAACTGGGTGATTATAAAGGTGCTCTACAGGTGTCTCCGAAGGTACTTGTTGGGTTGGCGTATTTCGAGATTAGGATTTGTCACTCCAATTGTCGGAGAGGTATCTCTGGGCCCACTCGGTAATGCACGTCACTATAAGCCTTGCAAGCATTGCAACGAATGAGTTAGCGGGATGATGTGTTACGGGACGAGTAAAGAGACTTGCCGGTAACGAGATTGCACTAGGTATTGAGATACCGACGATTGAATCTCAGACAAGTAACATACCGATGACAAAGGGAACAACGTATGTTGTTATGCGGTTTGACCGATAAAGATCTTCGTAAAATATGTAGGAGCCAATATGAGCATCCAGGTTCCACTATTGGTTATTGACCGGAGACGTGTCTCGGTCATGTCTACATAGTTCTCGAACCCGTATGGTCCGCACGCTTAAAGTTCAATGACGGTTATATTATGAGTTTATGTGTTTTTATGTACCGAAGGAGTTCGGAGTCCCGGATGAGATTGGGGACATGACGAGGAGTCTCGAAATGGTCGAGACGTAAATATCGGTATATTGGACGGCTATATTCGAACAACAGAAAGGTTCCGAGTGATTCGGGTATTTTCGGGAGTACCCGGGAGTTACGGGAATTCGTATTGGGCCTTAATGGGCCATACAGGAAAGGAGAGAAAGGCCTCAAAGGGTGGCCGCACCCCTCCCCATGGGCTGGTCCGAACTGGACTAGGGAGGGGGCGGCGCCCCCTTCCTTCCTTATCCTTTTCCCTTCCCTTTCCTTCCCTCCTACTCCTACTACTTGGAAGGGCTCCTAGTTCTACTAGGAAAGGGGGAATCCTACTCCCGGTGGGAGTAGGACTCCCCTAGGGCGCGCCATAGAGAGGGCCGGCCCTCCCCCTCCTCCACTCCTTTATATACAGGGGCAGGGGGCACCCCAAAGACACAACAATTGATCTCTTGATCTCTTAGCCGTGTGCGGTGCCCCCCTCCACCATAATACACCTCGATCATATCGTAGCGGTGCTTAGGCGAAGCCCTGTGTTGGTAAAACATCATCATCGTCACCATGCCGTCGTGCTGATGAAACTCTCCCTCAACACTCGGCTGGATCGGAGTTCGAGGGACGTCATCGAGTTGAACGTGTGCAGAACTCGGAGGTGCCGTGCGTTCGGTACTTGATCGGTTGGATCGTGAAGACGTACGACTACATCAACCGCGTTGTGCTAACGCTTCCGCTTTCGGTCTACGCGGGTACGTGGACAACACTCTCCCCTCTCGTTGCTATGCATCACCATGATCTTGTGTGTGCGTAGGAAATTTTTGAAATTACTACGTTCCCCAACCGAGCCCACTAAACATTAAGAACAGAACGAATGCAACACCAAAAAATGGAAGCAAGGTCACAAAAAATGATCAGTATCCTCAAGGCGGCCATAGAGAGCCCAACGATCAGGGCCTAGGTCGTGCCTCTTTTTAAATTGATCAGCCACCGGCAACTTGCCCCTAATGGCCTGCCACATGAAGATTTTCACCTTAAGAGGAATTTTAGCAGCACAAATGGCCCAATATCTGGAGGTAGGAGTTCCTAGGATAAGCATAGGATATAACGATTTAGCAGAGAACTTCCCAGAAGACGAATGGGGCTAGATCGTTGTTTCCTTATACTCCGAGAGCACAAGGATACCCGCAGCAAGCTGATGCCAGTTAGCCAACTCTTCAGGAGAAGAGGAGACGGAAACCCATATCCCAACCAGGCTGGGAAAGCTCCAAGATGGAGACCTCAGGGTTGTCGCAATAGGAGAATAAGACAGGAAAGGAGACCGCAAGTGGGCCATCGCCACACCACTAGTCAAGCCAGAACCTAGTAGAAGCCCCATCACCCACACAAACTTAACCAAGGACCTAATATCATCCCTAATCTTAACCAGCTGCCTCCGGTACTATGACCCCGACACTACAAAATTTCGTCTATTTAGCGACAAAACCCTGGAGATGAAACAAGAAACGTCGTCTAAAATCATTTTCTGTGACAATCCATCGTCACGAGGTGTTTTCCTCGCGGGGCAGCACCCTAGCCAACTTCAGTGATGTTCTGGCCTGCAATTCTGCGACGCTTTTGGGCGTCACTAGGCATGTCCATTTTCCTGGACGATTTGTTGTTGGGGAACACAGTATTTCAAAAAATTTCCTATGAACACGCAAGATCTATCTAGGAGATGCATAGAAACAAGACGGGAGAGTGTGTCCACGTACCCTCGTAGACCGAAAGCGGAAGAATTTAGTAACGCGGTTGATGTAGTCGAACGTCTTCAGATCCAACCGATCCAAGTACCTGAACGTATGGCACCTTCGTGTTCATCACACGTTCAGCACGATGATGTCCCTCGAGCTCTTGATCCAGTTGAGGACGAGGGAGAGTTCCGTCAGCACGACGGCGTGGTGACGGTGTTGATGATGTGATCCGCGCAGGGATTCGCCTAAGCACTACAACAATATGACAGAGGTGGTAAACTGTGGAGGGGGCACCACACATGGCTAAGATAATTGATCTTCTGTGTTCTAGGGTGCCCCTGCCTCCGTATATAAAGGAGGAGAGGGGGAGGCCGGCCGGCCCCTGTAGGGCACGCCGGGAAAGAGGGGTCCTACTAGGACTCGTCCTAGTAGGATTCCATTTGGTGGAAGGGGGAAGAAGGAAGGGAGAGGAAGAGGGAGAGGGAAAGGGGGCCGCGCCCCCTCCCCTAGTCCTATTCGGACTCCCCATGGGGGGGCCACCTGCTTGTGGCCTGCCCTCTCTCTCCCCTAAGGCCCATGTTGGCCCATTACTTCCCCGGGGGGTTCCAGTAACCCCTCCGGCACTCCCTTTTTACCCGGTACCTCTCGGGAATCTTTCGGTGTCCGAATAACATCGTCCAATATATCATTATTTATGTCTCAACCATTAGACTCCCCATCGTGTCCGTGATCTCATCCTGGATTCCGAACAAACTTCGGTCATCAAAAACACATAACTCATAATACAAATCGTCGTCGAACGTTAAGCGTGCGGACCCTACGGGTTTGAGAACTATGTAGACATGACCGAGACACATCTCCGGTCAATAACTAATAGCAGAACCTGGATGCTTATATTGACTCCTACATATTCTACGAAGATCTTTATTGGTCAAACCGCATAACAACATATGTTATTCCCTTTGTCATCGGTATGTTACTTGCCCGAGATTCGATCGTCGGTATCTTCATACCTAGTTTAATCTCATTACTGGCAAGTCTCTTTACTTGTTCCGTAATGCATCATCCCGTAACTAACTCATTAGTCACATTGCTTGCAAGGCTCATAGTGATGTGCATTACCGAGAGGGCCAAGAGATACCTCTCCGATACACGGAGTGACAAATCCTAATCTTGATCTATGACAACTCAACAAACACCATCGGAGACACCTGTAGAGCATCTTTATAATCTTCCAGTTACATTGTGACATTTGATAGCACACAAGGTGTTCCTACGGTATTCGGGAGTTGCATAATCTCATAGTTAGAGGAACATGTATAAGTCATGATGAAAGCAATAGCAATAAAACTAAATGATCATTATGCTAAGCTAACAGATGGGTCTTGTCCATCACATCATTCTCTAATGATGTGATCCCGTTCATCAAATGACAACACATGTCTATGGTCAGGAAACTTAACCATCTCTGCTTAACGAGCTAGTCTTGTAGAGGCATACTAGGGACACTCTGTTTGTCTATGTATTCACACATGCACTAAGTTTTTGGTTAATACAATTCTAGCATGAATAATAAACATTTATCATGATATAAGGAAATATAAATAACAACTTTATTATTGCCTCTAGGGCATATTTCCTTCATTTGTAGTGTTACACAAAATGTTTCATGTCACAAAAAATGTTAGGAGGGTTTAGTCGTGTCACAAACAATGTTAGGCGGGTTTAGAAAAACGGATAACAAAATGGATTGTTGGTGTTCAGATCATAGTACCTTATATATTCTACTACGACAGAGTTTATAACATAATAGAATCAAATTTCCAGTGTTTAGGGTTGAGATGCTCGTATCAAAATCCATTGATTATTTCTTCATAGAACATACATGTTCATCATCATCACATCAGTACCAATAGTAGCATAAAACATGACATACTCCAGCCTGCCATCATGATTACAAATGCACCAACTAAATATCCGTAGCTAGGTAGCAGTCAACACATAGTAGGCAAAACACAACTGACGATACAAACATCCACCAGTTAATTAGTCCTGATAATGACAAAGGGCTAATACCTACTCCTCTCTTTTAGGATAAATTGAAAAGAACAAGAATGCCCCTGCATATCCATGGTGGATCATAGAGATCCACCGATCCCCAATTTCTGGTATGCACTCATTTAATATTTGTCATCATTCATCAATTTTCAGGCATCCATCCTGTCAGTTGAGTAGGTGCCTTTGAAATTGGTCTTCTGATGGCAGATAATTGTCATCACACTTGTCGCATCCATCGCTGCAGGCAGAACAACTCTTGGGAGTTTCCGTTGAAGAACAACATAGTAAGAAGTGTAGTTTATTTAAGATTGACTACTAGCACAATAGTAGTACAAAATCATACCATGCATTTTTTATGAATGTTGGTATTGCTCAACTTGTGGACTAGTGGCATGTATGGTGTAGTATGTGTACCAGCTCCGTAAGTGTCCATAAATGACTCAACATCGTTAACAAAGGAGACACGATAATTCTTCTCCTGTCAAGTAAGCTCAGAGCCAGCAGTGTAATAGGTCTCTTCTACTATATTCTGTATTTTTCTTTGAGATAGAAAATAGGTTGTAGGTTTTAATTAAAATGTTAAGTTAGGAGTGAATAACAAACATTTTAAGTTAACTTACTTAACAAATGTGTTTAAGAAACTCACACGGAGGAAAAATAGGAATCATGTCTATTTCCACCCAAATGTCTTGATCAAAATGAGGAAAGGTGCCTTGAAAGATGCCAATATCAAAGATTATAATCATACTCTCCTCAAATCCGCGAGCCTTGCATAATCCATTCCAATTAGTGCAACCAAAATAGGTGTGATCCATTTCATTGTAGATTCTAGCTTTAAAAACGAAACCATGTTTTGTCTTCAGGTAAACAGTACTTTCAGCAATGTCATCTCTGTCTTTGACATGCAGCTTCTCTAGAATAAAAGGCCTTGCATAGCAGGGGACGCACTAGTCGGATTGAGAAAAAAATATAGAAATTACACATTAATACAAAAAAACTTGAGACATGTTCGGTTAAGAAGGAAATATGTGCAAAAATTACCGTATAATATTTGTAGTCCTCTTTAAGCATTAGCGAGAAGTACCTATTGTCCTCTAGATGAGGACTGTCGCACATACCCCTGTTACCGGAAGAGTAGGGGCACTCGGGGATCCCATCGAGCTCATCTTCATCCGTTTGCTATGTTCATAGATGGAAGATTAAAAATCAACAAAAAAATCATAATGGTAATACGTGCGATCACACATTACCAACACTACGTTTGCTGCCTTGGCGAGATCGGTCCGTTCTATCTTGACCATGTTGGGTTTTCAATCAGGGGCGCCCACTTTTTATAAATTGAAGAAAATATGAATCACAAACTAATGAAGTCGGGTCATGTGTAAGAAAATTAAACATGCATATAGCAATCTTTATAGAAACATAAAAAATAAGTTCAGAAGCATCGGTTATAGCAATTTCATTGAAAGCAAATATATAACAAGATATATGAGTCGATGTGTTGTACGAAAAAAATTCAGCATGACCTTTGTTAGTAATTCGACATATTGAGTGCTAGAAATTTGGCAAAATGGAATTTAATCAACGTTTCTCGAAACATTGGCTCTCCTTTTAAACACCTGCATCATGAATAAGTAGTTCAAGCTTTTAGTTTTACATGTGCACTATCTAAAAACTACTATTAACTTTTTTAGTATAAATAATATGCTACGCCTAAAAATGTATGTATTCAATTTACATCTACAATAAACTATATCTACGGCCAAAAAAATCTACATCTAGTACTAACTTTTGCTAGTACAAGAACAACAAGAATCTACTAGGGGACGAAGTAGACGGGGAGGTTGATGACGACGGCAGCGGACGTCGGGGAGCGGTGGATGTTGGAGTCGGCCAAACGCGAGGGCGGCGGTGATGGTGGGGACATTCAAGGCGACAGCGGACGGCGATGACGTCCGACCCGGTGGCGGCGGACGACAAAGGCGATGGGGAGAATAAGGACGAGGGGGCGGCGCCGACCTGGTAGGCGCGGGAGGGCAAGTGTGACGGTGGTGACGTCCAAGGCTGCCATGACGTTAGCGATGGCGGCAACGGACGAGAGAGATGGGGAAAATAGATCTTTTGCCCCACTTTACTTCTCCATTAGATAATTTGTGCCCCCTAGACTGTCGGGTGGGGCCGGGGCCACTGGTCGGTGAAAAAATCCTGGGGCGAAGGACTTGGCCTGCATGTCGTTGGGCGTATGGTTCTATGGTCCAGTTGTCAGTGAACGAATTGGAGTTAAAATATAGCTAAAAAATCAGTGAATGGTTTTTTGTGTGTTTATGCATGTTTACTCCACTTCTTCACTCTATCATAATACTCTCATTGTTCAAACAATATATTTCATTTAGTCATGGAATGACTTTACATTCATACGATCGAAATTCAATGTTCAAACTAACAAACTCCAGCATCACTAGGTCTACCACTAGGTACTCCAGGGAGCCTTTCAACCATCCTCCACCCAGAGGTACATTGCATCATGAAGTATTGAGGTCTTGACCATAATTAACTCTCAAAACTCCGATGAAATTCACTCAACCAACCCCGTCTACCAGAGCGTAGCAAACTAAAATTTCATCAAAATCCCGGGCATTGGTGTCAAGAAAGTGGGGCTTTGCCAACCTCATGATACTACTTGCAAGCTCAACACTAACAATGTAATCTACTATCATGCATGGTGGAAAGGTGGTAACTAATGTAAAATAAAACATAGGTAAAACAATGATCAAAGTGACTTAGCTTCCTGCTGATCTTGAAACTGTAAGGACTCATAATAGCAAGCCTTGCACTCTAGATAGTCTAATGAAACAAACATTAACACAACATAAGAAATTCATCCTAATAATAATATAACAACAAGTAAAACTAGTAATAAAACAATCAAAGAAAACAAAGGCAAAAATAAAAGAAAACACCGAAGGAAAAGGTAAAGAAAAGATCAACTCGTACAATAGCAATCAATAACTCACATAATAGTACTAAATAAATATAAATAACTAATCAACAGAAAAGAAAAATACAATTTCATCAAAACAACCGAAACAAAATTAACTAAATTATTTACTAGCGAAAACAAACAATTTAATAGCTATCTACTAACACTAGTTATTAACTACACAAGAGTTAATACTAAACAGTAGCAAAAACGTATTTAATTAATTCTAAAAAATAGCTACTATTGTCTAACAGAAACATACTGCAACATGTTAAAAGTTGCAAAAAAATTAACTAAATCTAATTAAAATTCACTAAGTTATTAACTAATCAATTTTCTGTAGCAAACATTACTGTTTTTTGGTAAAAATCGAATTTAAATTATGCTAAAAATAATTAAACAAATCCTAGATAAACAATCTATCTAGTGACTAGGAACAAAAAGAATTAAATTAAAACCTATTTCTAAACTCAAGTTATTGCCAAATTAGTAATTTAAGTAATTCAAAATTTAAACTATTCAATCAAGAAAAGTTTTACATCTACAGAAACTCCATAATTTTCTTAACCTAATGCAAAAAGAATCAATCAAAAACACCAAAAGCTCTAGAAGTTATTCAATTTGTAAAAACAGAAACAATTCTGAAATCTAAAAAGAAAACAAAAAGAGAAAAAAAAACTAAGCATCGGCTAAAGGCGATGAGGCGCTCTGTGACTGGCTAGGAGGTGTGAGCGCCCAAAGTAAACTAGTGAACGGCCGAACCAAACAAGAAAACGTTTTGGGCAGTAAAAAAAGAAACCGTGATCTAATCTCAAGCGTCCATTTCAGATCTGAAGGTGGCGAGGGATTCCGGTGTTCACCGCGGCTGAGGGAGAACTCCGGCGATAGTAGTGACATTGTGGATTATGGCGATGGCGTTCTAGGGATCCCCCGGTGACGACGAGGTTGGTAGACGACGTGGACGATGACGGTGGAGCGTTTAGTGGCGGTGGTAGGGCTCGGGGAGGGGTGTAGGGAGTAGAGGGAGCTCGGGCGTGGCGGCTGCGGCTTCGGGCTTCGGCGAGGGATTACAGTGGTGATGGTGCATTTGAGGAGGGCGGTAAGGGGGAATCATCCGAGGGGAGAACAATCTTTACATGGGAGGCTTTCGTGGGAGAGAGGGCGCTCTGGATCGGCAAGAGATCAAGATCCGGCGAGAATCTTCGGCGAATGGTAAGGGAAGTGAGTCGGGGAGGAAGGTGAGCACTCGGGGCTTCGGGCGGTCGGGTGGGACCGGGTGGCAGAGAGAGCGAGAGGGGAGGGAAACGATTCGGATGACCGATTGTTTCGGGATTCGCTGCTGAGCGCGCGGCTGGCCCATTTGTGATGGGGAACGAAGCATGAAAAATCAAAGAAATTCCTACTAACACCCAAGATCTAATCTAGGAGATGCATAGCAATGAGAGGGGAGTGTGTCTACATACCCTTGTAGACCGAAAGCATTAGCGTTGTAACGTCATTGATGTAGTCGCACTCTTCACGATCCAATCGCGATCCGATCCGATCTAGTGCCGAACGGACGACGCCTCCGATATTACCACATGTTTAGCTCGATGGTGTCCTCTCTTTCTTGATCCAGCAACCATGGGAGAGGAGGTAGATGAGATCAGAACCAGCACAGAGGTATGGTGGTGGTGGCAGCAGCGGAATTTCGTCAGGGCTTCACCAAGCGCATACCGGAGGAGAGGTGGGAGAAGTTGGGAGCGACGGAGGGCAAGGGTGGGGGTGTTTGGCTGCCCTTCGATCATCGGTATCTCCAAACCTAGTTCAATCTTGTTACCAGCAAATCTCTTTACTCATTCCATAATACAAGATCCTATGACTAAACTCATTAGTCACATGAAGCTTCTTACGATGTTGTATTACCGAGAGACAAATCCTAGTCTTGATCCATGCAACCCAATAGACACCTTCGAAGATACATGTAGAGAACCTTTATGATCACCCAATTATGAAGTGATGTTTGTTAGCACACAAAGTATTCCTCCAGTGTCCGGGAGTGGCATGATCCTTGACATGAAGAAAGTTATAGCAAATAACTAAATGATCTAATACTAAACTGGTTGGGTCTGTCCATCACATCATTCTCCTAATGATGTGATCCCATTATTGAATGACAACTGATGTCTATGGTTAGAAAACCTTAACCATCTTTGATCAACAAGCTAGTCTAGCAGAGGCTTACTAGGGACACGATGTAGTTTATGTATTCACACATGCATTTAAGTTTCCGGTCGATACAATTCTAGCATGAATAATAAACATCTATCACGAATAGGAAATATGATAATAACAATTTATTATTGCCTCTAGGGAATATTTCCAATAGTTTGGAGAGTGGGTCGTGGCCGGGGGGGGGGAGACTTGGGTGGGCCGTGCACTACTGTTTCCAAATCAACAATTTTTTCCTATTTTAATTAAACAAAGAAGAAAAAGAAATAAAATAATAGAAAAATAAAATATTATATATACATATTATATATCGAAATGATCAGAATAAAATTTCCTAAAACATAAACTATTTTTGAGAGTCAAATAAAATACTTTATAAAAACATTTTTTTGAAAATTCAAATAAAATGAAAATTTGACCTTCAAAACTTTTGGGCATTATTTCTTCTGACATTTTTTGAAGGGTCATGTTAGCTCCTCTCGTACTTTTTGATCAAAGTATTTTGTTAGAGATTTTTGAATATAATTCAAATGCCATTTATAAGTGAAGTCAAAGCAACTTGAAAATTCAAATGCCACATTCAAATCAATCAAAATGCAGAGATGCTTAGCTATTTTTGTAAAACATTCCAAATTGCAAATTTGGGATGTTACAAACCTACCCACCTTAAGATGAATCTTGCCCTCAAGATTCGGGTTGGCTAGAAAATAGGTGTGGGTGATCTCGACGGAGGTCTTCCTCTCGTTCCCAGGTGGCTTCCTCCTCGGAGTGGTGGCTCCATAGAACCTTGCAAAACTTGATGATCTTGCTGCGGGTAACTCTGTTCGCAGTCTCGAGGATACTGACGGGCTTCTCCTCATAAGTCATATCACTGTCAAGTTGTATGGACTCTAGTGGTACTATGTCTCTCAAAGGAGTATCAGCCATCTCTGCATGGCATTTCTTCAACTGGGAAACTTGAAAGACATCGTGAACTCATGACAATTGTTCTGGCAATTCCAACTTGTATGCAACTTCTCCTCTATGTTCAAGAATTCTTTAAGGGCCTATAAATCTGGGTGCTAACTTCCCTTTAACACCAAACCTCTTGATTCAACGAACTGGGGACACACGGAGATATGCTCGATCTCCCACTTAGTATGTTACTTTCTTGCGTTTACTATTGGCATAACTCTTCTGTCTGGACTGAGCTATCTTGAGTGTGTCACGAATAAACTTGACCTTCTCTTCGAAATCACTGATCAGGTAAGGACCAAAAAGTTTCCGGTCACCAACACCGTCCCACATCAATGGTGTTCTGCACCTCCTTCTGTATAGAGCGTCGAAAGGGGGCATCTTCAAACTGGTCTTATAGCTGTTGTTATATGAAAACTCTATGTAGGGTAAATTGTCATCCCAGCTAGCTCCATAGTCTAGTGCACAAGCTCTCAACATGTCCTCCAGAATCTGATTGACTCTCTCGAATTAGTCCATCTGTCTGCAGATGAAAACTTGTACTGAACTCCAGCCTCATACCCAAAGTTTCTTGTAACTGATTCCAAAACTTTGAGGTAAATTGTGTTCCTCTATCTAATACAATGGTCCTCGAACTCCATGCATACATACAATCTTGGTCATGTATATCTTTGCTAACTTATCACTGGTATATGTGGTCTTCACAAGAATGAAGTGAGCTACCTTGGTCAAGCGATCGACCACTACCCAGATAGAATCATACCCTGAACGAGTCCTGGGTGATCCTGTGATAAAATCCATCCCAAGTTTTTCCCATTTCCACTCGGGTATTGGCAAAGGTTGAAATAACCCTGCTAGTTTATGATGTTCTGCCTTTACTCGCAAACAAACATCGCATACTGCTACATACTCGTCAATATCCTTCTTCATGCCCGTCCAACAGAAACTTTACTTCAAGTCCAGATACATCTTGGTGTTACCGGGGTGTATAGAGTACGGTGAATCGTGGGCCTCCTGAAGAATTAACTTCCTGACCTCTAGATCATTGGGCACATAGATATGACCCTCAAACCAGATGGTTCCATGCTCATCCTCACGAAAACATTTAGCTTTTTCGTTCCTCATTTTTTCCTTTATTTCAACAATTTCCTTGTCCAACTTCTGAGCTTCTCCGATTCTTCCGGTCAAGGTGGACTGAATCTCCAGTGTGGATACATAACCTCTCGGTACTATCTCTAAGCGAAGATCACTGAGGTAATCACATAACTCTTGCGGAAATCCTCTGGCTATAAGGGTGTTCACAAAACTCTTAGCATATGCTAGAGCATTAGCTTATCTTGGATGATAATGCAGTCTCATGTCATAGTCCTTGATCAACTCTAACCATCTCCTCTGTCTGAGTTTCAACTCCTTCTGCATGAATATATACTTCAAGCTCTTATGATCCATGTAAACATCACAACTATTTCCCACAAGGAAATGTCTCCGGGTGTTGAGCGCATGCACTATGGCTGCTAACTCCAAATCATGAGTGGCATAGTTCAACTCATGAGGTCGTAGTTGTTTGAATGCATAGGATACACCTTTTCCTTCCTGCATGAGCACTCCTCCGAGTCCTTGACATGAAGAGTCGCAATATACCTAAAATCTTTACGAATGTTTGGCAAAAATCAGCATTGGGGCTGTAACCAAACGTTTTTTCAACTCCTGAAAACTAGCTTCACATTCCTTAGTCCAAGTGTACTTGGTCTCTTTATTCAACAACTTGGTCATGGGATTTGCAATCTTTGAGAAGTTCTGAATAAACTTCCGATAATGTCCCACAAGTCCGAGAAAATTCGGATCTCCTTGACTGAGGTGGGTGCTTTCCATTTTGTGACGGCTTCAACCTTGTATGGGTGATACGTTTCCGTTGTATCTATAATTTTTGATTGTTTCATGCCAATATTATACAACTTTCACATAGTTCTGGCAACATTTTATATTATTTTTTGGGACTAACATATTGATCCAATGCCCATTGCGAGTTCATGTTTGTTGTCTGTTCTTTGTTTCATGGAATATCCATACCAAACGAAGTCTGAATGCAATAAAAATTTACGGAGATTTTTTTGGATTATATGTGAATTTGTGGAAGAAGAATCAACACAAGGCGATGCTCAGGGGCCCACCACCCACCAGGGTGCCCCTATGCCCCCTAGCGTGCCCAGGTGTCTCGTGGCCACACCATAAGTCGGCTGGGGCTCTACTTCGGGCGCAAGGAAGCTTATATCCGAAAAAATCATGTTAAAATCTCAGTGCAATCGGAGCTACGGATCTCCGGGAATATAAGAAATGGTTTTCGGCCAGAAAACAGGAACGCGAAATATAAGAGAACAGAGAGATAGATCCAATCTAGGAGGGCCTCCTGCCCCTCCGCCGCCATGGAGGCCATGGAACAGAGGGGAAATCCTCCTCCCATCTAGGGGGGAGGCCAACGAAGAAGAAGGAGGAGGGGGCCTCTCTCCGATCTACTCCAACAACTTCGCCGCTGTCAACACCAACTCTCTCCCCCTTTATGCAGCGGTGTAACCTATCCTCTACCTGCTGTAATATCTACTTTAACATGGTGGTTAGTGCTATATATTATTTCCCAATGATCTATGGCTATCTTATGATGTTTGAGTAGATTCGTTTTGTCCTATGGGTTGATTGATGATCATGATTGGTTTGAGTTGTATGTTTTATTTTGGTGTTGTCCTGTGGTGCCCTCTGTGTCGCGTAAACATGAGGGATCCCCGCTATAGGGTGTTGCAATACATTCATGATTCGCTTATGGTGGGTGGCGTGAGTGACAGAAGCATGGACCCGAGTAAGTGGGTTGTTGCATATGGTAGTAAACAGGACTTGATACTTAGTGCTATGGTTGGGTTTTACCTTAATGATCTCTAGTAGTTGCGGATGCTTCCTAGAGTTCCAATCATAAGTGCATATTATCCAAGTAGAGAAAGTATGTTAGCTCATGCCTCTCCCTCATATAAAATTGCAATGATGATCACCGGTCTATTTATCGATCACCTAGGGACAAATGACTTTCTTGTGTGACAAAAGCTATCTACATTTATTATCTTGCAATTTATTCATAGTTTTACTCTCGCAAAGTACTTCTAGTTTTATTATTGTTCTAGGTATAGAGTAGTATCGGTCGTCGATAGAAGTTGAGGGAATATTTGTTCTGCCTTTAGCTCCTCATTGGGTTCAACACTCTTATTTATCGAAAAAGCTACAAACGATCCCCTATACTTGTGGGTTATCAAAGGGTCAACTGCCATTCCTTCTCTAGAAATAATATGTCCGAGAAGTCCGACTTTCTTCAACCAAAATTCACATTTGCTGAACTTGGCATATAACTGATGTTCTCAGAGCTTCTCCAGAACTAAACGCAAGTGTTCTTTATGCTCCTGCTCGCTCTTGGAGAAAATTAATATATCATTGATGAACACCATGACAAACTTATCTAGATATTCCATAAATACCTTGTTCATCATACTCATAAAATATACAGGGGCATTAGTCAATCCAAATGACATAAAAGTATACTCATATAGACCATACCTTGTGGTGAAAGCAGTTTTGGGTATATCTTGTTCATGAATCTTCAATTGATGATACCATGATCGAAGATTGATCTTGGAGAATACACTGGCTCCAACTAGCTGGTCAAACAAATCATTGATCATCAACAATGGGTACTTATTCTTGATGGTCACCTTGTTGAAAGAACGATAATCCACGACCATTCTCAAGGTTCCATCCTTCTCTACCAAGAGAACTGGGGTTCCCCATGGTGACGAACTTGGGTGAATATATCCTTTCTCCAATAATTCCTTAATCTGCTTTTTGAATTCCTCCAAATCATTAGCGGGCATCCGATAGAGTCTCTTGGATATTGGTGCTGTGACTGACAATAACTCAATCAAAGACTCAATATCTCGGTCTGGTGGCATGCTTGGCAATTCCTCCTGAAATACATCGGGAAAATCATGTACTACCGGCACTTCCTCTTGAACAACTCCTGTAAGGGAGTTACCTGAGTCTTCCTCGGTGTGTATCTGGATACATACTTGATCCTCTTCTGCTCTAGGGTGGTGGGATAAATTGACTTGCGAGCACAATCGATGTTTCCTTCATACTTGGTCAACCAATCCATGCCTAGGATTACATCCAATCCCTGTGACTCCAATACGATGAGGTCGGTGGGAAATTCATGATTTCCAATGCTGAGGTTCATCGGGTGACAACCTATTCCTGTCGTCATCTGGGCTCCTGGGAACTGACCTAAAGGGGTCTATTAAGGGTTCTAGTGGGTAAACTATACTTTTCCACAACTACCCTTGATATGAATGAATGTGGTGCACTAGAATCAAAAAGTACCAATATTGGACGTGTATTTAACAAAAAATTACCAACCACAGTCTCTGGCTGATCATAGACCTCCTCCACATCAATGTGGTTCACCTGAGCACGGGGAAAAGGGTTGGATTTCTTGGTTGTCGAGTTTGCATTGCCATTGCCATTTCCTAGCTTAGCCTCAGTAAAATCGGCGGCATAATGTCTGCTACTTCTTGAGCTTGCGTTGGTTTTTCCCTTGAAGAGAAAAGGGTGATGCTGCAAAGTAGAGATAAGTATTTCCCTCAGTTAAGAACCAAGGTATCAATCGAGTAGGAGGAACACACAAATCTCCAAAATAAGCACCTACACAAATAAACAAATACTTGCACCCAACACAATAAAGGGGTTGTCAATCCCTTCATAGTTACTTGCAAGGATTAGATCTGATAGTGATAGATATAAACGATAAGTAAAAGTGCAAAATAAGATCAAGCTAAATAAATTGCAGCAATGTACTTTTTGGGTTTTTGGTTTTATAAATCTGACAATAATACGATAGAAATAGACCCGGGGTCCATAGTTTTCACTAAAAGCTTCTCTCTTGAAAGAAACCATATGGTGGGCAAACAAATTACTGTTGAGCAATTGATAGAAAAGCGCATAGTTATGACAATATCTAAGGCAATGATCACAAATATAGGCATCACGTCCGTGACAAGTAGACCGACTCCTGCATGCATCTATTAGTATTACTCCACACATCGACCGCTATCCCGCATGCATCTACTGTATTAAGTTAACAAGAACGGAGTAATCCCTTAAGCAAGATGCCATGATGTAGAGGGATAGATCCCATCAATATGAACAACCCCCATCTTTTTATCCTTAATGGCAACAGTCGGTGTCAAAACCGGCGGATCTCGGGTAGGGGGTCCCGAACTGTGCGTCTAGGCCGGATGGTAATAGGAGGCAGGGGACACGATGTTTTACCCAGGTTCGGGCCCTCTTGATGGAGGTAAAACCCTATGTCCTGCTTGATTAATATTGATGATATGGGTAGTACAAGAGTAGATCTACCATGAGATCACAGAGGCTAAACCCTAGAAGCTAGCCTATGGTGTGATTGTTGTTCGTCCTATGGACTAAAACCCTCCGGTTTATATAGACACCGGAGAGGGCTAGGGTTACACAGAGTCGGTTACAATGGTAGGAGATCTACATATCGTATCGCCAAGCTTGCCTTCCACGCCAAGGAAAGTCCCTTCCGGACACGGGACAAAGTCTTCAATCTTGTATCTTCATAGTCCAGGAGTCCGGCCGAAGGTATAGTCCGGCCATCCGGACACCCCCTAATCCAGGACTCCCTCAGCAACAATATAAATACCTATCATGTCCACTTCTGTCACTAGGAATAAGCACCACAAGATTGAAACCCATTACAAAGCACCTCTCCCATTGCAAGAAAAATTAATCTAGTAGGCCAAACCAAATCAATAGATCGGAGAGAAATACAAACCTATCTTAATCATGCATAAAAGAGTTTAGAGAAGACTCAAATAATATTCATAGATAATCTGATCATAAACCCACAATTCATCGGATCTCAACAAAAGTGCCGCAAAAGAATATTACATCGAATAGATCTCCAAGAACATAGAGGAGAACATTGTATTGAAGCTCAAAGAGAGAGAAGAAGCCATTTAGCTACTAGGTATGGACCCATAGGTCTATGGTAAACTAGTCACACATCATCAGAAGGGCAGCAAGGTTGATGTAGAAGCCCTCTGTGGTCGAATCCCACTCAGACAGGGTACCGAAAAAGGCCTCCAGATGGGATCTTGCGAGAACGGAAACTTGCGGCGGCGGAAAAGTACTTTTGGTGATCCCTCTGGTATACAGGGAATATTTTGGTATTCACAGAGCAAAGATTGGCTGTTAGAGGAGCATCAAGGCCCCACAAGCCTGGGGATGCCCCCTAGGGCGTGCCCTCCGAGCTTGTCGCCAACTGGTAGCCCCTCTGACCTCCTCCCGAAGGTTCCTGCTGGGTGTCTTTTGGTCCAAGAAAAATCCTCAGAACATTTCGTTCCATTTGGTATTGATTTTATGTAAGGCAAAAACAAGGAAAAACTACAAGTGGAACTTGGCACCTAGGTTAATAGGTTAGTTTCATAAAATGGTATAAAATAGAATAATAATGCATATAAAACATCCAAGATTGATAATATAATAGTATGGGACAATAAAAAATTATAGATACATTGGAGACATATCAAGCATCCCCAAGCTTAATTCTTCCTCGTCCTCGAGTAGGTAAATGACAAAAACCGGATTTTTGATGTGGAATGCTACCTAACATGTTTATCATGTAATCTTTTCTTTATGTGACATGAATGTTCAGATCCGTAAGATTCAAAACAAAATTTTAATATTGAGAAAAACAATAATACTTCAAGCATACTAAAAAGCAATCATGTCTTTAGAAAATATCATGGCTAAAGAAAGTTATCTCTACAAAATCATATAGTCTTGTCATGCTCCATCTTCTTAACACCAAATATTTATCATGCACAACTCTGATGACGAGCCAAGCAATTGGTTCATAGTTTTAACGCGCTTCAGCTTTTTCAACTCTCATGCACACTACTGTAGGATGCTGCTAATGCGACACTATGGTCAGAGACCCTTCGACGAAATTGTGTGCGATGCAATAATCGCAAACGGTGGTGTAAAACCCCCATCAAAATGGTGCAAATCGTTTGTGATGGAGGATGCATCAAACATGGTTCAAATTTTAGTTACGTGTGCAATGCAGGGCAGACAGTTTAGTTCAATTAACTGTTTGCGATGAGGAGGAACAAAAGAAATGGGCAGCCAAATGAAGGTGTGTGCGATGTACAACATACGGTTCACTAGGATGAACTGTTTATGATTAGGCAACACAAAAGAAACTGTCAGCTAGATCAAGGTGTGTGCGATATACGACATGCGGTTCACTCGGATGAACTGTTTGCGTTGAGACAAGAGAACAGAAACAGTTCAACTTAACAAGATGTGTGTGATACGCGGCAAACATGTTTGATCGGAAATGTGTGCGAAGACCGGTAACAACACAAACGATTGCTACTAACAAGCCTTGTGTATTTTGAGCAAACGATTACTGGTATACAATTGTGAGTGATTGATGAAAACATCACCGACGGGTTCCATTGTTTAGTCTGTGTGCGATGTGATTTTCTTTGTCTTCACAACATCTATGCTCTATTTACAGAGCATCAACATATTGATACGTCTCCAACGTATCTATAATTTTTGATTGCTCCATGCTATATTATCTACTGTTTTGGACATTATTGGGCTTTATTATCCACTTTTATATTATTTTTGGGACTAACCTATTAACCGGAGGCCCAGCCCAGAATTGCTGTTTTTTGCCTGTTTTAGGGGGAATGTGATTTTCTCAACAAACAAGACCCAGGAGACTTGGACCCTACGTCAAGACACAAAAGAGGAGGCCACGAGATAGGGGGCGCGCCTACCCCTCCAGGCGCGCCCTCCACCCTCGTGGGCCCCCTGTTGCTGCACCGACGTACTCCTTACTCCTATATATACCTGCGTACCCCCAAACGATCGGATACGGAGCCAAAAAATCTAATTCCATCGCCGCAACTTTCTGTATCCACGAGATCCCATCTTGGGGACTGTTCCGGTGCTCCGCCGGAGGGGGCATCGATCACGGAGGGCTTCTACATCAACACCATAGCCCCTCCGATGAAGTGTGAGTAGTTTACCTCAGTTCTACGGGTCCATAGTTATTAGCTAGATGGCTTCTTCTCTCTTTTTGGATCTCAATACAATGTTCTCCTCCTCTCTTGTGGAGAACTATTCGATGTAATCTTATTTTTGCGGGGTGTTTGTTGAGATCGATGAATTGTGGGTTTAAGATCAAGTCTATCTATGAACAATATTTGAATCTTCTCTGAATTCTTTTATGTATGATTGGTTATCTTTGCAAGTCTCTTCGAATTATCAGTTTGGTTTGGCCTACTAGATTGATCTTTCTTGCAATGGGAGAAGTGCTTAGCTTTGGGTTCAATCTTGCGGTGTCCTTTCCTAGTGATAGTAGGGGCAGCAAGGCACGTATTGTATTGTTGCCATCGAGGATAACAAGATGCGTTTTCATCATATTGCATGAGTTTATCCCTCTACATCATGTCATCTTGCTTAAGGCATTACTCTGTTTTTAACTTAATACTCTAGATGCATGCTGGATAGCGGTCGATGAGTGGAGTAATAGTAGTAGATACAGGCAGGAGTCGGTCTACTTGTCTCGGACGTGATACCTATATACATGATCATACCTAGATATTCTCATAACTATGCTCAATTCTGTCAATTGCTCAATAGTAATTTGTTCACCCACCGTGGAATACTTATGCTCTCGAGAGAAGCCACTAGTGAAACCTATGGCCCCCGGGTCTATCTTTATCATATTAATCTCCTACTACTTAGTTATTTCCTTTGCTCTTTACTTTGCATCTTTATCACAAAAATACCAAAAATATTATGTTATCATATCTATCAGATCTCACTCTCGTAAGTGGTCATGTAGGGATTGACAACCCCTATTCGCGTTGGTTGCGAGGATTTATTTGTTTTGTGCAGGTACGATGGACTCGCGCGTAGCCTCCTACTGGATTGATACCTTGGTTCTCAAAAACTGAGGGAAATACTTACGCTACTTTGCTGCATCATCCCTTCCTCTTCGGGGAAAACCAACGCAATGCTCAATAGGTAGTACATATATACTTAAAAAGACAGCATTGCATTACCAAATTAAGCATACAATTACACAAGTGACTACACACATAACATTTCCACACACCAAATTAAGCAATTACATGCATACTAAACTAGGAGAAACGAGGATCTAATCATCTACTTATTGTTGCGACGATGCTTGCCATTCCTCTGCTTCCGGCTGGATCCCTGGGCGTTTTGGGGAAGGAGGAACTTCCTCATGTCAACGATCCGCATGTACATGTCCTTCTCATGCTCCTTACTTCCCCTGATCTTGTATTGGCCCTAGATGTCGACAAGATTCTGGCAGGCGATGCCTGAATTCTCGAGCGCCTTTACATCGTTGGTGATGTCCATCATAGCGAACATGTAGTGGGGGCTGTTGACAAACCTGGCGAAACACTCGCAATGCCTTGTGGCCTGGCAGTAGTGGTAGACAAGGACGTGGTGGCGCACACACATCTGGGAGACGACAACCTTGGGACAAGACCCGACACGAGCGCGGGTGTACTCGAGGTCGAACCCAACCACCTTGTACTTCTCCTCGGCAAGCAACAACTCCATGATGTGGATGGAGTGCTCCACCCAGACCGGGTCATTGGTGTACACCACCGAGAGGTCCATGAACCTTCTGTGGCTGTCCGCCACGGCACGCATGGTGAACTTCTGCTCATCGCCGGCAGCCGCTCAGAGGGCCATTGGAGACGCGCAAGATACCCTCTAAGAATTTCCAGTGGTGGGTGTGCTTCTTGCAATGGTGGGGCGCGGTTGAAAGGTTGAAGAGACACAAGGGTTCAATGGCCGCTGTAATAAATGGGGCCCGGCCGGCCTGTAATCGTCACGTCTTGTCATGACGTTCATAGCGGAGGATTCTAGTGCACGCTTGACAACAACGCACCGCACGCGTGTGCTCAAAGAGGTGCCAAATGTATCTTCGATGAGCCTGGTCCCGCGCAAGCTTCCCATCCGACTAGTTTGGCCAGCGTCGGCTAGAAGAGGGACAAATTGTGGGTGTTTATTGGTAAAAAGCTTTGTAAAAACGAAGTGTGTGGAATGAATTCAGTCAAAGGTTTACTTGTGGGTGATGAGGTCAAAGTTACACAGAAGGGTGACAATGGACACTCGAGTGCAATAATTAATTCTACGCTCTATAGAGCACACGGTGGAAGAAACCAACTGTGTGCAATAATGTCGAAGATCGCAGTCGAGTTAGCTATACAGATCGTGTTCTGTGAGATCGACAAGGTAAACATATTCGAGAATGATTAATAATATCTAAGACCATTGCATATTAAGGTCAAAATAGTGCTACCAATATACGAGTCTCATATGATGCCATTTCAACGATTGTACCACAAAAGCTCAAAATATTACAAGGTTCAAATTCCAAAGTTATATGGCTCAAATTCGAAGATTACAAGGTTCAAACTGATATTAGAAATGAAATTCAGCTCATCAGCTTCAAACGCTCGCGCTGATCCGCTGATCATGGATATCAGAGAGGTTCAAACTAATATTACCACTTCTAAGTCTGGTTTCGAAACCTCACAATTTTTGCAAAGGGGTCAGCCACTGAGAAGTCATGTATGGGGTTGACACGATGACTTCCAATTACTCTGTCATCTGAAGTTCCAAAATGAAATTCAACATTTTTGGAGCCTATTCCATTCTGTCGGAGCCGCCAGCGCTGATGAACAAACCATTCATTTTTGCGAAATAAATGTAGGGCAAACCTCATTTCCTTTAGCGCACTTGCTCTGAGAACAAAGAACCTGGCGAATATAATCTACGGTAAGGTCCCTCGGTAGGAGTTCAAAGTAATTTCTGAGAGATGGAGATCTAGGCATTCGACGTGATTGTTATATTGTATCACATTATCCATCACTGGGCCTAATCTTATCTGCAAAAGAAGAAAATGTGTTAGTGCCTACATGCAGTTTTGAACATTACTACAGGCCTATTTGGTTTGCAGGATTTGTAAAATGCACTAACATCCCATCTTCGATCTGACATGATTAACATGGGCATTTGATTACATTCTAGAAAAATGTAGCCTTCTTCACAAGAGGTTTTCCTAGATGAAAAGTTCCCTAAGAAAACTAGTATAGATGAATCCAAAGGAGAAATGCTTATTGATTGTAACCATATGGATCAAGCAACCAATATGGGGGGGGGGACATGTATGTACGGAAATCCTCCAAAAGAATCCTTTAGAAATCATAGTACATTGTCATTGTAAACTTGGAAAAAGGTGTCACAAATTGAACTCACTTATGGTTAACATTTAACAGGAAAGGAACATCACCTCCATATATAGCTTCTCCAGGCACGGAAAGCATCTCAGGAAACTGAAAACTTGCTCCAGGTTGGGGCCGATAGACTCTAGTGCCAAGACCTTAACTGTGCGTAGTTTCGGGGTCAAGCTTGTCAGAATCATTTTCTGAATGACAAACAAACAAACATCTTCAAAATTAGAAATAATGTTAATTTTTAGAAGGAGAGGTAGAAGGCGGCTGTTGTACCTTGATGGCTCTCTGACTATAGCGCCAGAAAAACTCCTGTCTGCTAGGACTACATCGGTATTTCCCCAAAGAGGAAGGGATGATGCAGCACTGCGACGGTAGGTATTTCCCTCAGTGAAGAAACCAAGGTTAAACAACACCTCGCAACCCTACGTGTTAAACGAGTTGTCAATCCCTTTCGGGTAGCGATGCCAGAAAATTGTAGTAGATTGGAATAATAGATCGCAAATAAAATAAAGTGCAGTAAAGTATTTTTTGTTTTTTGGTTTAATAGATCTGTATAAAAATGCAAAGGAAAAGTGATCGCAAGCAAATATATGAGGAAGAAGACCCGGGGGCCGTATGTTTCACTAGTGGCTTCTCTCGAGAAAATAGCAAACGGTAGGTAAAAAAATTACTGTTGAAGAAAAATGCAATAAGAACGATGACATGATGTAGACAAGATCCGTTTATCTATTGCATAGATATAGATCCCGTCTTTTATCCTTAGTAGCAACGATACATACGTGTCGGATCCCTTTTCTGTCACTGGGATCAAGCACCGTAAGATCGAACCCACTACCGGGCACCTCTTCCCATTGCAAGATAAATAGATCAAGTTGGCCAAACAAAACCCAAATATCGGAGAAGAAATACGAGGCTATAAGAGATCATGCATATAAGAGATCAAAGAAACTCAAATAACTTTCATGGATATAAAAATATATGACTGATCATAAACTCAAAGTTCATCAGATCCCAAGAAACACACCGCAAAAAGAACACATCATGTGGATCTCCAAGAGACCATTGTATTGAGAATCAAGAGAGAGAGATGAAGCCATCTGGCTACTAACTATAGACCCGAAGGTCTACAAAGAAGTACTCACACATCGTCGGAGAGGCACCAATGGAGGTGGTGAACCCCATCCGAGATGGTGTCTAGATTGGATCTGGTAGTTCTGGACTCTGCGGTGGCTGGATGAATATTTTGTCGACTCCCCTAGGGTTTTTGGAATATTTGGGTATTTATAGAGCAAGGAGGCGGTCCAGGGGGCACCCGAGGTGAGCACAACCCACGAGGGCGCGCCTGGGCCTCCTGGCGCGCCATGGTGGGTTGTCCCCTCCTCGGGACTCCCCCAGGTGCAACCAGGTCCTGTTGTGTTCCTTTTGGCCCATAAAAAAACTCCGTAAAGTTTCGTGGCATTTGGATTCCGTCTGATATTGATTTTCTGCGATGTAAAAAACAAGGAAAATCAGGAATTGGCACTTGGCACTATGTTAATAGGTTAGTACCAAAAAATGATATTAAATGACTATGAATGATTATAAATCATCCAAGATTGATAATATAACAACATGAAACAATCAAAAGTTATAGATACGTTGGAGACGTATCAGCATCCCCAAGCTTAACTCCTACTCGTCCTCGAGTAGGCAAGTGATAAAAATAGAATTTTTTATGTGGAGTGTTGTTTAACATGTCATATCGTATTCTTTTCTTTATAGCATGGACAATTGGACTTTTATGTGATTCAAAGCAATAGTCTAGTGTTGACATAATAATTTAGATACTCAAGCATATCGACAAGCAACCATGTCTTTAAAAATATCAATGCTAAAATAAGTTATCCCTACAAAATCATATAGTCTTGTCATGCTTTGTCTTCTTAACACAAAGTATTTATCATGCACGACCCAATGACAAGCCGAGCAATTGGTTCGTACTTTTTAACGCGCTTCACCATTTTCAGCTCTCGCGCAATACATAAGCGCAAGTCATGGATATAGGTCTATGCGTGGGATAGAGTATGATGATAGGGGTAAATATAGAGAAGACAAAAAAGTAAGAAAGTCTCACATCGATGTGGCTAACCAACGGGCTATGGAGATGCCCATCAATCGATATCAACGTGAGGAGTAGGGATTTCCATGCAACGAATGCACTAAGAGCTATAAGTGTATGAAAGCTCAATATGAAAACTAAGTGGGTGTGCATCTATAATGAAAAATTCCCACTAGCATATGAAAGTGACAACATAGGAGACTCTCCATATTAACAACATGGTGCTACTTTGAAGCACAAGTGTGGTAAAGGATACTAGCAATGCCCCTTCTCTCTTTGTTTTTTTCTTTTCTTTTTTTCTTTCTCTCATCGTCCGGAGTCTCATCCTGACTTGTGGGGGAATCATAGTTCCATCATCCTTTCCTTACTGGGGCACTTCTCTAAAAATGAATAATGATCATCACACTTATATTTACTTATAACTCAAAAGAAATAAAAATTACAACTCGATACCTTTGACTAAATATGACTCTATGTAAATGCCTCAATGATCTAGCATAACATGTTTCAAAAATGATGAACGGTGGCTGAGCCACAAACACTATGTTAGCTATATGATCATGCAAAGCAATATGACAATAAATGCTCAATTCATCAAACGGAAGCGGTGGAAGTTGCATGGCAATATATCTTGGAATGGCCATGGAAAATACATAATAGGTAGGTATGGTGGCTGTTTTGAGGAAGATATAATGAGGCCTATGTGTGATAGAGCGTATCATATCACGGGGTTTGGATGCACCTGCGAAGTTTGCACCATGTCTCATTGTGAGAAAGGGCAATGCACGGTACCATAGAGGCTAGCAAATTGCGAAAAGGTAAGAGTGCGTATAATCCATGGACTCACATTAGTCATAAAGAACTCATATACTTATTGCAAAAGTTTATTAGACCTCAAAGCAAAGTACTAATACACATGCCCCTAGGGGGATAGATTGGTAGGAAAAGACCATCGCTTGTCCCCGACCACCACTCATAAAGAAGACAATCAAAAATAAATCATGCTCCAACATCATAGCATAACGAGAGACTATACGTGCATGCTTCGTGAATCACAAACCTTAACACCAATATTCCCACTAGAGCATAATTACTCATCAACATAACTCACATATCACATCATCATATCTCAAAACTATTACTAAGAATCAAGTTTATTTTGTCCAATGATCTTCATGACATTTTTCTTTTCTTTATCCTTCTTGGATATCTATCACTCTGGGACTAATTTTCATGTGTTGCTTTTCATAAGCTCAAACAAATATAAGTGAAGATCATGAGCATATTATTTCTTTCTCTCAAAATAATTTAAGTGAAGCAAGAGAGAATTTATTCAAAATTTTACTAACTCTCAAATAAATCTAAGTGAAGCAAGAGAGCATTTCTTCAAAAATACTAAGCACATCGTGCTCAAAAATATATAAGTGAAGCACTAGAGCAAGTCCAAGCTCATAAAAGATTTAAGTGAAGCAAAGAGAGAAATTCTAACAAGTCATGACATAATTTTGGCTCTCTCAAATAGGTGTGTCCAGCAAGGATTGATGACTTAAAACACAAAATAAAACAAGGAAAGACTCATATCATACAAGATGCTCCAAGAAAAACACATGTCATGTGATGACTAAAAATATAGTCTCGAGTAAAATACCGATAGTTGTTGGAAGAAAGCGGGGATGCCACTCAAGGGCATCCCCAAGCTTAGTTGGTTGCTCATTTTTTGATAATAGCTTGAGATGTCGGGGCATCCCCAAGCTTAGGCTCTTCCATCATTCCTTCATCCATCGTAAGATAACCCAAAACTTCAAAACTTCAAAACTTCAATCACACAAAACTCAACAAAACCTTTGTGAGATTCGTCAGTATAAGAATAATAAACCATTACTATAACTGTTGTATCAAACCAACTCATATTTTGTTTTTGTATTATATCTACTGTATTACAACTTTTCTATGGCAAAAACTCATCAAAGAAAACCATAGAGCCATGAAAATAAGCACACAACACAAAGAAAACAGAATTTGTCAAAACAGAACAGTCTGTAGCAATCTGACTATTTCAAATACTTATGTAACTCCAAAAATTCTGAAAAATTAGGATGGCCTGAGAAATTTGTATATTGATCCACTTCAAGTGGAATGAGTATTTTATCGCTCCATGGTAAAAGATGAAAATTAATTTCGTTAGTGTAAAAGTTTCTGTTTTTCACCAAGATCAAACAACTATTACCCAAGAAGATCCTAAAGACTTGGCACAAACACTAATTAAAACATAAAAAACACAATAATAACAGTAGCATAATTGTGCTAACACACAAAAACAGGAAGCAAAAAGAAAAAAATAAATTCTATTCATTTGGTTGCCTCCCAACAAGCGCTATCGTTCTATGCCCCTAGCTAGGCGTAAGATTTCAACAATGCTCACACGGAAGATAAGAATTGAAACACAAAGAGAGCATCATGAAATATATGACAAACACATTTAAGTCTAACGTACTTCCTATGCATAGGAATTTTATAAGTGAAAAAATTATCAAGACAAGAAACATCTAACATATGCAAAGAAGAGGAATAAAACATTGACGATCTCAACATAACTAGAGGCAATTTAGTAACATGAAAATTTATATAACCATATTTTCCTCTCTCATAATAATTACATTTAGGATCATAATCAAATTCAACCATATAACTATCACATAAAATATTCTCTTCATGATCCACATACATGCAAAGTTAACACTCTTCCAATATAGTGAGATTATCATCAAATAAAGTCATGACCTCTACAAGCCCACTTTTATCAAAAAATTCATAAGATTGAACACTCTCCAAATATGCATGATTATTTTTGGCTGAAGTTGACACTCTTCCAAACCCACTTTTAATATATCGCAAGCATATTCATCATGAGATTTAAATAAATTTTCAAGATCATAAGAATCATCGCCCCGATCATGATCATTGCAACAAGTAGTGGACATAGCAAAATTAGCATCCCCAAGCTTGGGGTTTTGCATATTAATTGCACAACTGACATTAATAGAATTTATAGTAAAATCATTGCAATCATGGCTTTCATTCAAGGAGCTACCATGAATCACTTCATAAATTTCTTCATCACAATTTTCAGATTCATGAATCTCAAGCAAAACTTCATGAAGATAATCTAGTGCACTCAACTCACTAGCAATTGGTTCATCATGATTGGATCTTTTAAAAAGATTAGCAAGTGGATGAGATCCATATCAAGGGATTTTTAGCAAGCGAAGATGCAAGCAAATAGAAGACATGTGGCACACAAGCAAAGAAGATATCTGACGAGAAAACGGTGAACCAAAAAGAGGGTGAATAAAACGGCAAATTTTTGTGAAGTGGGTGAGAGGAAAACGAGAGGCAAATGGCAAATAATGTAAATTGTGAGGAGATGATATTTGTGATTAGGAACCTGGTATATGTTGAAGATCCTCCCCGGCAACAGCGCTAGAAATTCCTTTTGATGTCTCTCTGACTATAGCGCCAAAAAAGCTCCTGTCTGCTAGGACTATGTCGGTATTTCCCCAAAGAGGAAGGGATCATGCAGCACATCGACGGTAGGTAGTTCCCTTAGTGAATAAACCAAGGTTATCAAACCAGTAGGATAACCAAGCAACACAACGTAAAACAACACCTGCACACAAATAACAACACCTCGCAACCCGACATGTTAAAGGGCTTGTCAATCCCTTTCGGGTAGCGATGCCAGAAAATTGTAGTAGATTGGAATAATAGATCGCAAATAAAATAAAGTGCAGCAAAGTATTTTTGTATTTTTGGTTTAATAGATCTGAATAAAAATGCAAAGGAAAAGTAGATCGCAAGCAAATATATGAGTAAGAAGACCCGGGGCCCGTAGGTTTCACTAGTGCCTTCTCTCGAGAAAATAGCAAATGGTGGGTAAACGAATTACTGTTGGGCAATTGATAGAACCTCAAGTAATTATGACGATATCAGGCAATGATCTTTACATAGGCATCACATCCAAGATTAGTAGACCTACTCATGCCTGCATCTACTACTATTACTCCACACATCGACCGCTATCCACCATCCATCTAGTGTATTAAGTTCATGAAAAAATAGAGTAATGTCATAAAAACAATGACATGATGTACACATGATCTGTTTATCTATTGCATAGATATAGATCCCATCTTTTTATTCTTAGTAGCAATGATACATACGTGTCCGTTCCCTTTTCTGTCACTGGGATCAAGCACCGTAAGATCGAACCCACTACCGGGCACCTCTTCCCATTGCAAGATAAATAGATCAAGTTGGTCAAACAAAACCCAAATATCGGAGAAGAAACACGCGGCTATAAGAGATCATGCATATAAGAGATCAAAGAAACTCAAATAACTTTCATGGATATAAAAAGATATGACTGATCATAAACTCAAAGTTCATCAGATCCCAACAAACACAAGCAAAAAGAGTTACATCATATAGATCTCCAAGAGATCATTGTATCGAAAATCAAGAGAGAGAGAGATGAAGCCATCTAGCTACTAACTACAGACCCGAAGGTCTACAAATAACTACTCACGCATCATCGGAGAGGCACCAATGGAGGTGGCGAACCCCATCCGAGATGGTGTCTAGATTGGATCTGGTGGTTCTGGACTCTGTGGCGGCTGGATGAATATTTCGTCGACTCCCCGAGGGTTTTGGGAATATTTGGGTATTTATAGAGCAAAGACGCGGTCCGGGGGGCACCCGAGTTGGGCACAACCCACCAGGGCGAGCCTAGGCCTCCTGGCGCACCCTGGTGGGTTGTCCCCTCCTCGGGACTCCCCCAGGTGCTGCCAGGGCCTACTGTGTTCCTTCTGGCCCTTAAAAATCTCTGTAAAGTTTGGTGGCATTTGGACTCCGTCTGATATTGATTTTCTGTGATGTAAAAAACATGGAAAAAACAGGAACTGGGACTTGGTACTATGTCAATAGGTTAGTACCAAAAAATGATATAAAATGACTATGGAATGATTATAAAACATCCAAGATTGATAATATAACAACATGAAACAATCAAAAATTATAGATACGTTGGAGACGTATCATACCTCAACGGGTGTGGATCCAGTAACAAGTTCGGAGTATTTGTCAGACGAGTAGCCCACCATTGTCAATTTCTGCGTAGAAATGACATTAATTCTTGTTGGACCTTCTTGATCAACTACAAGTAATCACTCAATTGCAAGTGTGTCCTCAATGACCATATCGTGATACATATCTTGTGATGTGTTCCTGTCGCACCAGCAACACACATAAATAGTCCGGAGAGTCATGGAGGTGACGTGGAAGGTACTCAACCCATTGATTGCCTGAAGACGAAGGTACTCGAGTGTAGTACAGCCACGGAGCAGGCGCTCCATGTCACCATTTGAGAGGCAGAAGGTGACGAGCTCGAGGTGCTTCAGTCGTGGTAGAATAAGAGCGGGCGCGTCATTAAGGGGGGAAATGGCAGTTCCTGAACTTGGCGATGCGCAGCGTGGGAGCGAGGCGGTGTGCGGACGTTGGCAGCGACCGCATATGCCCATCATCAAAAGTGAGCTCCTCGAGCTGATCTAGGGCGGGGGATCGAAACTAGTCATCAAGCTTGGCTCGGTCCTTGCCGTTGGAACGGAACTTGCCCATTCTAAGGCCTTTGGTTGGGCCAAGGTGTCTGCCGAGGATCTTGGAGAATGCATCCAAGCTTTTGCAATAGCCATGGCAGAGCTCGTGGGTGTCGATGAGGTCGAGAGGGCTGGACTTCCATAGGGGGCGCCTCCACCGAGAAAGGACGATTGTCCATGCCCCATATTTGATTGGGAGGAGGGATATGATGACTGTCAACATATCACCGGGGAGGCTGTTGATGAAGTCTAGGCCTGCTGGAGTCGCTTGCGGTTCTAGCTTGCCCCGCCTCCTCTTGTTGGCAGCCCCGTTCTCCACCTCCATAGTCTCCTTGTCAGCGGCACTTTCTAAAAATGGGGGTACAGGGAATATTTAGTTAAAACAAGGCAATATAAAAGTGTATTGGTAACTAGAAGTTATTAGGTAGGAATATAGTAAGAAAATGGAATAACAGTTGGTTGCTTAAATACTACACAATTCATTTGATATTGCTGGGTAAGTCAACATGCAGATAGTTGCAAAGAAAACTTACTTCGAACAAAGTCTGGACGGATGATATCGTCAGGGAAGTTACCATATATCTCATGACCAGGCCCTTTTATGTGCAGTGAAATTCTAGTGCTAGCTTGCAGTTCATAAAACTTGGCAATTTCTCTCCAAAATCCAGTGCTAAAATAGGGGTCACCACATTCATCAAGTCTTACAGTAGCAACGATTGTAAATCTATGGTTTGTGTGCAGCATAACATCCCTGCGGTCTTGATTTATGTAAAGGGGAAGATTGTGCACTACATATTTTGTTGCATAGCAAGGGACGCGCTGCAGAAAATGGTAGGATTGTTAAAGAAAATATGGTAACATGCAAAATGGGCCCAAATTGAAAGAACTGTACAACAGTCGAAATCAAAGGACAAAAATTTATAATTAAGCAGATAGGGTAAACATGATGTCATGGAAATATGGGAGTAATCGAAAGAACAATACATCATTAATTTGCCTAATATAGAAAGAAGAGGGGGGGAATCCCCTTTGACGTATATGGTGCATGTGGCACCTTTTATCCAAATGTAGTAATATTTAGAATATGTTCAGGAAAGTAGCCATGCCAGCCGATTTAGGGTGAGATTGAACATACCGCGCGCATCCTCAAGTCATCTGGTCCTGATGTGTCCGGGCACTTTACATGAGGGAGTCATGGACTAAGGGGTCCTCGGGCGTCCGGCTTGTTGGACATGGGACGGACTAATGGGCTATGAAGATTCAAGACTGAAGACTCTCTCCCGTGTCCGGATGGGATCCTCCTTGGCGTGGAAGGCAAGCTTGGCGACCAAATATGAAGATTCCTTTCTCTGTAACCGACCTTGTACAACCCTAGTCCCCTCCGGTGTCTATATAAACTGGAGGGCTTAGTCCGGATCGGGAGACAATCATATCATAGTCAGGCTAGACTTTTAGGGTTTAGCCATTATGATCTCGTGGTAGATCAACTATTGTAACACTCATATTCATCAAGATCAATCAAGAACGAAGTAGGGTATTACCTCCATAGAGAGGGCCCGAACCCAGGTAAACATTGTGTCCCCTGTCTCCTGTTACCATCAAACTTAGACGCACAGTTCGGGACCCCCTACCCGAGATCCGCCGGTTTTGACACCGACATTGGTGCTTTCATTGAGAGTTCCACTGTGCCGTCCTCAAAAGGTTTGGTGTCTCCTTCAATCATCTACAACGATGCTGTCCAAGGGGAGGTCTTCCTCCGTGGACATATCTTCGTGTTCGGCAGCTTCACACTGTGGGCCAACTCAATTGGCCATCTGGAGCAGATCGACAGCTATGCCCCTGGCCGTTAGGTCAGATTCGGGAGCTTGGACTACGTCGCGGATATCCGCAGAGACTTGATCTTCGACGGATTCGAGACCGCGACAGTCGCTCAATGTCACCTCGATGAACATGACTTAGATCTGTCATCGGGCCATACCTAGGAAATTGCACCTGTAACCGCTCTGGCCTTAGATCCGGAGCAGGTCGCGTCATCTGAGGACAGGAAGCTCAACCCTGCCATGGAAGCGACGGACTCCATGGTGTTGGAGCCGCACACAGACCTAACCTCCGGTAATACCTGTGTCACCGAAACCTCGGACTCATTTCCGGCTATAAGTTCCGAACTATGCGTGTCCGCGCATGTCGAGCATGATCGGTCATCGATCACTGAATTCAGCGCCGCGGACATCTTCCGACACTGATGACGGGGAATTTCGCTCCCCACCCACCACCCACTTTATAGACACTGTCGAAGACTTAACAGACATGCTCAATTACCGCTCCGAAGACATCAACGGTATGGACGACAATGCAAACGAGGAACATGGCCAAAACCCGTCATTTACCGGATGCTGGACGACCACTTCATACGACGTATACATGGTGGATAAGCCTAAAGAATCTAACGATGATGACAAAGAACATCCCGTCGAGGACAAACCTCATGGGACACAGTCTAAGCGCTGACATTAGCGACGCCACTCTAAGTCATGTCGTGCAAAAGATAGCAATACCGGCACATGAGAAGATAATACTCCTGATGGTGCCAACGATAATGAAGACCCCATTGAAGCAACTTCCGAACAAGAAGAATCAGAAGGTGGGAAAGTTAGCCCCGACGAACAAGCATAAATGAAGACTCTGAGGACTGTAATTATATTCCGCCCTCCGAGGATGAGGTGAGCCTCAGCAATGAGGATTTCATCGTGCCTGAAGAACGTTTCGAGCAGGAGCGCTTCAAGCGCTAGCTAATAGCCACTACAAGAAGCCTGAAAAAGAAGCAGCAGCAACTTCAAGCTGATCAAGATCTGCTAAATGATAGAAGGACTGCTGTCCTGGCAGCCAAAGAATACAGCCTTAAGCGCCTAGCCAAAAGTTATCCGAAGCACAAATTGCAACCTCAGTTTGATGATGAGGCGCTGGAGCCCATACCATCATCAGGCAATGGGGCCGACCGACTACCGCATGGTCGGGATAAAGCGGCAACTCAAGTTGAACACCAGCCCGCCCCGCCTCATTATAAAGGCAATGATAAAACAGCTCGTGGTCACACATATGACCTCCGGCAGGACCTGAACAACAGAGCAGGGCATACCAGATCGATCTACGGATCATGAGGACGTACCTCGACACGTGTCGACGGCTATCTATTCGGACGTGACAAGCCTAGTCATGCACGGGTCGAATACCGTAGACGGACTCCATCGGAGCTACTTCGCGATGCGGCTCGATATAGAGGCGCCGCACACCCTCTTTGCTTCACTGACGAATTAATGGATCATGAATTCCCAGAAAGGTTTAAACCCATAAATATTGAGTCATACGATGAAACAACTGACCCCACAGTGTGGATCGAGGACTTTATTCTCCACATTCATATGGCTCGTGGAGATGACCTCCACGCCATCAAATACTTCCCTTTAAAATTCAAAGGGCCAGCTCGGCACTGGCTAAACAGCCTGCCTAAAAATTCTATTGGCAGCTGGGAGGACTTGGAAGAGGCCTTCCTTGACAACTTCCAAGGTACATATGTCCGGCCACCAGATGCCGATGACTTAAGTCACATTGTCCAGCAACCCGGAGAGTCAGCCAGGAAGCTGTGCACTAGGTTATTAGTTAAAAAGAACCAAATCGTCGACTATCCGGACGCGGAAGCCCTAGCGGCCTTCAAGCACAGTGTCCAGGAAGAGTGGCTCGCTCGCCACCTCGGTCAAGAAAAACCAAAATCCATGCCAGCCCTTACCGCTCTGATGACCCGTTTTTGTGCAGGAGAAGACAGCTGGCTCACTCGTAGAAGCAACAGCGCCAGCGATCCAGGCACTTCCGAAGTCTGGGACAACAATGGCAAACCACGACGCAGTAAATACAAACACTGCAGTGATAACGAAAGAACGCATGACACAACAGTCAACACCGGATTCAGCGGCCCCAAATCCGGTCAACGGAAGAAGCCATTCAAGGCAAACAGAGATGGACCATCCAATTTGGACAAGATATTGGACTGGCCCTACCAGATTCATGGCCACCCCGACAAACCAGCTAATCATACCAACAGAAGCTGTTGGGTCTTCAAGCAGGCCGACAAGCTCAACGCCGAACACAAGGGGAGGAGGACGCCAGGCGATAGCGACGACGAAGAGGCTCACCAACCAAATATCGGGGGTCAGAAGCAATTTCCCCCCAAAGTGAAAACAGTGAACATGGTATATGTGACACACAACTCTATAGGGGAGCAGGAGAAACACTCCCTCCGAACTGAGGATCACACTACGGTGACCTCAGCCGAAGTACAAAGCGGTCTCATTAAACCGCATACCTTGTTGGCCATTAAGCCACCGGTCTCCATTCAACAGGATCGACCAAGTTTGGAGCTGGACTAGCAGTTCGGCTTCCGCCGTCTGGATCATATACATGCAAAATCCGTACTTCGCATACATAACTATGCACTTCAAATAGCCTGGGCATCGGCGGAAGCACAACACGGACGTGTCTACAAGTACTCCCGTAAACTACTTCCTTTTTTCCTTTTCTAAATTACTCTTTCTTTTTCCATCATCCTTTGCCACGGGTAGCGCAAAGGCTGGTCATCTCATGGACTGTATCAGAGTCCGGGTTCATAAATTCACCCAAAGGCTACTCGTGTTAAGGAGCCCCTCCACCGAGGAAAGGCGACGCAGATGTGCGACAGGAGGTCCAAAATAACTTTTTGTAGACCGCACACTCTATTTTTCCAGCCTGTAAAGTGCCTGTTTCCTCAGCCGCCGACCCCTGGCATGTCAAATAGTCGGGGTTGTGGCGTTATTATCTATGAAATGACAATTGGCATGTCACTTAGGTTCTAGTGAATATACTCCATATCCGGTATTCCCTTTTCGATAGAGAACCGAATTTTGCTCCTTTTGGTTGTTTCACACACCCACCCCATCATACCTTGCCAAGGGCTTGACATAGGAACAAAATGAGTTGCCAACAAAGTCTGAATAGCTTCATAGCATACTTCGGTGTCACGAGTTCAGCCTTATATGCCTCAATTCCGAATCATGTCTTGGTTCAATAGTTGGGTTGCTCGGCTCCTGTGCTTGCTACCTTATGTTCCATTCTATCGGCTAGGGTAGTAAAGGGAGAACTACTGCGATTGTGTTTCCGGTTCATCTGGTCAAACACCTTAGTAGAGAAAGCCGAAAACTGACTGTCATGATGCGGCGAGAGCTGGTCTACCGCTCGACGACTTAACGGGATCTTTTGCGATTCCCCCGTATTACATGAAGGACCTTCTTTTGGGTCATACATGTAACGCACCACATTGGGATAACGGCGTACATAATAGGGTCTATATTGTCTATGGCTAAGTGAAAGTGTTAACGCCCTATAGTCTGATTGCCTAGTTCACCGCATTGACACCTCCTTTTCGGACCAAGACGTTGGGTTAAGAGTGATCAATTGCTTTTCTGAACACCCTCATATTTCCTACGAGGGGGCTGAAGCCGACGACTGGAAATCTTTCAGATTATATAAAAACGGCCGCACAGGAGGATTCAAAGCTTTTAGGCAACTCTAAAATAAACTTTATAATTTCATAATACTGTCTTTCACAATGTCAATACATCTCACTCGAATATCATATCTTTCGAGCACTGACCCTTTATCAGTCGGGCAGCCTCTAAGACATCTTTGAAATAATGCTCTGGTGTGTGATGGTCCTTGCCCTTGGGTGGACTCTTTGCTACAACATCGATGGCCTTCATCTTCGTCCAGTACGTTTTCACACGGGCAAAGGCCATTCGTGCGCCTTCAATGCATGTTGATCGCTTAACAACATTGATACATGGCACCGTGTTAGCAAGTCGCCGCACCAAACCAAAATAACTATCCGGAATTGGCTCGGTCGGCCATAGCCGAACTACAACATCTTTCATGGCAGCGCCGAATATCCGGTGCAGTCCTGCCCATTGGGTCATCTGTTCGTTTAGCAACAGTGGGTGCTTTGACACATCAAATTGCGACCAGAAAAGCTTCTTCGTTGCATACCCTTCTTGCGCTTGGTAAAACTGCGCCGCATCGGAAGCACTCTTCGGCAAATCCAATAAAGCATCTGGAGAACTCCACACTTGATTAAGCGGGGCATAATTCGGGTCACCGAACTTAGTTTGTAATAAAAAAGGCCTTACCAGCCGCGATCTCCCCAGCTTGCCGGATCTCCTCCCGGGCCGCTCTAGATTCGGACCAGGCTTCTCTTGCCTTTTGTAAGGCCTTGTCAAGATCAGCCGTTTTGGCTTTATTATCGCTCTCGAGAAATCCGCAATGGCTAGCGGCCTCCTTTAGTTCAAGCGTCATCAAGGATATTTTCTCCTCGTATTGGTGCCGAGCAGCCTGTTCGGCCTTTAACTCGGCAGATGCCTTTTCAGCAGCCGCATTACTAATCCGGGCCTGCTCCTTGGCCCGGGCTAGCTCAGCTCGAAGGATCTCGACTACGGCAGCACCATCTACAGGTATGTACATCTTATTACACAATTCTTCACATCATGCTTATATTGTAAACATGTGCATAGTATGACTGCCCCAAAAACATACCTTGCACCTCGTCAAGTCTCCTGTTGATAAGCGCGATATGATTATCCGCCTCATCAATCTTGTGTTGCAAATCCGCAACTTCTGTAGTCCGGGCAGTTATTGGGGAGGTCACACATGTGTTCCAATTAATCAGATTATTTCCTGGGCACATCTTTTGATCCTCTGATCGCCTCCCTCGGGAAGCCAATTAGAGTCTCAGGGGCTACTATCTATACACAGGTGTATTTTTTGAATAAAACACAATCGAACATATTACAGTACAAACCTCGAAGCCTCTTAGCAGGCCCACGAAGGCCTCATTCAATCCGCTTTTCGCGGACATGACCTTTTTAACCACTGTGCCCATCAAGGTATGATGTTCCTTTGAGACGGATGCCTGCCGCAGCATGTTCGTCAATATATCCAGTGCCTCTGGGTCTCTGGAAGCTGCTGAAGGAGTATGGCCTCCCTTTGAAGGAATCCGTTTATTTGTATCCGACTGTAGAACGGACTACTTGGGACCTCCATTGTTGGTCTCCGGACCCTGGGCCACCGAAGTATCACCTTCGGGTAGTGTCTTCGTAATCCCTTGCACCACTTGTTGATCGGGGGAGACCCTCCGCGACGACACCTCGAAGTCGTTCACACTATTGGGCGAGGAGACCAGTGGAGGCGTCTCGCTTTCCATCATCTCCGGGAGAAGGTCCCCCAAGGAAGAGGATTGTTGGAGAAGACTGCGTGCCGAACTGCAAAAAAATATATTCTAGACATTACAAGAAAGGAACGGGACATGTTTAAAACACCCTTGTTCACTTACGATTTGGCCTGAGGCTTGTCCTCGCCGTGGGACTGCGTGATGATGTTGTCCTCCAAGCCCGAGCCACCCGACAGAGGCATCTTGCTTCACTTAGGAGCCTTTTCCTCCCAATCTTCGGAGGCGACCCTTTTCTTTCAATGGGGGGAAGAGACGTTGACTTCCCCTTAATTTTTGTCTTCGGACGATGGAATCTTGATTCCCCCGGACACAATGTCTGATGTACCTTCGGGATGGAGGACATCTTTGGTCGTCCCACTCTTCGCCTTGCTCTCCTTCATAGGCATCTGGTTAATCCTTCGGGAAGGGGGCCAAACACCTAATTAGTTCCTCTTTCTTTATCTAGCCCTGGAAGAAGATAGTTTGCTCAGTAACATATTGCGGCATACTTAAATACAAAGTGTTCGGAAGTCAAGTGCTTACCGGGGTATCTGGATGGTTGCAGTCGAGGCCGGCGTCCTCAGTGGTGTCCAGACAATGTTTTCGTTTCCCGAAAAACAACTTCCACATCCCTTTGTGTGTAATGCGGAAGAAGTGTTGGAGGGTTCGTGGTCCTTCCGGATTAAACTCCCACATGCAGAGAGGCCTATGCTGGCATGGCAGAGTTTGGCGGACTAGCATTACTTGAATCACGTCGACAAGATCGATGTCCTTCTCAAGGAGGTTCAGATGCGGCTCTGCAGAGTCTGCACTTCATCAACTGATCCCCAGTCCAGCCCCTTATTGATCCATGATGCAAGCTATAACAGAGGGCTAGAACGGAACACATGTATAGCTGCCCACTTAGTACTATGGGGTTCTATGATGTATAACCACTCTCACTGCCATTGGTTGGAAGTTTCGGTGAAAGAGCCTTTTGGCCAGAGAGTGTTGGTAAGCTTGCTTACTACAGCACCGTCACACTCTGCCTGTTCCCCGTCGACTACCTTCGGCTTCACACTAAAGGTCTTGAGCCATAGGCTGAAGTGTGGGGGGATTCGGAGGAAGGCCTCACACGTGATGATAAACGCCAAGACGTGGAGGAAAGAATCCGAAGCTAGATCATGAAAATCTAGTCCATAATAAAACATTAGCCCCCGGACGAAGGGGTGGAGAGTGAACCCTAGCCCTCGTAGGAAGTGATAGATGAATATGACCCTCTCGCCGGATCTGGGGGTCAGAATAACCTGTCCTTGAGCAGGAAGGCTGTGGGGGATCTCCGCGGTCAGGTATCTGGCCGCCCGAAGCTTTGCAATATCCTCCTCTGTAAGGGAGGAAGCCACCCATCGACCTTGAGGGCTCGATCCAGACATGATGGGGAAGCTTGGAGAAATGAAGTCGAACCTTGGGTGCTAGAACTCTAGGTTTGAAAGGCTGAGGAGAGGTTTGGCGTAAAAAACGACCCTTGGTTCCTTTATAAAGGCACCGGTTATTGAACACCTCCTCCTGAGCCTGAAGACCTGCCTATTCCTAAGGAATCTTTCCAACAGAATAGTTGGGTTACCCACACTTGTATTGATGAGAATCCCGCAATAAGGGGACACGATCTCTGCTTTGACAGGACGTGCCAATAACAACCACGCCTCGAAACATGGAATGGCGGGATAGGAAACGGTTCGAAATAAATAACCGGGAGAGCGTGATGTCATGTTATAAAAATTATCAGCAGATTGGACTCGTGAAATACTATACTCTCTACGGCTGTGGTACTTGTGTTGCAGGTCCAGACACTGTCGTTTCGTCCGAAGACTATCCTGGAGTATTCGGAAAGGGGAACCCGCCTTGCAATGCCGAAGACAATCTGCGCGCCGGACACCTCGTCATTGAAGCCTAGTTCAGGGGCTACTGAGGAAGTCATGGACTAAGGGGTCCTCGGGCGTCCGGCCTATTGGACATGGGCCGGACTAATGGGCTGTGAAGATTCAAGACCGAAGACTCTCTCTCCCGTGTCCGGATGGGATCCTCCTTGGTGTGGAAGGCAAGCTTGGCGACCAAATATGAAGATTCCTTTCTTTGTAACTGACCTTGTACAACCCTAGTCCCCTCCGGTGTCTATATAAACCAGAGGGCTTAGTCCGGATCGGGAGACAATCATAATCATAGTCAGGCTACACTTTTAGGGTTTAGCCATTAGGATTTTGTGGTAGATCAACTCTTGTAACACTCATATTCATCAAGATCAATCAAGCGGGAAGTAGGGTATTACCTCCATAGAGAGGGCCCGAACCTGGGTAAACATTGTGTCCCCTGTCTCCTATTACCATCGACCTTAGACGCACAATTCGGGACCCCCTACCCGAGATCCGCCGGTTTTGACACCGACATTGGTGCTTTCATTGAGAGTTCCACTGTGTCGTCCTCAAAAGGTTTGATGGCTCCTTGATGTCTACTACACAACCTTCTTCTTGTAGACGTTGTTGGGCCTCCAAGTGCAGAGGTTTGTAGGACAGTAGCAAATTTCCCTCAAGTGGATGACCTAAGATTTATCAATCCGTAGGAGGTGTAGGATGAAGATGGTCTCTCTCAAGCAACCCTACAACCAAATAACAAAGAGTCTCTTGTGTCCCCAACACACCCAATACAACGGCAAATTGTATAGGTGCACTAGTTTGGCGAAGAGATGGTGAAACAAGTGGTATATGGATGGTAGATAATAGTTTTTGTAATCTGAAAATATAAAAACAGCAAGGTAACTAATGATAAAAGTGAGCGTAAACAGTATTGCAATGATATTAAACAAGTCCTAGGGTTCATACTTTCACTAGTGCAAGTCCTCTCAACAATAATAACATAATTGGATCACATAACTATCCCTCAACATGCAACAAAGAGTCACTCCAAAGTCACTAATAGCGGAGAACGAACAAAGAGATTATGGTAGGGTACGGAACCACCTCAAAGTTATTCTTTCCAATCAATCCGTTGGGCTATTCCTATAGGTGTCACAAACAGCCCTAGAGTTCGTACTAGAATAACACCTTAAGACACAAATCAACCAAAACCCTAATGTCACCTAGATACTCCAATGTCGCCTCAAGTATCCGTGGGTATGGTTATATGATATGCATCACACAATCTCAAATTCATCTATTCAACCAACACAAAGGACCTCAAAGAGTGCCCCAAAGTTCCTACCGGAGAATCACGACGAAAACGTGTGCCAACCCCTATGCATAGGTTCATGGGTGGAACCCGCAAGTTGATCACCAAAACATACATCAAGTGAATCACGTGGTATCCCATTGTCACCATAGATACGCACGACAAGGCATACATCAAGTGTTCTCAAATCTTTAAAGACTCAATCCGATAAGATTACTTCAAGGGGAAAACTCAATTCATTACAAGAGAGTAGAGGTGGGAGAAAACATCATAGGATCCAACTATAATAGCAAAGCTCGCGATACATCACGATCATATCATCTCAAGAACACAAGAGAGAGAGAGAGATCAAACAGATAGCTACTGGTACATACCCTCAGCCCCGAGGGAGAACTACTCCCTCCTCGTCATGGAGAGCACCGAGATGATGAAGATGGCCACCAGAGAGGGATTGCCCCCTCCGGTAGGGTGCCGGAATGGGTCTAGATTGGCTTTCGGTGGCTACGGAGGCTTCTGGCGGCGGAACTCCCGATCTATTGTGCTCTCTGGAAGTTTTAGGATACGTAGGTATATATGGGTGAAAGAAGCACGTCAGTGGACCGAAGGGGGGCCACGAGGGACGGGGCGCGCCCCCACCCTCATGGGCACCTCCCTTCTTTCCTGATGTGCACTCCAAGCTTTTCCGGTAGCTTTCCTTCCAAAAATAACTTCTCCAGTTGATTTCGTTCTGTTTCGACTCTGTTTGATATTCCTTTTCTTCGAAACACTGAAATAGGCAAAAAAAATAGCAATTATAGATACGTTGGAGACGTATCAAGCACCCCCAAGCCTAATTCTTGCTCGTCCTCGATTAGGTAAATGATAAAAATAGAATTTTTGATGTGGAATGCTAGTTGGCATAATTTTGATGTAATTCTTCTTAATTGTGGTATGAATATCAGGTCTGAAAGATTGAAGACAAAAGTTCATATTGACATAAAAATGATAATACTTCAAGCATACTAACTAAGCAATTATTTCTTCTCAAAATAACATGGCCAAGGAAAGTTCATACCTACAAAATCATATAGTTTAGTCATGCTCCATTTTCGTCACACAAGAATGCTCTCATCATGCACAACCCCGATGACAAGCCAAGCAATTGTTTCATACTTTAGTAATCTCAAACCTATAAACTTTCACGCAATACATGAGCGCGAGCCATGGATATAGCACTATGGGTGGAATAGAATATAATGAGGGGGGTTATGTGGAGAAGAAAAAAAGGAGAAAGTCTCACATCAACGAGGCTAATCAATGAGCTATGAAGATGCCCATCGATTGATGTTAATGCAAGGAGCAGGGATTGCCATGCAACGGATGCACTAGAGCTATAAATGTATGAAAGCTCAACAAAACAAAACTAAGTGGGTGTGCATCCAACTTGCTTGCTCACGAAGACCTAGGGCACTTGAGGAGGCCCATTGTTGGAATATACAAGCCAAGTTCTATAATGAAAAATTCCCACTAGTATATGAAGGTGATAACATGAGAGACTCTCTACTATGAAGATCATGGTGCTACTTTGAAGCACAAGTGTGGTAAAAGGATAGTAACATTGTCCCTTCTCTCTTTTTCTCTCATTTTTGGGCCTTTTTATGACCTTTCCTTTTTTTTATTCCTCACTTGGGAAAATGCTCTAATAATGATGATCATCACACTTCTATTTATTTACAACTCAATGATTACAACTCGATACTAGAACAAAGTATGACTCTATATGAATGCCTCCGGCGGTGTACCGGGATGTGCAATGATTCATGAGTGACATGTATGAAAGAATTATGAACGGTGGCTTTGCCATGAATACTATGTCAACTACATGATCATGCTAAGCAATATGACAATGGTGAACGTGTCATGATAAACAGAATGGTGGAAAGTTGCATGATAATATATCTCGGAATGGCTATGGAAATGCCATAATAGGTAGGTATGGTGGCTGTTTTGAGGAAGATATAAGGAGGTTTATGTGTGATAGAGCGTATCATATCACGGGGTTTGGATGCACCGGCGAAGTTTGCACCAACTCTCAATGTGAGAAAGGGCAATGCACGGTACCGAAGAGGCTAGCAAGGATGGAAGCGTGAGAGTGCGTATAATCCATGGACTCAACATTAGTCATAAAGAACTCACATACTTATTGCAAAAATCTACAAGTCATCAAAAACCTTGGCACTACGCGCATGCTCCTAGGGGGATAGATTGGTAGGAAAAGACCATCGCTCATCCCCGACCGCCACTCATAAGGAGGACAATCAAATAACACCTCATGTTTCAAACTTTTTACACAACGTTTACCATACGTGCATGCTCCGGGACTTGCAAACTTCAACACAAGCATTTCTCAATTTCACAACTACTCAACTAGCACGACTTTGATATTATTACCTCCATATCTCAAAACAATCATCAAGCATCAAACTTCTCTTAGCATTCAATACTCTATATGAAAGTTTTTACTATTCCTGGATGCCTAGCATATTAGGATTATTTAAGAAAATTACCATGCTATTTAAAACTCTCAAAATGATATAAGTTAAGCATGAGAGTTCATCTATTTCTTAAAAATACAACCACCATTGTGCTCTAAAAGATATAAGTGAAGCACTAGAGCAAATGACAAACTAATCCGAAAGATATAAGTGAAGATCAATGAGTAGTCGAATAATTATGCAACTATGTGAAGACTCTCTAATATTTAAGATTTTCAGATCTTGGTATTTTATTCAAACATCAAGAAAAACATAATGAAATAAAATGATACTCCAAGCAAAACACATATCATGTGGCGAATAAAAATATAGCTCCAAGTAAAGTTACCGATGAATGAAGACGAAAGAGGGGATGCCTTCCGGGGCATCCCCAAGCTTAGGTTTTTGGTTGTCCTTGAATATTACCTTGTGGTGCCTTGGGCATCCCCAAGCTTAGGCTCTTTCTACTCCTTATTCCATAGTCCATCGAATCTTTACCCAAAACTTGAAAACTTCACAACACAAAACTTAACAGAAAACTCGTAAGCTCCGTTAGTATAAGAAAGTAAATCACCACTTCAAGGTACTGTAATGAACTCATTATTTATTTGTATTGGTGTTAAACCTACTGTATTCCAACTTATCTATAGTTTATAAACTATTTTACTAGCCATAGATTCATCAAAATAAGTAAACAACACATGAAAAACAGAATCTGTCAAAAACAAAACAGTCTGTAGTAATCTGAATCAAACATATACTTCTGTAACTCATAAAATTCTCAAATAAATTTCTGGACCTGAGGAATTTATCTATTAATCATCTGCAAAAATAATTAACTAAATATCTCTCTCCAAATAAAAATGGCAGCAATTCTTGTGAGCGCTAAAGTTTCTGTTTTTTACAGCATGATCAACAAGACTTTCCCAAAGTCTTCCCAAAGGTTCTACTTGGCACAAACACTAATTAAAAGCATAAAAACTCAATCATAACAGAGGCTAGATAAATTATTTATTACTAAACAGGAGCAAAAAGAAAGGAACTAAAATAAAATTGGGTTGCCTCCCAACAAGCGCCATCGTTTAACGCCCCTAGCTAGGCATGATGATTTCAATGATGCTCACATAAAAGATAAGAATTGAAACATAAAGAGAGCATCTTGAAGAATATGACTAGCACATTTAAGTCAAACATACTTCCTATGCATAGGGATTTTGTGAGCAAACAACTTGTGGGAACAAGAATCAACTTGCATAGGAAGGTAAATCAAGCATAACTTCAAAACTTTAAGCACATAGAGAGGAAACTTGATATTATTGCAATTCCTACAAGCATATATTCCTCCCTCATAATAATTTTCAGTAGCATCATGAATGAATTAAACTATATAAGCAGCACCTAAAGCATTCTTTTCATGATCTACAAGCATATAAATTTTATTACTCTCCACATAAGCAAAATTCTTCTCATGAATAATAGTGGGAGCAAACTCAACAAAATAACTATCATGTGATTGAAAATTAAGATCAAGATGACAAGTTTCATGGTTATCATTATTCTTTAAAGCATACGTGTCATTACAATAATCATCATAGATAGGAGGCATGCTTTCATCATAATAAATTTTCTCATCAAAACTTGGGGGACAAAAAATATCATCTTCATCAAACATAGCTTCCCCAAGCTTGTGGCTTTGCATATCATTAGCATCATGGATATTCAAGGAATTCATACTAACAACATTGAAATCATGCGCATCATTCAAATATTTAGTGCCAAACATTTTATGGATTTCTTCTTCTAGCACTTGAGCACAATTATCCTTTCCATCGTACTCACGAAAGATATTAAAAAGGTGAAGCGTATGAGACAAACTCAATTCCATTTTTTATAGTTTTCTTTTATAGACTAAACTAGTGATAAAACAAGAAACTAAAAGACTCGATTGCAAGATCTAAAGACATACCTTCAAGCACTCACCTCCCCGGCAACGGCGCCAGAAAAGAGCTTGATGTCTACTACACAACCTTCTTCTTATAGACATTGTTGGGCCTCCAAGTGCAGAGGTTTGTAGGACAGTAGCAAATTTCCCTCAAGTGGATGACCTAAGGTTTATCAATCCGTAGGAGGCGTAGGATAAAGATGGTCTCTCTCAAGCAACCCTGCAACCAAATAACAAAGAGTCTCTTGTGTCCCCAACACACCCAATACAATGGTAAATTGTATAGGTGCACTAGTTCGGCGAAGAGATGGTGAAACAAGTGGTATATGGATGGTAGATAATAGTTTTTGTAATCTGAAAATATAAAAAACAGCAAGGTAACTAATGATAAAAGTGAGCGTAAACGGTATTGCAATGATAGTAAACAAGGCCTAGGGTTCATACTTTCACTAGTGCAAGTCCTCTCAACAATAATAACATAATTGGATCACATAACTATCCCTCAACATGCAAGAAAGAGTCACTCCAAAGTCACTAATAGCGGAGAACGAACGAAGAGATTATGTTAAGGTACGAAACCACCTCAAAGTTATTCTTTCCAATCAATCCGTTGGGCTATTCCTATAGGTGTCACAAACAGCCCTAGAGTTCATACTAGAATAACACCTTAAGACACAAATCAACCAAAACCCTAATCTCACCTAGATACTCCAATGTCACCTCAAGTATCCGTGGGTATGGTTATACGATATGCATCACACAATCTCAGATTCATCTATTCAACCAACACAAAGGACCTCAAAGAGTGCCCCAAAGTTCCTACCGGAGAATCACAACAAAAACATGTGCCAACCCCTATGCATAGGTTCATAGGCGGAACCCGCAAGTTGATCACCAAAACATACATCAAGTGAATCACGTGGTATCCCATTGTAACCATACATACGCACGACAAGACATACATCATGTGTTCTCAAATCTTTAAAGACTCAGTCCGATAAGATTACTTCAAGGGGAAAACTCAATTCATTACAAGAGAGTAGAGGGCGGACAAAACATCATAGGATCCAACTATAATAGCAAAGCTCGCGATACATCAAGATCGTATCATCTCAAGAACACGAGAGAGAGAGAGAGAGAGAGAGATCAAACACATAGCTACTGGTACATACCCTCAGCCCCGAGGGAGAACTACTCCCTCCTCGTCATGGAGAGCATCGGGATGATGAAGATGGCCACCGGAGAGGGATTACCCCCTCCGGAAGGGTGCCGGAACGGGTCTAGATTGGCTTTCGGTGGCTACGGTGGCTTCTGGCGGCGGAACTCCCGATCTATTGTGCTCTCTGGAAGTCTTAGGATACGTAGGTATATATGGGTGAAAGAAGCACGTCAATGGACCGAAGGGGGGGGCACGAGGTAGGGGGGGCGCCCCCCACCCTCGTGGGCACCGCCCTTCTTTCCTGATGTGCACTCCAAGCTTTTCCGGTAGCTTTCCTTCCAAAAATAACTTCTCCAGTTGATTTCGTTCCGTTTCAACTCCGTTTGATATTCCTTTTCTTCGAAACACTGAAATAGGCAAAAAAACAGCAATTCTAGGCTGGGCCTCCCGTTAATAGGTTAGTCCCAAAAATAATATAAAAGTGGATAATAAAGCCCAATATTTCCCAAAACAGTAGATAACATAGCATGGAGCAATCAAAAATTATAGATACGTTGGAGACGTATCACTCCTTCAATCATCTACAACAATGCTGTCCAAGGGGAGGTCTTCCTCCCCGGGCAGATATTCGTGTTCGGCGGCTTCGCACTGCGGGCCAACTCGCTTAGCCATCTGGAGCAGATCGATAGCTATGCCCCTGGCCGTCAGGTCAGAATCTTGATTTTTAAATTCTAGTACATATTACGGCAGGAGCATATAGTATGCGGTGAAGAGGGAGGAAGGGGACCATCATATGTAGTACGCTTCATGAAGCTGGTTCTATGTGGGTGCATGGTTTACGGGTTTTGAGGCATGTGGCACATCAAAGTTGTGCATTTTTGGTATTCAATATATATATGTTTGGCCCACATGCAAAGCGGTGGTGGTTGTCCTCTCGCACCCACTTAAGCAGTTATCAGTAATATCAATGCTTTCCATCTGTGGGCCCGCTTGGTCCATCACTACTTTTCGCGTGACAACACAAGAGAGGTTAATTTGACTTAGGAGGTGATTATTTTTTGCTTGTAATATGGTATATATATAGGTCATGCTCTGGGATGACACACATGATACAGTTTGAGCACACACATGCATGTGTACGCACGAATCCCTCCCATCAAGTTGAAGTGGCTAGTACAACGACACATCATGAACCGATATCGCTCTGTGTGGGGAGCTAGTGTATGATTTTTGACGCACGCGCCACATCAATGTTGTGGAATGGTATTCAAACATGCATGCACGCATCACCTCCATACATATGCATGTAGTGGTTTCCTTCGAAGGGTACACTCCCTCGCGTGGTTATCGGTGACAAGCCTATATATTCATGGGCCTGCGTGGACATCCATGATCACCTTGACCGACAACAAGATAGGTTACCATGGTGGATTCTTCATTTGGTTTGTGTTATCATAGTATAGGTCATGGTGAGATTCAGACCTAATTAAGTTTGAGCGCATATAATATGCACGCATGCATGCATGAATCCCTGTCGTTGGCTTGAAGTGTGGTGTAACATACATATGCATCGTCAACCTAACCCTCACTCAGTGTGGGTATTTATAGTTGAAAATCACGGTGCCACATCAAAGTTGTTCCATTGTTCCTCGAAAACACACCTCTCCATACATATGTTTGGGCCACACGCATGCAGTGGTTGTCTTCGGGGACTAGCTACTTGCGTGATTATTGGCGAGTTAGCCCATCTTCGGAGTCGTATGGAAGGCCATCACTTTGACCAACAACAAGAGAGAGGTTGTACGACTAAGGTGGATTATTCTTGGTCCATTTTACGATCCATCTTGGTGAGAGATGCCTCTCTGGCCCGCCGACTGAAAGTGTGTGTGTGTGGGGGGGGGGCTGCTACTTCGCACTTTGCTAGTTGAACCTCAGTTGGGGGGCATGCATTCATAGCTTAGGATTCCCTTCGTGGAGACACGAGGGGGGTGCTGCTAGCTGCTACTTCGCACTTTGCTAGGTGAACCTCGGTTGGGGGCATGCATTCATAGCTTAGGATTCCCTTCGTGCCGACACGAGGGAGGGGGGCTGCTAGCTACTTCGCACTTTGGTAGGCGAACCTCGGTTGGGGGCGGGGCATGCATTCATAACTTAGGATTCCCTTTATGCCAACACGAGGGAGGGGGCTGCTAGCTACTTCACACTTTGCTAGGTGAACCTCGGCTGGGGAGGGGGGCTTCTAGGTACTTTGCACTTTGCTAGGTGAACCTCGGTTGGGGGGGGGCATGCATTCATAGCTTAGGATTCCCTTCGTGCCGACATGAGGGAGGGGGGGCTTCTAGCTACTTTGCACTTTGCTAGGTGAACCTCGGTTGGGGGGAGGGGGCATGCATTCATAGCTTAGGACCCCCTTCATGCCGACACGAGGGGGGCAAGCAATACCGTGCACTTTGTGAGATAGGTGCCACATCGAAGTTGCATTTGGTATTTGAAAATCAAACCACCCTTTTCATACATAAATTTGATCCACATGCAAGTGTGTTCGTGTTCTGACCCTCTCCCGCGTCATTTTTTAGCCAAATTTATGAACATTAGACAAGTCGGATGACGAAACAGACACGGTTTCACTCAAACTAACCGTGTGCCACGCTGGTGCGCCTGTCACGCACACATCTGCACAATACATTGGGCTCCACGAGGCTTCCGCTCTCAAAAATATCTACCCGCCTGCAGCTTTTTTCTGTTTGATAACACACGGTTATTGTGTTTTGACTATGTGGGATGTTTCTTGTTCCCAATCCCGCCTGCATCCCTAGAAAATATCTGCCTGCCTCGAGGGTTTTTCTGTTTCATAACGCATGGTTGTTATCTCCGGACCATGTGTGATGTTTCTTGTTCCCAATCCCGCCTGCATCCCTCAAAAATATCTACCCGACTCGAGGGTTTTTCTGTTTCATAACAGACGGTTGTTATCTTCGGACTGTGTGCGATTCACCATCATCAAAATTTTCAATAGCCCTGGCATTTCACTCCCGCGTAGTAAACTTTTCAGTACCCGCGTCATTTTCTCAAACAACCCCCGCCCCCCTCCACACACACACACCAAAACCTCCTCGGGCATGCGCGTGCACACACACCCCCTCCCTCGCTTGAAACCCTAGCAAGGTCCCCACTGCCCTGCAAGGCCTCCCTTGTTAACATCTACCGGTTTGCCCGTGCAGCTTACCCACCGATCTCCATACCCAGGCCGCCCTGAGTTTCTTCGATGACGCCTGCCAAACACCCCCTTTCCCACAGATCCCCATCCCCACCCCCACTCCAGAGCGTCGCAGCCTAAGCCCGGCTACGGTTCCCGTGGAGCTCAAGGAGCGACCGACCCAAAAGAGGTGTATCATGGCCTCTTCGCTTGACGTTGCCGAGGAAGCTGGCGACCATTACTAGCGGCGGGCACTCAACCAGCGGGCTAGATTATGTGGGCATGTCTCAGCCGCCGGCTACGACATCGAGGTCATCAACAGCGATGACCTGAGGCGGTCTATGTCATAGGTTAAGTGGCCCACCCCCAACCCTCGGGTCCAACCACTGTCGATCTCATCCATGGCCCCGCCGCTGATCTCCTCTAGCTCGTTGTTAACAATTTTCCATCCTACATCGCCATCGAGCCCCTTTTGTCATTTCTGAAGGACATGTTCTGTGACATTGGCTTGGGATCCACAGCTTCCAAGTCAGACCTCATCAACGGCGACCACGAGGAGGGCACCCTCTTCGGCTCTTCCAAGGGGAAAGCACCCGTCTGCAACATCAGGGAGGGCACCCTACAACTATGCTCTTCCAAGGGGAAGGAGCCCATCTGCGACAACATGGAGCGCATCCAAGGTCTGTGCTCTTCCCACGGGAACGAGCCCATCTGTGACAAGTGAGGAAACCCATGATTTGTTTTGTCGAGTCCCTTTTGTAGTGTAGTGAGAATATGTCTGGTTTTAATTGCTATATCTGGTTGTTTGCAGTATGCCTTGTTTATTTCAGTTGTTCACAATGTGATGCTCTATATGTGCAATTATTTACTTTGTAGTACATTTCATCAATCCAGTTTTAAACATACCGATAGGAATGCATATATTTGCTTGCTATTAAGACGGTTATAGCTAGCATATGCCTCTTTTAAAGTTTTTTGATTGTTTGGTTGTTTGTATTTAGCATATGTCTAGTTTCAAATGCTATCTTTGGTTGTTCGTAGTATGCCTTGTTTATTACAGTTATTCACAACGTGATGTTCTATATGTGCAAGTATGAACTATGCAGTTCAATTTCATCACTACCAGTTTCAACAATACCACTATGAATGACTACATTTGGTTGCTGCATCTTGTAGTTAACACGCCTTTCCATTTTTATTTAACAATAACCAGTGTACTTAGACTGGCACAATACCAGTTTGAATGACTATGTTTGCTTGTTGTTAAATGTTAGGCCTGTTGCAGTTAACACACCTTTCCACGTGTTTTGCTTTACTAGCGTGCTTAAACCTGCACATTGAAGCTATCTTTTGGAGATTATTCTGTCTGCCATGGATAATTTTGGTTGATGTTTAGCCTATTTTGCTTAACATGCTTCTCGATGTACCTACACAGGACAATTTTGGGCACGACTGCTGTTTTCCATTGAGGTTAGTTTCATCCCATGGCTTATATATGTTCACTGTTCAGGATATCGGTAGCTGGTACCATATAGGCCGGGAGCTGATAAGGCACTAATCGGTGAATCTGACTTTTAACTGAATATATCTGCAACCCATTTATCGTTAGGTTAACTAGGGCCATATGTAATATATCTAAGGCTACATAGCAACATGCAGTGTACTTAATGTCTAAATATGCAATCCTAGGCTACATAGCAACAAGGAAGAGTGTTACATTAATGTTAATGATGTCTAGATATACGTAGAAGAGCAGCAGTAGCAACAACAACAACACAACCTTGTTTGGATAATCAACTTAGCTAGATGTTAGAGTTAGTTTCTAGCTCATGACTAACCCTGAACTAACTCCATCCAAAGAGTTGTTTGGATGGCAGAGTTAGATTGACAATAAATGCACTAGGAGAACTAGCTCCAATTAGCACCTCTTGAGTTGGATAGTTTTTTGGGTGGGTTATAGATGCAACTAGCTCAAACTAGCCCTCATGTTTAGATATACGTTGGGGCTATTTGAGCCCGAACTAGCTCAAACTAACGGTAACCCATGGATACAACAATAGTTAATCAGCCGATAATTTGTAAGAATGCACTAAACTCCTTCTGGCCCATAATATAAGATGTTAATTCATCTAATATGTGAGTATATTGGATGTTATAAGATATTATAAAAGAGTGTTGTACTACATCATTGTGCAATTGCTGTTTAGATTCTAATATTAACTTGGTGCTTTTAGGTACATATGCCATTGGTAAAGATGCGCGCTTCGACCCTTTCTGCGTATGGGGCAATGAGATGTCGATGAACCAGCATCAAGTGAGGAAGCTGATAAAGATTGTTACTAAAATGGATCCAAAGATGGCAATTAAACTATTTGTTTACACTTTATCCAAGACAAGAGCGAACTGTAGGATGGTAAGTAAGAACTCTGCAGCCTTCTTTTTACGACCCATAATGAGTTGTGTTAGATGACAATGTTTGAATCTTTTTCCTTAGTAGTGGTTTCCAAAGAAGTTTACTCAAGATTACCTCTCAAACTACATGATTGGTGGGCATGCAAAGGTTAAAGTATTTCTACCAAAACACGATGATTATCTAGATGTTTTCATGAAGACCGTGAAGGATGGGCGGTCGACCATCACAAGGGGTTGGGCTAGAGTCGTGCGTGCCTTCTGCATGGAGGAGGGCACATTATGGGCATTCCTCTTCTCCTTTTCAGCAACTAGAATGTATTTCACCTCTTTATTTACCACCCTTAATAGTACAAGTATAAAACTGTGGTTCATCATTCTTTATTTGGTTCTTATGTAATTCTTGAACATATGTACCTATGAATCGAATAATTCATTGGTTGTTTGAACCTGATGGACATGAATAAAGCTGTAGCATACCTTCAAATTCAAATTCAAATCCGGTACAATTTGAAATAGCAACAATTAAATTACAGCGAAATTACGCCCTCCAGGTCGTTACGGCACACACACGGTTGGTAAAACACAAACGTTTGCAATATACACCATAATCCGAGATGGTTCACAGAGAGGAAACGTGTGCAAGCATGCACACAGTTGTTGTTTGCAAAGCGTGTGCGATGTAGACAATATCACAAATGGTGTGGGCAAACTAAATGTTTGTGTTAGTTGCCTTATCGTACACGATTCGCAACCATGAACTGTTTCTGATGAAGTATGCATCATAAACATTGCACCACAGAATAGCGTGTGCAATAGTTGTCGGTACGACGATGTTACGATGGTCCGACGTTTCATAATCCTGTCCGACACTCATACGACAATGAGCTAATCTTCTTAATAGTGAACCATTTGTGATGGGCCGCACATCATACACGTTCTATAATAGTGAATCATTTGTGATGGCCCACGCATCATAAACATAGCACCACAGAATACCGACTGCGATGGAAATGCGAGCAGAAATGAGTAGGAGTACTGTAGGGTCCCTATCCCCGACCGGTTTCTGGGTCGTGTGAGAAGGACCCCCCTATCGCCGTCACTCACTAGGCGACGGCTCCAAATGTCATCGTGGAAAGGGGTTAAAAACCGTTTGTATAACACCGACGCGTACTAGTGGCAGTACATGAGCATGAGCCATGGATAAAGTCTGACATTGCTGAGCTAATCAACGGGCTATGGAGATGCCCATCAATTGATGTCAATGCAAGGAGTAGGGATTTCCATGCAACGGATGCTCTAGAGCTATAAGTGTATGAAAGCTCAAAAGAAAACTAAGTGGGTGTGCATCAAAATTGCTTGCTCATGAATACCTAGGGAAATTGAGGAAGCCCATCACTGGAATATACAAGCCAAGTTCTATAATGAAAAATTTCCACTAGTAATATATGAAAGTGACAAAATAGAAGACTCTCTATCATGAAGAACACAGTGCTACTTTGAAGCACAAGTGTGGAAAGGATAGTAACATTGTCCCTTCTCTCTTTTTCTCTCATTTTTCTTTTTTCTCTGTCTTTCTCTCTCTCACTACAGGAATCAGCTACTTTGCCGTCTGCCACGGCGGATGGCAAAGGCATGAACGGCGGACAACAAAGGCCTTTGCCGTCAGCCGCGGACGGCAAAAGGCTCCGGCAAAGTAGGCTACGGTAAACAGCTACTTCGCCGTCTGCTTCCTGGCGGCTGATGGCAAAGGCCCTTTGCCGTCTGTGGCGGACGGCAAAGAGAGCGGACGGCAATAATTGCGCTGTCAGTCCGTTAAGTGGCTAACGGCAGGCCTTTGTCGTCCGCCGCTGACGGCAAAATTTCTAGTGTCTTTGCCGTCTGCCGTATGATGTCATCTACACGTCACTACATGGCAGGTTCTTTGTCGTCCGCCACTGATGGCAAAGTCTTTGCCGTCTGCCACTGTAGGCAAACTGACCAAATGGGTCAGCTCCCAGGAAGCACAGCTAGATGCCACGTGTCTTCTTTGCCGTCCGCGGCAGACGGCAAAGAGCCCGTTGCCGTCGGTGGCAGACGGCAAAGAGCCTGCATATTGGCTCTTTTATCTATTTTTTATTAAATCCAACAATTTTCATCACAAATATATATGACATATATAGATATATTTCAAAAGGCCATTACAGAGCAAACATATAAGATATCCAACACATAACTTCATCATCCAACCATATATATTACATGCATAGTTCCATCATACATAACAAGTTCAACATAGAGGCATCCAACCATATATATTACAACAGTTTCATCCAACGATACATGCATAGTTCAACGATACAAAAGAAACAGAGAAAGGGATAAGGAGCACTCCATCTATGCAAGCTTTCGTCAAGTGAATGAAATCTGCAAAATGAAAAATAAGAAAGTTAGAACAAGAAGAGTAGAACAAGAAGAAGACTAGAACAAGAAGAAGACTAGAACAAGAAGAGTAGAACAAGAAGAAGACTAGAACAAGAAGAGTATATCATTTATGAGCTAACTTACGTGAAATGGATCATATATGAGCTAACTAAGTTGAAATGGGTCGTTTATGAGCTAGCTAAGGTGAAATGGATCATTTATGAGCTAACTTAGTTGAAATGGGTCGTTTATGAGCTAACTAAGGTCAAATGGATCGTTTTTGAGGTAACTAAGGTGAAATGGATCGTTTTTTAGCTAACTTAGGTGAAATGGATCATTTATGAGCTAACTTAGTTGAAATGGATCGTTTTTGAGCTAACTTAGGTGAAATGGATCATTTATGACCTAATTTAGTTGAAATGGATCTTTTTGAGCTAACTTAGGTGAAATGGATCATTTAAGAGCTAATTTAGGTGAAATGGATCATTTTTAGCTAACTTGGTGAAATGGATCGTTTATGAGCTAAATTAGTTGAAATGGATCGTTTATGAGATAACCTAGGTAAGATGGGTCATTTTGGAGTTAACCTAGGTGAAATGGGTCATTTTAAAGCTAACGTAGGTAAAATGGATCATTTAGGAGCTAATCTAGGTAAAATGGGTCATTTTTGAGCTAACTTGGATGAACTGGATCATTTATAAGCTAACCTAGGTAAAATGGGTCATTTTAGAGCTAACTTAGGTAAAATGGATCGTCTATGAGCTGACTAAGCTAATTATGCAATTTTTGACATAAGTAAGCTAAGTACAGATTGTTTTAGAGCTAACTTAGGTAAAATGGATGGTTTTGGAGGTCAATAAGCTTATTGAGTCATTTTGGAGGAGAAGAAGCTAAGTCTAGGTCATTATGGTAAGCATTGGAGGAAATAAAGCTAAGTCTAGGTCTTTGCATGTGTTAAGCAAAACACTAGATAAACTTACCAAGATCCAGGAGGTGTAGGAGCGGGGTGGCTCGTGTCGGTAGCTGGAGAAGGATCGTGCGATGCTTGTCTGGAGTTACAACATGAATAATACCTGACACTACTAATAAAAGACCGACATGAATACTAATATGTGTATCACTTAAGTGTATCATCATCAAGTACAACATAAAAAAATGTAATACCTGACACTACTAATAATCTCGATCAGTATCATCAATAAATGCATAATCATCATCATCACTATAATCAATGACGGGCTCATAGGGTTCATTGGCATCAACATGTGCAAGGCCACCTTGACGTAATCGGTCAAGCATTGACAAGTCATCCACAGCAGTAACCTCTTCTTGTTCCGGCTCTTCTTGTTCCTCCTCTGGGGTGATGTCAGATTCATTGTCGCTGTCTACTTCAATGTTTTGGGGTGAAGTATAGCGGTTCTTGAAACGCTTTTTGGAAAGACGTGCCTCTTGGAAGAATTCTCCTTCATATGTGTCTGGGTTAATGTGAGGTTCATAATCCTCTTCCTTTGGGGGAGAAAGTCTAGCACATGGCGGCACTTCATAAACGACATCCCAACCTTTCAGATTTGGATTAGTTTGGCAGGCCCACGGTAGATAGAATACTTGGGTCGCCTGTTGAGCCATAATATAGACATCAGGAACATCTAAATGAGTGCTTTGGTTGATTTCAACTAGCCCTACATGTTCATGAGTCCTTCTAGTCTCCTTCGGCTGAAACCAATAACATTTGAAGACTACGACATTCGGTGAGTTTTCACCATAGAACAGAAGTTCATAAATTGCTTCAACTCTCCCATAATACTCGGTACCTCCTTCGCCGATAGCAGATACACAACAATTTGTTGACTTTCGGTCGGCCATAGATAGCTCTTTGCCATAGGTACGAAAGCGATACCCGTTGATGTCGTACTTGTCAAATGAACGGACCTTATAGTCAAAACCATTAGCGACTTGTCTCAATTCGGCGTCCATAGACTGTGAATTAGCCTACAAGTTTAATATGAAAGGATTGTTGCATTATGCACAAATTAGCGAATGAAATGAAATTGTCTAATAGAAATTACCGTTTGTTTGAACCAAGAGATGAAACCGGGATAGCCACCTCCTTGCTTTGCGAGAAGCTCATACTCTTCGATGGAATCCTTTTCGATCTCCGCTCCATACGAGAATATGGCGACGTATCGACTATATGACATATCCAGGAATAAGAGTAGTTCAAAGGAAATAGAAGTTGCGAAACAATGTACCGAGAACTTACTCGATGTACGGCCGCACTTCTATCAGGTTGTTGAAGATATACAACGAAATGGTCCGCCATTCTTCGTTATCCAAAGATACTGGATGTGAAACACTAGCTGGTGCAAGATTCCCTTTGAATAGGCTGAGGTTGGATCCACCCTTTTTAGGCTCGTCAGCATTGTACCGAGGCTTCGGATTATGAAAATGATGATTTTTGGCTTCGTAGTGCGCTGTTACGAAGTTTGCCACCTCCTCTGTGATGAATGCCTCAGCCATCGATGCTTCAATTCTACGTTTATTTTTACATTTTTCTCGAAGCGTCTTCTGCATCCTCTCAGTTGGGTAGCACCAACGATTTTGCACGCCCCCCCCCCCCAATCTTGCCTCGGTCGGGAGATGCAAAATCAAATGCTGCATTGGATTAAAGAAGCTCTTCTCTAACTTGCAGATCAACTCCGGCGCCAACTCTTCCATTTCTTCTAGCACGCCAGGCGATAGTTCTTTCGCACAAAGAACACGGAAGAAATAGCTGAGTTCTGCCAGTACTAGCCATTCATCCTCAGGGATGAAGCCACGCAACATCACGGGCATTACCCGCTCAATCCATATGTGCCAATCATGACTCTTGAGACCAAATATCTTCAGTTTATCAACATTCGCTCCCCTCTTTAGATTCGCTGCATACCCATCGGGGAACATCAATTGTTGTTGCACCCACAAGAGAATTTCCCTCATAGCTGGCCTTCCAAGATTGAACCATGCCTTTGGCTTCGTCCAGTTCTGCTTTCCTTTCGGTTCTTTCATGTTTTGTAACGGCCTATCACATAGCGCCTCCAGATCGACTCTAGCCTTAGTATTATCCTTTGACTTCCCATCTATGCCGAACAATGTACCAAAAAGTGCCTCGGCGATATTCTTCTCAGTGTGCATCATGTCGATGTTGTGTGGGCAAAGGAGGTCTTTGAAGTAAGGCAGATCCCATAAGCATGTTTTGTGAGTCCACGCGTGCTTAGTATTATACCCCTTGAAGTACCCTGGACGTTGTGGATCTGGCTCAAGAGTGTTTAACTGATCCAGGGTCTGTTGGCCTGTCAATGCAGGTGGTGCAGAGTTTTTGACAACTCTACCCCTGATGAAGTTCTTCTTGTCTTTCCTGAACTTATGGCGAGGATCCAGGAACTGTCTATGCATGTCGAAGCAAGAACACTTGCGACCGGCCTGAAGCCAACGAAACTCAAGAGCTCCCTTGCATGTGGGGCACGGGAACCTTCCATGCACACACCAGCCAATGAATAGCGCATACGCCGACAAGTCATGCGTCGAGTACATGTACCAGACACGCATTATGAAGTTCCGTTTGCTAAAGGCGTCGTATGTCTTGAACCCATTATCCTAGGCTTCTTGCAATTCGTCCTTAAGCGGCTGCATGTACACATTCATATTTTTGCCCGGATAGTTGGGTCCTGGAATTATCAATGTCAGGAAAATGTTCTTTCTTTGCATAATCTGTCCGGGGGGGGGGGAGATTGAGTAGAAAGACAAATACGGGCCAACAACTGTATTGGGCTGCCATCATACCAAACACACTGAACCCATCCATGCTGATGCCGACTCGAGGATGCCTCGGATCTGCCGCTTTGTCAGCATGTAATTCATCAAACTTTTTCCACGCAACACCATCCAATGTGTGTACCATCATCAGATTCCCATCTGCATCTAGTTCGGTTCTTTTGCCTGTTTTGTGCCATGTCATCTGTCTGGCCGTCTCTTCGACCATGAAAAGACGTTGAAGTCTTGGTACGATTGGCATATACCGAAGAACACTAACGGGGATTTTGGTCTGTGTCTTCTCACCCATACCGTTGTCTACCACAATATACCTGGAAGACTTGCAAATGGGACAATAGTTCAAGTCCGCATAGTCAAGCCTAAATAAGGCACATCCTTTCTCACAGGCATGTATCTTCTCATAGGGCATCTTCAGTGCACGGAGGATTTTGTCCGACTGGTACAGGTTTGCAGGCATTACATGGCCTTTGGGTAGAAAGCGTCCAAATGCTGTCATAATTGTGTCATAGCATTCTCTGCCCAAGTTGAAATGAGCCTTCAGAGCCATTACTTGTGAGATTGCATCCAACTGACAAAGCTCGGTGTGCTCGTGGAGCGGACGTTTCGAAGACTCCAACATTTCATTGAAGGCCTTTGCAGATTCCTCCATCTCCTCGTCCGAATCCCGAGCATCATCATAGCCTTGCACCATGTTTTCCATCCCGGTACCATGCTCGTCGGTGCGACGACGATCCACCTCAGCTCGGTCACATTGGGCAGACTCACCATGAAATGTCCACACCGTATAATCGGGCGTAAAATCACTCTTCTGCGGGTGTTTGCCCATTTCAGCCTCTGTCTTCTTTTCCCAATTGCCGCACCGGAAACAGGGGCACCAGGTTTTCTTTTGGCCATTTGCAAATGCGGCTTGCATAAACCCCTTAGTTTTTGTGAACCATTCAGCGCTCCATTTGTTCTGACTAGTGTGACCGGTATACATCCAAGCACGGTCACTCATCTTGACTTTCAGAGCTACTGGACACACAACAATTATATATGTAATTCACCATGTATATATTCATCAGTTGATCTACTTTGTCAATTTTATTACGTCCATGCAACCTACACTCTAATAGGTAATGATAGGTCCTAATCCCACCCGTGTATGTGTAGATTGGGTTCATTTTCCCATGCTATGCTCCGGGTCCGACGCAAAATTTCGGCAGCACCTCCCCGCTGTTCTCCTGATACACGTCTCTGCAATAAACAGAGAGGATGTGTACCCGGAGAACAACAGGGGAGGCACTGACGAAATATATGCGTCGGATCCGGAGCAAAGCATATGGGAAAACGAACCCAATCTACACATACTCGGGCTGTCCATGGATAGCATTGGACAATTCGAAAGAATCAAGGTTATAAATATGCAAATGCATGCATATTTATAACTATGACGCTTTCGAACGGGAGACACATATTGGTTACGCATACTGATGATTCAAGACACATATATAGCTAGCTATCAAGTTTCATCGGAATAGATCAAATAATTAATGGGGGAGGAGGACTTGTCATTTGTGCTCACCCAAGAACGAAGGGGCAAAGCTCGTCAAACGCACGGCGAGGTCGTCGAACACCAAACCTCGCAGCGATGAAACAACTGCACATTTAAAACTACACGATCAACACAATTATATATGATGTTTTTCATAACAAAATCGAAAAATGTATGACCTAACTAATAATTCACAAATATATGACCCCGTCGGCCTCTGGAAGGCCAAAGAACACCTTTTCGGGAGGTGTCGGTGGTCGGGGTGTCCTGTCGGTGTCGGGGTGCCGTGTCGGGGTCGGGGTGTTGTTTCGGGGTCAGGGGGTCGGGGTGTCGTGTCGATGTCGGGGTAGTGCCGTGTCGGTGTCGGGGTGTTATTTCGGGGTCGGGGTGTGGTGTCGGGGTCAGGGTCTCGGGTCAGGCTCGGGGTCGGGGTGTCGGGTCAGGCTCAGGGGGTCGGGGTGTCGGGGTCGGGGTCAGGCTCAGGGGGTCGGGGTGTCGGGGTCGGGGTCGGGGTGTCGGGTCAGGCTTGGGGGGTCGGGGCGTCGGGGTCGGGGTCGGGGTGTCGGGGTCGGGTTGTCGGGGTCGGGGTCAGGGTCGGGGTGTCGGGGTCGGGGTCTCGGGGTCGGGGTCGGGGTCTCGGGGTCGGGGTCGGGGTCTCGGGGTCGGGATGTCGTGTCGGGGTGCCGGGTCGGGGTCTGGGTACCGTGTCGGGTCGGGGTCGGGGTGTCGGGGTCGGGGTCGGGGTGTCGGGTCAGGCTTGGGGGGTCGGGGTGTCGGGGTCGGGGTGTCGGGGTCGGGGTCTCGGGGTCGGGGTCGGGGTCTCGGGGTCGGGGTGTCGTGTCGGGGTGCCGGGTCGGGGTCAGGGTACCGTGTCGGGTCGGGTTTTTTTCCTTTTCTTCTTCTTCCTCTTTTTCCTTTTCTTCCTTTTTTTCCTTCTTCATCTTCTTCTTCTTCTTCTTCTTCTTCCTCCTTTCCTTTTTCCACTTCTTCTTCTCCTCCTCTCCTCTTTCTTCTTCTTCTTCTTCCTCCTTTCCTTTTTCCTCTTCTTCTTCTCCTCCTCTCCTCTTTTTTCTTCTTCTTCTTCTTCTTCCCCTTCTTCTTTTTTCTTCTCCTCCTCCTCCTCCTCTTCTTCTTCTCCTGATCTCCTCTTTTTCTCTTTTTCTTCTTTCCTAAAACTAAACTAAACCTAAAACTAAAACTAAAAAAACAGAAAAATAAAAAAACTAAATCTAAACCTAAAACTAATCCTAAAAATAAAACTAAATCTAAACTAAACATAAACCTAAAACTAAAAAAACAGAAAAAAGGAAAAAAAAGGAAGAAGATCACCTGCAGGGTGGAGGAGGGGGGCGGTGCGGCCTGGGGCGACGGAGGAGGGGGGCGGGGCGGCCTGGGGCGGCGGCGCCGGGCCCGGCCGGGGCGGCGGGGCGCGGAGGTGCCGGGGCGCCGGGGTGTGGCGGCGCCCAGACAGCAGGGCGGTGGGGGCGCCGGGGGCAACGGGGTGGGGGGGCGCCGGGGCGGCGGCGGGGGGCGCTGGGGCGGCGACGGGGCGTGGTGCAACGGGGCGGTGGAGGTGGGAGAGAAAGAGAGAGAGAGAGCGGGGTGTGGGGCGCGGCCCCGTTAACGTTACATGGGGCCTCCCTCTTTGCTGTCCACTACCCTTTGCCGTCCGCCTTCTTGCTCTCTGCCGTCCGCTAGCGGACGGCAAAGAGGGGGCCCGTTAGGTTTTTTTTGCAGCTCGTCAGTGGGGCCCCTCCCTCTTTGCCGTCCGCTAGCCGACGGCAAAGAACTGGCTGATGACAAACTTGGTCTTTGCCATCAGCCAGTTCTTTGCCGTCTGATTTTTGGAAGTTGATGGCAAAGAGCTTCTTTGCTGTCCGCTAGCGGACGGCAAAGAACTGGCAGATGGCAAACTAGCTGATTCCAGTAGTGTCTCTCTCTCTTATTTTTGAGCTCTCTGGGCTCTTTTTGTCTTTTTATGGGCTCTTTGGCCTCTTTTTCTTTTATTCTAGTCCGGAGTCTCATCCCGACTTGTGGGGGAATCATAGTCTCCATCATCCTTTAATCACATGGCACAATGCTCTAATAATGATGATCATCACATTTATATTTACTTACAACTCAAGAATTACAACTCGATACTAGAACAAAATATGACTCTATATGAATGCATACGGTGGTGTACCCGGATGTGTAATGACCTAGCATGACATGTATAAACAATATGAATGGTAGCTAAGCCACAAATACTATGCCAACTATATGATCATGCAAAGCAATATGACAATGATGATATTTGTCATAATAAAATGGAACGGTGGAAGTTGCATGGAAATATATCTCGGAATGGCTATGGAAATGTCATAATAGGTAGGTATGGTGGCTGTTTTGAGGAAGATATAAGGTGGCTTATGTGTGACAGAGTGTATCATATCACGGGGTTTGGATGCAGCGGCGAAGTTTGCACCAACTCTCAAGGTGAAAAAGGGCAATGCACGGTACCGAAGAGGCTAGCAAAATGTGGAAGGGTGAGAGTGTGTATATCCCATGGACTCAACATTAGTCATAATGAACTCACATACTTATTGCAAAAGTTCATTAGCCCTCAAAGCAAAGTACTACTATGCATGTTCCTAGGGGGATAGATTGGTAGGAAAATACCATCGATCGTCCCCGACCGCCACTCATAAGGAAGACAATCAATAATAAATCATGCTCCAATATCATCGCATAATGAGAGACCATACGTGCATGCTTCGGGAATCACAAACCTTAATAAAAATATTCTTACTAAACCACAATTACTCACTAGCATGACTCTAATATCACCATCTTTATATCTCAAAACAAATGCAAGGAATCAAACATCTCATATATTCAATGATCTTCATGAAAGTTTTTATTATATCCCTCTTGAATACCCATCATATTAGGACTAAATTCATAACCCAAGCAAATTTCCATACTATTTATAAGACTCTCAAAATAATCTAAGTGAAGCATGAGAGTTCATCAATATCTTTAAAATAAACCACCAACATGCTCTAAAAAGATCTAAGTGAAGCACTAGAGCAACTGCCTAGCTCAAAAAATATAAGTGAAGCACATAGAGTATTCTAACAAATTCACGATTAATGTGTGTCCCTCTCAAAAGGTGTGTCCAGCAAGGATGATTGTGGCAAAATAAAAAGCAAATAAAGCAAAGACTCGTATAATACAAGACGCTCAAAGCAAAACACATATCATGTGATGAATAAAAATATAGCCTCAAGTGATTTATCGATGGATTGTAGACAAAAGAGGGGATGCCATCCAGGGAATCCCCAAGCTTAGATGCTTGGTTGTCCTTGAATATTACCTTGGGGTGCCATGGGCATCCCCATGCTTAGGCTCTTGCCACTCGTTATTCCGTAGTCGATCGAAACTTCACCAAAAACTTGAAAACTTCACAACACAAAACTCAAAAGAAAACCCATGAGATCCGTTAGTATAATAAAGAAAATCACCACCTTTATGTATCTATAAGAAACTTCGCCGCCGTCAGCACCAACTTCTCCCCATTGTAAAATCTACTTGAACTGATACGCCTCCGTCGTATCTATAATTTTTGATTGTTCCATGCCAATATTCTACAACTTTCATATACTTTTAGCAACTTTTTAAACTATTTTTTGGGACTAATATGTTGATCCAGTGACAGTGCGAGTTCCTGTTTGTTGCATGTTTTTTCTTTCACAGAAAATCCATATCAAACAGAGTCCAAATGGGATGGAAACTTACGGAGATGTTTTTGGAATATATGTGATTTTTGGGAAAAAAGAATCAACACAAGATGATGCCCGAGGGGGGCAGAAGGACGGAGGGCGCGCCCCTGGTCCTTGTGGCCACTCTGTAAGGCAGTTGGTGCCCTTCTTCTGGCACAAGAAAGCAAATATCCGGATAAAAATCATGTTAAAATTTCAGCCCAATCAGAGTTACGGATCTCCGGGAATTTAAGAAATGATGAAAGGCCAGAATCAAGGAGCACAGAAATAGAAGGAAACAGAGAGAGATATCCAATCTCGGAGGGACTCCCGCTCCTCCGCCTCCATGGAATCCAAGGACCAGAGGGTAAACCCTTCTCCCATCTAGGGGGAAGGTGAAGGAAGAAGAAGGAGAAGGGGGGCTCTCTCCCCCCTCTCCCGGTGGCGCCGGAACACCGTCGGGGCCATCACCTCAACGACAATCTACACCAGCAACTTCGCCGCTGTCAGCACCAACTCTCTCGTCCTCTTTGCAGTGGTGTAACACCCCTTCTCCCCATTGTAAAATCTACTTGAACATGGTGCTCAATGCTATATATTATTTCCCAATTATGTATGGCTATCCTATGATGTTTGAGTAGATCGGTTTTGTCATATGGGTTGATTGATGATCGTGATTGGTTTGAGTTGCATGTTTTATTATTGGTGATGTCCTATGGTGCTCTCCATGTCGCGCAAGCATGAGGGATCCCACTGTAGGGTTTGCAATATGTTCATGGTTTGCTTATTGTCTGCGTTGAGTGAGTGATAGAAACACAAACACGGATAAGTGGGTTATGGCGTATGGGAATAAAGAGGACTTGATACTTTAATGCTATGGTTGGGTTTTACCTTAATGATGTTTAGTAGTTGTGGACGCTTGCTAGATTTCCAATCATGAGTGCATATGATCCAAGAAGAGAAAGTATGCTAGCTTATGCCTCTCCCTCATATAAAATTACAATAATGATTACCGGTCTAGTTATCGATTGCCTAGGGACAAATAACTTTCTCGTGACAAAAAGCTCTCTACTAAAACTAACTTAGTTGTGTCTTTATCTAAACAGCCCCTAGATTTTATTGAACCGCTCTTTATTATCTTGAAAACCTAGCCTACAACACCTACAAAGTACTTCTAGTTTCATACTTATTCTAGGTAAAGCGAACGTTAAGCGTGCGAAGAGTTGTATTAGTGGTCGATAGAACTTGAGGAAATATTTATCCTACCTTTAGCTCCTCATTGAGTTCGACACTCTTACTTATTGAAAGTGGCTACAATTGATCCCCTATACTTGTGGGTTATAAGACCTTTTTCTGGCACCATTGCCGGGGAGCAATAGCGTGGGGTGAATATTCTCGTGTGTGCTTGTTTGCTTTATCACTAAGTAGTTTTTATTTTCTGTTCTAAGTTGTTCTTTATCTTTAGTTATGGATATGGAACACGAAATACCAAAACAATTAGTTGTACCTACTAAACCAATGGTTGAAGAACCACCCATAATCTATCATACTACTGAAGCTTTCTACTTGGATCATCTTCGATCCCTATGTGCTCGTGCTGAAACCCCAACTAGCTTAGTTGAGGGAAAATCTTTAGATGAGCATGCTTGTTATACACTACTAGGGAAAAGGCTAGCAGCAGCGCAAGTTTTAGACCTATCGATAGCGCGGCGTGGTGCGCTACTGATAAGGCGCTACAGCTAACGAATAGCAGTAGCGTGCCTCCACCCACGCTACGGCTAAATCGACTTAGTAGCAGCGAGTTCCAGGAGGAGCGCTGCTGGTAATTAGTAGTAGCGCTTCTCTCTGCCCGCGCTGCTACTATTATTTCGTATTTTATTTCTTTTTTATTTCATGTTGTATTCATACACCTTTACACAAATTTTCATACAACAGGAATTTACAAATTGTTTTTACATCATAATGAGTTATTACATCACGGGGTGAAAGAACCGTGTGGACTAGTTTCAAGTGGACGGACATCCACTTGAAACTAATCCGCGGTTCTTTCACCCAATAATATAATAAATATCATCATCATCATCATATCATTAACAACTTATCATCATCATCATATCATTGGTCACTAGTCGTAATCACAAGTACTCCTCACATCTTCAACTCTAACACATTGTATCACATAATAAACATATTGTACCTCATAGGACCTACTACATTCTCTTAGGACCTACTATATTCTCTAAGGTAAAATAGCAAAAAACAAGATAGCCCCTCGCTCTCCATTATGGAGAATGCAGATTATCCTGTCTCCAATTCTTGCCTTTCGCTTAATGTTGCTTCCAAGAACCTCCTTACGAATGTCCAAACATTTTTCCACTCTTTGATTAGCATGTGTTCATCGGTTTCAGAAATTCGATATGCACAGGTGAGATCCATAGGATGACCTGGCTGTAGGTTCAGAACTTCAATGCGACCATTGTAATACATCAGATGAGGCACACAATCCATCGGGATTTTCTGTTGAAAAACATAGTAATAACTTCGTAGTTAGCAATGATGTACTAGTTTTAGAAGTATGCAAAAGATGCACGGATGTCGTAATAGTAAAATATCTTACCAGGGTATCTCCATAGAAGTTATCGTGGTTCAACACGTGCACTAGTGGCACATATTCACCATAATTTGGAGGAGTTCGATAATAGGTATTGTAATTCTCAAAAAAAGTACAATAAGCAATCAGATGATTTTTCTCCTTATAAGTTAATTCGGAGCCATTAGTGTAGTGGGTTTTGTCTACCATCTTCTGCACATTCTTTGAAGATTCAAAATAAGCTGTCAATGGAAATAAGCTGTCAACTATTTTGAAATAAACAATATAAATTAGTTAATAACTATGTTTGAGAAACTCACATTGTGGTAGAAACGGAAGCGTATCAACAAGGACCCAAATGTCCATATTGTCTTGCTTGATGTCAGGATCACCAAGATCCATGCTGACAATCATACCCTCATAAAAACCATACATTTTGCAAAGTGCTTCCCAAGTTTGGCAACCAAAATGGGTTACGCTCTGAGAATTGTACAGATTTACTTCAAAATCGATATCATGATTGGTCCTTAGGTGTATTTTCTTTGTTTGAAAATTTTCATGGTCTTCAAAACCCATCCTCTCCAAGACATAGCGTCTTGCATGGCATGGGATAAGCTAGTCGAATTGTAAAAGATGAAAATTAGACGTTGAAATAGTTGAAGTCATGCTTAATTACGAAAAAAACACTTGTCGTTGTTGCGTACCGTTTCAACATCGAAGGTCTCCTCGAGCTTAATGCTGAAGCGCCGATCATCATCCAGCTGAACGAACCTGTCGCACATACCTCGATCATCGTGGCACCAACTGCACTCCCCCGGGAGACTGTCGTTGTCTGAGTATGACATTTCCTACGTTCATAATTCAAACATTAAACTTGTACATATTCTAGCACAAGTCATGCCAGAATTCATGGAAAAATCCGGCATGACCTTTGCTAAAAAAGGACATATCGAGCGCCTGAAATTTGCCGGAACGGAAATTAATCAACACTCCGGCAAAACATAGGCCACTTGGAGGTGTAACCAAAACATGAAATAATTGCTTAAACTAAAAAATAACACCAAATATGGCATGTTCAAATAGTTCTATTAATTCAACTAGTTCTTACTAAATATAAACTTAGTATCAAAAGAAAAAAAAACTAGTTCTTTCTAAAAATGAAGTAGTTCAACTAGTTATTAATTTACTTACTATACTAGTTCAACTAAAACTTAACTAGTTCAACTAAAACTAAACTAGTTCTATTAATTCAACTAGTTCTTACTAAATATAAACTTACTATAAATAGAAAGAAACTAGCACATCTACTACTACTAATTAACATCTAACTACTACATCTACTACTAATTAACATGTAATACTGCTAATTATACAACTAGTTTACCATCACTACTAGTAATTAATATCCACTACTTCTAAAAATCATTATCTATGAACGCTAAATTAACATCTACTACTACTAAAATCATCTACTAACTAAGCAAAGAGAGAGGGGGTTGGGGAGGGGTGGGGGGCTTACAGAGGGAGAGATGGTGGCGGGGAGGTGCTCGGCGACGGAGGGGTGGCGAGGGCGGGCTCGGGATCGGGAGGGCGGCGGTCCTGGGCGGCGGGCTCGGCGGGCTCGGTCGAGGGCGGTGGCGGTGAGGTCGAGGGCGGCGACAGTGTGGTCGAGAGCGGCGGCGGTGAGGTTGAGGGCGGGCGGCGGTGGCGGCAATGAGGGCGCAGGCGCGCTCGGGCTCGGGCGGCAGCGACAGGGAGTAGGGGAACAGGCAGGTGGGGGGGGAAAGGAGGACTTAGCGAAATTTTGATGCGGGGGGTGGTTAACTCGAACTAGCAGTAGCGCACGTACAGAAGACGCGCTATAGCTTACTTATCTACAACGCGTTTTGGGGAAAACCGCTACTGCTAATGGATGCAGTTATTTCTTTTGTTTAGTAAAAACATCAAAAATATACATTGGTCATCATTGATCTTTTTGTGTATAATCTAAATAGTCAACATGAATCCTCACTGTACCTGTATAGGTACAGGCGAGGATTCATATTGCAACCACAAATCATACACATATAGTTCAATGAAGACCAAGTGCTCGAGATAGGTTGAGAAGCAACATATTTAAGGTGGTAAACACCTTGTTCGCTTAGCAGTATGGGACTAAACTTAATTAGTTGCGGTCATACTTAGCAGCAGCGAGTTTTGAGCAAAACCGCTGCTACTAAGTTCTTTAGCAGTAGCGCGTCCACGGGAAGGGCGCTACTACTATATCTTTCCTGGAGGCAACACCGTGGCAATTATAGTAGTAGCGCTCTTTTCACCTAGAGCGCTACTGCTACTCAGTCATTAGCAACGCTCTTTTCTAAAGCTCGTTGCTACTAATTAGCAGTAGCGTTTGTTTGTAGACCGTGCTGCTGCTAAGATTCTGTGTATAAGGTTTTCCCTAGTAGTGATATGTGACACTGCTTATCTCAAAAATGGAAACTTTTACTGGATCAAATTCATCGTTTGCAATGCTATGCTTGGAATTTATGTGAAATATATGATGTTACTTGTTGTTCTGAAGACCCTAAGAAACACCGTCCCTACCAATGTGAGTTTAGTGATAATGGAATCATATCTTCGTATTATAAGGGTGTTTATAATGACTATGCTGTTCAACAAATTGAAGAATTTGTTGCTTTTAAGGATGCTTATGAAATTGCTTCTTCGATTGAAAATTATGATGCTACTCTTTACAAATCTGAAAAGTTTGCCATACTTAAATATTGTTATGATAATTATGCTTATGATGCCAACGTTAAACCATATATTGAGGACTCCTCCGCTGTCCAATAAGGAACTAACATTTTGCAGGATTCTATGGAAGAAATTGATGAAACTGTGAGCTCATTGGATGAAAAAGATGATGAGAAGAGCGAAGAACAAAAGGAGGAAGAGCGGATTAGCTACCCGTACCCACCTTCTAATGAGAGTAACCCTCCAACTCATACATTGTTTAATGTCCCTTCGTTCTTACCGAAGGATGAATGCTATGATAATTGCTATGATCTCGTAGACTCATTTGAAATATCCCTTTTTGATGAGCTTGATAATTGCTATGCTTGTGGCCAAGATGCCAATATGAATTATGCTGTAACATCCCAAATTTTCAATTTGGAATGTTATACATAGACCATTCATGCATATCATATTTTATTGCATTTTCGTTTCGCAATCCTCAAAATCCTAAGCAACTCAAGGACCCTCGGAGAGAGAGTTGGGGATTTCCCGGTTTTCATATTTGATTGTTTATCAAATAATGAAACAAAGATTTTGATTTTAATTATTTTTCTCTCCGAAGAATATTTCATGTTAAAATAAATGAGAGGAGATAATATGACTTCTCCAAAATAATTGAAATATTGGAGGAAAATATTAAAATCATTTATTTGATTTTATTTGATTTTATTCAGATTTTATTTGCATTAGAAAAATTGCATGTTTTCAAAAATTGCATTTTAGGGCCAAGAAAATGTTCATCTCGTTCTAAATATTTCATTTAGATGGTGGAAATTTGTTTTGGCATTTATAGATTTCTATTTTATTTTCTAGGATTTATTTTTCTGTTCGGCGTAATTATTTTCTTAAAAAAATCCGTGCCCGACTGGGCCGAAGCCCAGCCGAGCCAGGCCGGCCCAGCCCCGCGCCGCCGGCTTCCTCGAGCCGTGCCACCGCCGGACTCGGATTAGTCCAAGCCGCCGCCGCCGCCCCGACCCCCTCCCCAAGTCGGAGCCGCCGCCGCCGCCGCCTTTAAAACCCAGCCCAGGCCCCCCTGGAGCCCCAAATCGCCGCCGCCGAACCCCGCCGCCCGCAGCGCCCCGCCTCCCAAGCCGCGCCGCCGCCACCCGCGCCTCGCTGCCGCCCTTCGCCACAGCCCCGCGCCGCCGTCTCCCCGCCTCGCCGGAGAGGTAATGCGCCGGATTCGAGACACCATTTTTTAAAAGAAAAAACCTTTCGGTTTTTTTAGAAACCCTAGATCGTTTTTTTAGAATGGTTTGCCGGTTTTTCCCGGTTCTTCTATCAGCGGACGTTCGTCTGTATGTTCGTTTAAACAAATGGTTTTCGCCCGTTAGTTACAGCTAACGAACGCTCGTTCGTTAGTCTGTTCGTCAGTTTTCTTTTATCGGATTTAACTGCGATTATTTTCGATCGCGATCTCTGATCCAATTTTTGTTTCTGTTTATCTTTTCGCTCGTTAGTCGGAATCATGCGATTCAAGCACCTGCATCTTCGTCTCGAGACCCTCTTTCTGTTTAATCAAGTTAAACAAGATTTTGATAATGTAAAATTTGACTTTAGTTCAGATTAATAAACGGATCTTGTTTCTCTCACCGTTTGAGTTTCGTTGCCCCGTTGGATCTGATTCTTTTTGCAAACCGGAGTTCTTAAGTTGAACTTTCTGGTCAACCTCTTTTATTTGAGTTTTGCTTGTGCATCTTTGCTTGTTGCTTATGTATGCTATTGTTTGTTTGCGATAGAATTCCCGAAGTGCGAAGCGTGTTACTACGAGTCCCTAGGATTCACGGATCGTCAGCAAGGCAAGTAACACATTGATCATACTCTTTTCATACCCAGTTTTTATGCATTAGTTTCAGTCCCCCTCAAACATTGCATGATTAGGATGTCATAAACATGTCGGTTGGGAAGTAGTTATTGAGGTTGAACCTATTACCCTGTTACTATCAAACCCTTGGGAGTTACTTCTACGCGTTGCTTATATTGCTATGCTATGCTCGTAGACGTGGTTTGAGTTTGAGTGAAATCCATGACAGATGTGGGATTGTTATTTAATGGTTCAACTTAAGGTGGCAACTTAAATTAACATCTGGGTGGATTGAGGCACCTGGGGAACCCAGTGTTGTCTGTATTTTTTTTGGAAATCCCAGGGTACCCGTGTGATCTTCCTATGGACCGCCACCCAGGCTCAAAGGGAACTGAGATTATTCATGCTAGAAACTTCCGTGTCCAGCCACAAGTTATTATGGGCTCCAGCATAGTTGAGTAAGTTACGTGAAGCTCTTGAAGAGGTAGATCAGCAGGTAGTGGGTTTGGTAGGTTTGGTATGGTCTACCGGGAGTAGAGAGTTAATGTTTCTGAAAGACTGTGTCTCGGTCATCCGTTTCTCAAACACCATGTAGTGCGAGAAATCCAACAGAGGCGATCGAGTCTTATGCAAACCTCTGCAGAGTGTACAATCTAATCATGGTTAGCCGTGTCCCCGGTTATGGACAATCTTGAGTATCTAGTACTTGGGTTATCACATGTATCTCATCACTCTTAATTAATATTGTTGGGTTGTTAATTACTTTAATTGGGATTGAGTTGGGGGTACCTTCTCAATGTTTCAACCACCATGATAGTTAAGTTAAAATCTATTCCTTTGTTGTAGGAAAAAATTAGCTTTTCGCAAAAACTATAACCATAGAGCTTTCCACCAGCCAAATATACATGTAGTGATAGCATTATTCTGTTCATGCTCTATTGTGTTATATTGCCAGCATATTCCATGTGGTGACCCATTTTCGGGCTGCAACGTATTATGTTGCAGACTTTTCAGACGAGGAGTAAGGTTCGTTAGGTCATTGCCGTACAGCTCAGCTATGCCGTTGGAGTTGATGGACTCACTTTATCCTCCAAGCCTTCCCCTGTTATCGTATTAGATGGCCTTAAGCCATATTATTATAACAAGTTCTCTTTTGAGATATTCGATGTAATACGTGTGTGATTGCTACTCTGTTATAAATCCTTCGAGTACTGTGTGTGTCGGCATTACTGATCCAGGGATGACACTAAAGCATAGAGACTTGACCGTTTGAGGTCGGGTCGCTACAAGATGGTATCAGAGCACACGCTGAGTGTAGGACACGACCACTAAGATAAACCATAGGTCACTCTTCTCTACTCATTTCTGACTCCTCTCCATTTTCTACTCTTTAGGATGGCGGAGATGAAGAACAAGTTTGCACAACCGGATCAAGACACAGCTTTTGGACGACACTTGAAGGAAGTCACTAGGTACTTGAACATTGGAATACCAAGCTTCACCGGGACGTACAACGCCACCTTAGTAGAAGAGGAGCGCTGGATGATTCAAGTACAAGTTCCATGAAGGACGTTCTCGCCAACTTCTAAACCCATAGGATTTTCTTTCGAAGCACCCACCTGGAGTCTAGGCAAGAGCATGGCAGCTCACATTACCATGGGACGCATTGGAGAAGTCTACAACAGGGAACTTAAGGACACTATCTACCAGATATGTGGGCACCAAGATGAGCAATGGGAAGTGATTAGTACCAAGAAGGATAGATCCATTGCAGCTTTCATCTAGGAGTTAAACCAGCACATTCGACGTCAGGAGAACCAGATGTGCGCGGACATGATGGACTTGAAGAAGGAAAAGACTAGGATCATCGAGTTGGAGGAAGAACTCAAGTTTACACGCGATGGATATGAGGAGGAAATCAAGACACTACTGGAGAAGAATGACGACTTGGTTAAGAAGATTGGAGTATTCCTGGGAGGTCCAACACCGGGAGTAGAAGACGACGATTCCACTTGCCCGGACAACTACATCATCATCGACGACACCGATTCCGATCCTAGTGATGATGACTTTGAAGACAAAGCTGGAGCAGACATCATGGAGTCTTCCACCGATCAAAATATTAGATGACCACCATATATTATTAGTATTCCCCCATGTATTTAGTAGTAGTTGAGCACTTTCGCGATAGTTCTAGACCGCTTGTATGCCCTTGCTTGATTGATTGAGTGAAATGATTGTGTTTGTCTCATGTGCATATGGGTAGTGCTTTCTCATTAGACCCCTTTTCTATTCTGATCTCTTCCATCTAGACCCCTCAGATGCCTCCGAGACGTGACACCGGGTTTGCCTTCCCGCTGGAGCTCACTCAGTTGATCCAGCAGCAGAATGCCTTGATGCAATTGTTAGTTCAGAACTAGGGCAACAACAACAACAACAACAACCCGCCGCCAGTTTACAACCTAGCCCGTTTTCTAAGGTTACAGCCGCCGGTGTTTTCTAGTAGCATCGAGCCTATAGTTGCTGATGATTGGCTACGCCATATTGGAAGGGATTTGACCACCACAGGTTGCACAGATGCTGAGAAGGTGCGCTTTGCCGCACATCAATTGGATGGACCAGCAGCCTCATGGTGGGAGAATTACACGGCCACTTTCCCCATAGCCAATGTCACTTGGGATCAGTTTTAGCAAGCTTTCTGCACAGCACATGTCTCCACTGGGGCTATGTAGATGAAGAAGCGGGAGTTCCGCAACCTACGCCAGGGAAACCGTACTATGGCTCAGTACGTGGATGAGCTTAGAAAGTTATCTCGCTATGCCCCTGACGATGTAGCCACGGATGCCGCGAAGCAGGAGAAGTTTATGGAAGGATTGAATGATGAGATGAGCATGCAGTTGATGGTAGCAACCTTCAACAACTATCAGGAGTTGGTAGATAAGGCTCTTATGATTGAAGGGAAGCAGCAGTAGATTGAGAGCCGTAGGAGGAAGTATGGACAAGGGAAGTATAACTCAGGAGCTCAGGAGAAGCCTCACCTAACTCCGAACTCGGGAGGACTTGTTCATAACCATGGAGGTCACAACCACACCGGAGGAGGATCGCATAACCACAATGGTGCTAAGAATGGAAATGGGAACAGAAGTAACAACAATCAGAACCGCTCCATCCCAGCCACACCCGCCAAAAGAGACCTAAGTCAAGTTACTTGCTTTAAGTGCAGGAAGACAGGGCACTATGTCAATGATTGCCCTGAAGGAAGGAATGGAAACAGAAATGGGAGCGCTGGGAAGAAGCCTAATCCATTCAACAAAGGACAAGTGAACCACGTTAACGTGGAGGAGGTTGAAGAGCAGTCGGACGCGGTAATAGGTAAGTTTTTGGTTAATTCATTTACCTCTCTTGTTCTTTTTGATACGGTCGCATCGCATTCTTACATATCAAGGGGATTCGTGGATAAGTTTATACTACCAACCCACACCCTTAGGACCCCTCTCTTAGTGAGTTCACCTGGAGCAGAGTACATGGCTAGCCGATGGTGCGACCAGATACCCCTAACCATTGGCACCCATGTTTTTCCGTCCGACCTAATTATCTTGGAGTCACAAGGATTGGATGTGATATTAGGTATGGAATGGATTTCAAAGTATGGAGGAAGTATTGACTGTGCTAGTAAGTCGATTTATCTCACCACCCCGGAGGGAAAAAAAGATTAAGTATGTATCTAGGCATGTGCCTAGGAGGAGCCCAGTGAATAGCCTCACGGGAGTTGTTTAGGAGGAAGTGCCTGTAGTGAAGGATTACCCGGATGTTTTTCCAGAGGAGTTACTAGGCATGCCACTGGATCGAGACATTGAGTTTTTGATAGAGCTATTGCCAGGTACAGGGCCAATATCCAAGAGACCCTATCGGATGCCCGCAAATGATCTGGAGGAAATTAAGAAACAGATCAAGGAGTTATTGGAGAAAGGTTACATTCAACGGAGTTCATCACCTTGGGGAGCCCAAGTGCTTTTGGTTGAGAAGAAGGATAAATCCCTAAGGATGGTTGTTGATTATCGAGCTTTGAATGAAGTAACGATTAAGAACAAGTACCCACTGCCGATGATCAATGATCTGTTTGATCAGTTGCAAGGAGCTAAAGTATTTTCGAAGATTGATCTACGATCGGGGTACCATAAGTTGAAAATTCGAGAGAAGTATATACCAAAGATAGCATTCACCACTCGTTATGGATTATACGAGTATACGGTCATGTCGTTTGGACTGACTAACGCCCCTGCATATTTCATGAGCATGATGAACAAAGTGTTCATGGAGTATTTGGACAAGTTTGTTGTGGTGTTTATTGATGATATTATGGTATACTCGAAGAATGAAGAGGAGCACATGGAGCATTTGCGCTTAGTTCTTGAAAAACTCAGGGAACACCAGTTGTATGCTAAGTTCAGCAAATGCGAGTTTTGGTTGAAGGAAGTCAGATTCCTTGGACATGTTATATCAGGAGAAGGTATAACAGTAGACCCCAGCAAGGTTCAGTCAGTCACTGAATGGTTGGCACCCACTTCAGTTAGCAAGATCCGCAGTTTCATTGGACTCGCAGGATACTACCGGAGATTCATTGAGAATTTTTCCAAGATTGTGAAGCCCATGATTGAACTATTGAAGAAGGATACTAAGTTCAAATGGACAGAAGATTGCGAGGCAAGTTTTCAGGAGTTGAAGAAACGTTTGACTACAGCCCCAGTGCTAACACTGCCAGATATACATAAGGAGTTCCAAGTGTATTGCGACGCCTCTCGCTTAGGACTTGGATTTGTGCTTATGCAGGACGGAAGAGTTGTTTCATATGCCTCATGAAAACTAAAACCGCACGAATTAAATTATGCCACACATGATTTGGAGTTAGCAGCCGTAGTGCATGCATTGAAGACTTGGAGACATTACCTTATTGGAAACCGTTGTGATGTGTACACAGATCATAAGAGTTTGAAGTACATCTTCACACAGAAGGAGTTGAACCTTAGGCAGAGGAGATGGTTGGAACTTATAAAGGATTACGACATGAAGCTACACTATCACCCAGGAAAGGCCAATGCCGTAGCAGATGCTTTGAGCTGGAAGAGTTATGCTAATATCCCAGAGAGCACAGGATTACCAAGGGAGTTAGCAGAGGATATCATGGAACATCGATTGGAGATTGTTCCAAGAGGTTTTGTTGCAACGATGGAGGTTCAGTCGACATTGTTAAGTAAGATTCGGGAAGCCCAGAAGGATGACAAAGAGATTGCTAAGATAAAGGAGAAGATGAGCAAAGGAAAGGCCAAAGGTTTTCGTGAGGATGAGCACGATACCTTATGGTTTGAGGACCGAATTTATGTGCCCAATAATGCAGAGATCAGGAAGTTAATACTTCAGGAGGCTCATGACTCACCATACTCGATTCACCCCGAAAACACCAAGATGTATTTGGATTTGAAGGAACGTTTCTGGTGGCCTGGTATGAAGAAGGATATTGCCGAGTATGTAGCCGTATGTGATGTATGTCAGAGAGTAAAGGCAGAGCATCAAAAGCCAGCAGGACTGTTACAGCCTATGCCGATACCCGAATGGAAGTGGGATAAACTTGGCATGGACTTCATCACCGGATTGCCCAGGACCAAATCAGGATATGATTCGATATGGTAGTAGTTGATCGCTTGACCAAAGTGGCTCACTTTATCCCCGTGAAAACCACCTATACAAGTGCAAAGTTGGCCAAGATATATATGTCCAGGGTCGTATGTCTGCATGGAGTTCCGAGGACCATCGTATCAGATAGAGGAACACAGTTTACTTCAAAGTTTTGGCATCAGTTACACCAGACTTTGGGAACGAGATTGGAGTTTAATACAACATTTCACCCGCAGATAGATAGACAGACCGAGAGAGTCAATCAGATTCTGGAGGACATGTTGAGAGCCTGTGCGCTAGATTATGGATCTAGTTGGGATGACAATTTGCCTTATGCAGAGTTCTCGTACAACAACAGCTACCAAGCCAGCTTGAAGATGGCACCATTTGAAGCCCTGTATGGACGCAGGTGCAGAACACCGTTGATGTGGGATGAAGTAGGAGACCGTCAGTTGTTTGGACCAGACTTGATCAAGGAGTCTGAGGAGAAGGTTAAACTGATTCGTGATAGACTGAAGATTGCTCAGTCCAGGCAGAAGAGCTATGCAGATTCGAAACGCAAGGAGGTAACCTATGAAATTGGAGACAGAGCATATCTGCGAGTATCACCCTTGCGAGGAGTGAAATGTTTTGGAGTTAAGGGAAAGTTAGCCCGAGATTTGTAGGACCGTATCATGTTTTGTAACGGATGGGAGAAGTTGCCTACAAGTTGGAGTTACCTGAGGGACTCTCAGGAGTTCACGATGTGTTTCACGTCTCGCAGTTGAGGAAGTGTCATGCTGAGATGGCCGATATACCGTTAAGAGATACAGTGCCCTCAGAGGCGATTCAATTGGACAGTGATTTGACTTATTAGGAGAAGCCAGTTAAGATTCTTGAGTTTGCCAGCCGAGTCACCCGCAGCAAGGTTATCAAGTTTTGCAAAGTTCAGTCGAGCCACCATACCGAGGATGAAGCCACCTGGGAACGAGAGGATGATCTTCACAAAGACCACCCACACCTATTTTCTAGCCAACCCGAATCTCGAGGGCGAGATTCATCTTAAGGGACGTAGGTTTGTAACATCCCAAATTTTCAATTTGGAATGTTATACATAGACCATTCATGCATATCATATTTTCTTGCATTTTCGTTTCGCAATCCTCAAAATCCTAAGCAACTCAAGGACCCTCAGAGAGAGAGTTGGGGATTTCCCAGTTTTCATATTTGATTTTTTATCAAATAATGAAACGAGGATTTTGATTTTAATTATTTTTCTCTCCGAAGAATATTTCATGTTAAAATAAATGAGAGGAGATTACATGACTTCTCCAAAATAATTGAAATATTGGAGGAAAAATATTAAAATCATTTATTAGATTTTATTTAATTTTATTCGGATTTTATTTGCATTAGAAAAATTGCATGTTTTCAAAAATTGCATTTTAGGGCCAAGAAAATGTTAGTCTTGTTCTAAATATTTCAATTTAGATGGTGAAAATTTGTTTTGGCATTTTTATATTTTTATTTTATTTTCTAGGATTTATTTTTTTGTTCGGCGTAATTATTTTTTTAAAAAAATTCCGCGCCCGACTGGGCCGAAGCCCAGCCGAGCCAGGCCGGCCCAGCCCCGCGCCGCCGCCTTCCTCGTGCTGTGCCACCGCCTTCCTCGTGCCGTGCCGCCGCCGGACTCGGAGGAGTCCGAGCCGCCGCCGCCCCGACCCCCTCCCCAAGTTGGAGCTGCCGCCGCCTCTTCCCGCTTTAAAACCCACCCCGGGCCCCCCTGGAGCCCCAAATCGCCGTCGCCAAACCCCGCCGCCCGCAGCACCCCGCCTCCCG